>NW_028258296.1:23823333-24144444 GCF_053883595.1 Heterocephalus glaber | reverse complement strand
CTGGACTACATAGCATGACCTTGTCTCAAGCAACCAGAAAAATAAAATAAAATAAAATAAAGAAAAAAATGTTTATTTTTACTTATGGATTCGGAGGGTTCAGTCCATGGTTGCTGGCTCCAAGGCAAGAATGTCATGGTGAAAGCTTCTTAGTTCATGGCAGCCACTAAGCAGGCACCAGGGAGGAAGGGGCCAGGGACCATACAGAATCCCTGAGATCACTTGCCCATGACCCATCCAGAAACAACCAGACTTGTGCTTTACCAACCCCCTGGGAATTTCTTAATCAAGTCAAGTTGACACATCATCATTAAAGATCTTGCAGTCATTCCTCTGTATACAAGGAGTCCAGGATCACCCCAATACCATAATTTGTGAATGTTCAAGTCCTTTATCTACATATAAAACCTAAATTATCTCTGGGTTATTTATAATCTAATACAATGTAAATGCCATGCAAATAGTTGTTTTACTGTATTGTTTAGAGAACAAAGAAAAAAATCTGTACATGTTCAGTACAGACATAATTTATTTTTTGTTGGGTTTTGTTTTGTTTTTTATTTTTTGAGACAGGGTTTCATTATGTAGTTCAGGCTGGCCTCACATGGAGATCCTCCTGTCTCAGCCTCCCAAGAGCTGGGATTATAGGCATGCGCTACCATTGCCTGGCTGAGAATGTTGTTGTTTTTTGAGGTAAGGTCTCATTATGTAATCCAGGATGGCCTTGAACTTATCACATAACCCAGGCTAGCCTCTTGCCTCAGCCTCCTGAGTGCTGGGATTAAAAATGTGCATCACCATGCCAAGCTATAATTTCTTTTTCCAAACATTTCTAATTGTCAGTTGGTTAAGATGCAGAACCAGTGGACTTGGAAGACTGATTGTGTACAAATTTACTTCTGTATTTATTTGTATCTGTAGGGAGAAAGGTCTGGAGGAGGGAAAAAATAGAATAAAGGCCTCATTAAACTTTATAAAAGAAGTTAGTAGAAAATCTTACTAAAAACAGCTTTTGCCTATGCAGTTAGATTCACTGGCTAATCCTGGCTAAAGAAGATAATACTTTACTGAGGAATTCCTTTAGAAGCAATTGAAAGGACAAAGGTAGAGAGAAAGAAAGAAACCAGACACAGAAAGGCACCAGATAGCCCAAGTAGCATAAGGACTTAAAACCAAGGAAGGAATGCTCTCTAATGGAGAGATTAACCAGAGGAAGAGCTGATAGGCAGAGCATGAAGGAAGCCAGGAGCCCAACACCAGGATAACCCCTGACCTCAATAAAATGCAAAGGAAATAAGGAGTGGGTACCTAACTTTGGGGTCACTATTACTGCACTAGATGCCCAAGCATCCCCTACTTAATCAATAGCTCTAAGCTGCCTTTTCTATAAGTCTCCTCCTAATCAACCTATAAATCCTAGAGGTAAGGCCCTAACAAGGACAAAAGGGGAGGAGAAAGTCAAACAAAGCCCACCAAAAGGAATATCCATGTAGACAAAAGTGCCTGGGTTTGAGTCTTGAGGCCTGGGACTCATCCAGAGACAGCCCAGGGAACCAATCAGACTGGGATAAGTTCCCAGTATCCACCTGGAAGGAAAGGTCCCTATCTTTTTCTGGACCCCCCTGCCCTCTCTCCAGGGCAGCTTGTTTCTATCTTCTGGTTTTTTAGGGTTTTTTCTCCTTATAAATAAATCCTCTTCCTTTCTTAAACTCCATCCCTCTAATTCAGTACTGGTGCTGTTTTCAAATTCCAGCTAGCTGCTCACCTCTGATGTGACAGTATCCAAATATACTGAAAACTACCAACAGGTTTTATTTTAGCTTTTTCCCTTTCCATATTTGTAACTCCCTTCTTCACCAGTGGAAAGCCTGGTGCCCATGATTTAATTATGTAATTGATCACTACTTCTCTCTATATATGATCAATCTCCCATCGATGCCAGTGCTTCCCCACCCACTCACCCAAATCTCTGGGCGGATGCCTTTTCCTGCACCCAGGCTTGGACAGTTTGAACCAAACTGCTTCCACCACCTCCATGTGACCATAGTTTATCCCTGCCTTGTCTTCCGCCCCCCATGCCTATCTGCTCTCACCCTCCAGTGGTGGTGCCCCCCCATGAGTCCCCAGCACCCCGCTCCAGGCCACCTCTGCCTCTCGCTGCATAGAAACCTCACCCCTTTTGGGGTCTGACAGCACAAGCCAGAGTCCAGTACCCTGACTGAGGCCCCCTACCACACGGCTGTGTCACATACTTGTGCTCTGACACTGTTTCCAGTCAGTGTCATCATTTGCCACCTCTACCACCTTTATTTTTTTCTATTTTTTTGGTGGGGGGCAGAATGGGCTTTGAACCTAGGGCTTTTGTGTTGAGGTACATCCCCAGCCTTTTTTTTTTTAAACAGGTTCTCATTAAGTTGCTAAATTGCTCAAACTGGGCTCTAACTTATGATCCTCCTGCCTCAGCCTTCCACAGTGCTGTGATTACAAGTGCACCCAGCGTTTTCTACCCACATTGGGCATCTTTGCTCCACTAGGACTGCAACACCTTGCACCAGGCAGCCTCTGCGCCTGGACATGTACTTTGCTCAGCCACACCTAGTGGCTTCCGTACTGAATCATTTGACAGGGAAAAGAAAGAAAAAAATAAAACAAAAGAGGAAAACACAAGGCTAGATTCTCATTCTTTACCCTTCAGTTTAATTAACTTTATATCGTAGGCATGCATTACCTATTCAAAAACTAAGTAGATCACTTTTCAATAACTAATTGAAATTTTGATAGGAAAGGGCAGACTAATGTTTCAAATGAACTAAATATTCCTTGTACAGAGCAAAGTACAGTGACTAATCTGTGAAATTCACAAATAAAGTAGAAGCATGAGTACATTCTTTAGATGGAAATTGACATAAAAGGTCTTGGGAAATGAGGGGATTAATGGGGAATGATGCCAGGATTGGAGCAGATTGCTTTTCTTTTTCACTTTAACCTCTTCTGTACTCTTTGACTTGTTTCTATAATTGATTTTATTAAATTTTTTTGCTTCTGCATTTGCCTTTTGCACTTTGAAAATTTTTCTTCACCTAAGATCACTTAAATCTTCATGTAGTGTTATTATGGCCTGTAAATCTTCATCTTGAATTTGTGTTCTATGTAATGATTGCAATTGTTTCATTGATTTACAGAAAGACAGTACACTGGATGCTGCTGAGGAAATCATCAAGACCTGGAATAGACAGAGATCTCAAAGTGGGCAGAATGTGTGACTGTTTCCACTAGATGGCCTAGTATGGCCCTATAACTCAGTGCTGCCACCTGCTGGATGTTGAGCAACAAATAATTCAATACAAACAAATTTAAGTAACTCTCTCCGTTGTTTTTCTAATTCACTTCACTGCTAACAGTCTTCAGGAAATTTGATTTTTTTTTTTCAGTTGAAGTGTATTAAAACAGCTTCCCCTAAGATATCAATGTAGTTTAAGGGTGAATGTGCTTGAAACCATGGGTTAGATGCCCAACACCACAGGGGAAAAATGAAATGCTTCTATTGTTTTATGTAAGTCAGCATAGCGTAGTGGATAAGAACTGTGAGAAGCTTAACCTCTCTGTGATTCAGTTTCTGAATTACAAATGGGGAATGCAAACAGCACTTCTTCATAGGAAGGTGGTCTGTGAGGATTAATGGCCTAATCTCTGTAAAGCCTAGTAAACAATAAACACTCACTTGAAAGTTTCACGTTTCCTCCACTGTGTGCAAACTCATAACCAGTTACAACCCTCAGTCCCATTTTTTCACTTTAGCTATGTAGATCCCTTCCCCTCATTTACCAGTGCCTTTGAATTTTGCTCTTGGTTTTGCCTCTCTATTCCAAGTACTACCATTATTTGAGTGGTTTCAAAGTCCACAGGAACAACCTTAGACCTTGACCCCCTTGGCCCTAGTGATGTTCACCTCCAGTCTACTGCAATCACCCACTCCCTTGGGCCTGCATTATTCAGGGCTGTGTCATCTTGGAGGTAATAAAGTCATTTTCTCATGCTATAACCACATGTCCTTCTAGCTCATGCCTAAGAACACTCTTTCCTTCTTTCTCCCTTTTGTTCTTTCAAGAGATCATTTCTTTAAACTTACTACCATTTTTTTTTTTTTGAGACAGGGTCTCATTGTGTAGTTCAGGCTGACCTTGAACTTACTCTGTAGCCCAGGCTGCCCTCGAACTCCCAGCAATCCTCCTGCCTCAGCCTCCTGGGTGCTGGGATCACAGGTGTGCGCCACCACACACGGCAATTTACTACCACTTTAAATCCACTATTTCTCAAAAAATTCTCCATGGCCCTTTTATATCAGAATCAACTAGGAGCCTTGCTAAAAATGAGAGATTCTGGCCCTCACCCTAGACTGAATAGTGATTCAGGATCTAGCCCTGCTGTAGTCCATAGAACCCTTGATTGTATCCTATTGGCTCTCTTCTATCTTCACTCTTTTTCTCAGCTGGCTTAGATTTCACTGTCCATCTGGTCAGTCAGGATACTTTTGCTGCCATGAATGACCACCCCATCATTCTAATTCACCTACCTGATCAAAGAAAAGAATTTAGCTCTGAGGTGAAACTCCATGCCTGCCCCAAAGGTTGCCATATTACACAACTGAGCAAGTTCTAGTAACCATAAATTTTCACCATTAACCTAAACTAGACACAATCCTGTGTACCCTCAGTAAGCTTTCACCAGCTATTACAACAGAGCAATTCCTAATATTCTCCTAGTTTCCATAATAAAAGTAAATCCAAACTCTGCTCTCCCCCGCCCCCCGCAAAATCCACCCCATGAGCTGCACAATTAAATCATAGCAGATGATCTTATCTGCTCCTGTAAAAAACAAGCTACAAGAGCAGCACTTCCTCCTGGGGTCCTCCCAGTAAGCCTGTAACTTACCTGCATCAGCATCTAGCCTTTCTTCATTCCCTGCAGCTGCACAGGTCATCCATTAGCCTGTCAAAGCAGACAATTGGGGGTGGTGGCAGTGGGGAGTACTGTTGGTCGAAACCAAGCCTAGCCATCAAGAGAGAGGCTCAGAATCCCAGGAACCAATTCTTGCATAGTAATACAAACCCCATGGTGAAGTTTTACCCTGTGCACCCTTGCTGAGGAATTGAGATTGTCACTAGGCTCTGAAGCTGGTCTTTGTAGCCTTGGACTTTTCCACCCTGAACTAATCCTACCCTCTGTCCTCTGGATCCCATTTCTTCTCACACACTCAGAAAACTGGTTCAACTCATTCTCTTGTGTCTTCATCCTCCACTGATTCCTTAGAAGTGAGGTATGTTCAAATCTTTCCCATCTTCGAAAGTCCTTTTCTGAATTCTATTATCTTATTATTTATTTTTCTTCCAGGCACAATTTCTTCCTTCCTAGTTTTCTCCCTCCCTCCCTTTTACTTTCTTCCTCTCTTACATAAGCATTCATTGAACTCCTACTATGTGCCAGGTACAGCTAGGAGTTCACATTTTATAAATGAACAAAAAAACAGAAATCCTACTCTTTCAGGCTTTCTGTTACTGGGGTTCTGGGGTGCTGTGGGCTCCTTCTAGAGATTCCAGGTTTTTGTTGTCCTGAACAAAGAATTGGACAAAACAAACAAAAAAAGGTTTACATTTATCAAAGGAAGAAAAAGAAATATGCTCTGCAAAGTGAGAGCAGGCTTCTGAAAGAACATACAGTGGCCACAAGGCCATAGTCTTTTGTATCTTCCACTCACTCCTCAAGTTGATGTCAGATCTAGGCCATCCTGTCAAAAACTTGCTTGATTTTGTGCCAGAAGAATTGAAAATAGCATTTTCTGATTAGTCCCAGGTGTGGGGCTTCGAACTTTTTTTGCATGTGTCCCAGATTTCCATGATGACAGGTCACATCCATTTGCCCAGCCAGCTAGCCACACCCTAATTTCCTGCCTCATTTCATCTGGTCTGGAGAGGAAGAATAAATCACAAACAAAATGAAATATCTTGTTTGTAAACTTACACAATAATCATTTGAAGAAATAGAGCAGAATAGAGGGAAATGTAGCTGATGATACAAATTACAATTTTTTAGACAGTGTGGCCATATAGGTTTATGGAGGGAACATGGAAGTAGATATAAAGGAAGGGAGGAAGAGAGCCTTGTGGAGATTTTAAGAACATTGCAGGCAGGAGGAATGGCTAGTGTGATGGCTCTATGGCATGCCAGCACTGCCAGGTTGGATGATTACCAAAAGTCTGATTTGACTGGATGGAATAACCAATGGGTAAAGTAGTGGTAGATCAGAGGAGTAACATGGGGCCTTGGGGCTATTACAGGAATAGTGGTTTAATCCAGGACTCAGGATGCTCTTCCATTTTTTTAACATATAATGTTTATTTTAGCATTGTTTATAACTATTCCAAACAATAAACAACCAAATCATTAACAGTCTAATGTTGTGAGGAGGAGATATTAATACTGAGATACCATTCAGCAATGGATATTAGGAAACTACAGCTACGCACAATAGTGTGAATGAGTTCCACAATAATGTGAATCAGTTCCATCAACATTTGTTTCTTCATACTGCCTTGAAAGAATCAACCACCCAGAGTGTTCTGTAATTCTAGATTATGACACTGATTATTGAAGCCTCATGTGTTACCCCCAACCTTGGAGGTTCTAGAATTTTTGTGCATAAACTTGGGTGAGGGCTTTTATGCTTTGGTCTGATGAGACCAAGACTGGCCCACTGGAAGCTCTGTTTTTTGTTTTTTGGGGTGTGTGTGTGTGTGTGTGTGTGTGTGTGTGTGTGTGTGGTACCCGGGATCAAACTCAGGACCTCAGGACCTTGTACTTGTTGGCGCCACTGAGCTAAATACCCAGCCCCCTGGGAACTCTTTATCTGGGTGATCTAAGGGATAGAGGTCATCATACTTTCCATTGAGCTGGGATAACAAAAGCTACTTGGGAAGAAGAGGAAATGAATTCTAAATATAGGATCTGGGACTTAGTGATAGAGCACTTACCTACCAAACACAAGGCCCTGGTTTCAATCCCCAGCACTAAATAAATAAACAAATAGGGCCCAGGGATTTAGCTCAGTGGCACTGTGCCTACTTTGCAAATGCAAGGTCCTGAGTTTGATCCCTGGTACCAAAAAAATTAATAAATAAGTAAATAAATATAGGATCTGTGGGTGAATAGTGCAATTTTGGACAAAGGAGATTTGTAAAGGTTATCATCCTTGGGATGTTAGAGGCCATGGCCAGACCTAGTGCTTCCAGATACTTAACTAGGCCTAGCCAGTTTACAGACAGTTTTACTGATAGAATGGGAATCCCAAAGGAGCTAGGCAGGGGGAACTTCCAGAACTCAAGACAAAACATGATCAGTTCAGTCTCTGGTTGTTTATACCCAGTTCACAGATAGCAGCTGATGATCGCTGTTAGTGCCACTGCTGATTAAATTATTTGCTCGTGCTTTTCCTTTCCCTCAGTTGGTCCTGCAAATTTAAAATAACAACCACATTTGTACGTTTCCTGGTGAAGTTTTCAGCATCTTTCTCTCTTGTTAAATATTGAACATTGAGTAATTCTCTTCTCAAATAGTGCACCACCTTTTTTTGTTTTCTCCTTCTGCTATTCAGAATACATTCCTTATCTGGTATGGTGGTGGATGCCTGTAATGCCAGCACTCTGGGAGGTTGAGCCAGGAGGATCACATGGTCAAGGAAACAGTGATATAGTGAGACCTTATTTGAAAATTTAAAAATTTTAAACGGGACTGAGACAGCTCAGTATGAAGGCCCTCGGTTCAATCCTCAGAACTGCAAAAAACTGAGTACATTCCTTGCACTCTCTTCCTGAGGGGACCCCAAGTTCTTGAGGCTCTTGCATCTTTTAAATGGTTCACTTGGGCTGCTATGATGAAAATAGACCAGGGGTGGCAAAGGTTGAGGCATGGAGACCTACTGCAGTAATTCTGGTGAGAGGTCATAATGGTGGCAGTGCATGGGTAAGAAATGGTCAGATTTGGGTGCTTGCTTCGGCAGCACATATACTAAAAAAGAAATGGTCAGATTTGGGATATATATATATATATATATATATATTTTTTTTTTTTTTTTTTTTTTTTGGTACTGGGGATTGAACTCAGGCCCTTGCGCTTGCAGGGCAGATGGCAGAACCACTGAGCTAAATCCCCAGCCTAGGGATATATTTTAAAGGTAAAACCTACAGGATTTCATACAGAATTTATAAGAGACATGAGGGAAAGTCCAAATTTTGGCCTGATCAACTACAAAGATTGGATATACTGCTGAGGAAAAGGCTCCATTCATCTTTCAGATGGAGATGAGAGTCCAGAAGCGGGACAGCCAAGTATAGAGTTTGAGAAAGAGGCTTCAGATAAACAGATCTCTAACATACCAGTGACCATAAAGACATGAGACTGGATGAAATCACTAAATACCTGAGGATAGATAAAAACAGGAGAGAACTAACGACCTAACTCCAGATTTTCTGAGAAATTTTACTGCAAAGTAGAATAACTAAAAAAGAATTTCCTTATTGAATGACTCCACTTACACACACACACACACACACACACACACACACACACACGTGCACGCACACACCTCACTGATTCCCGGCTCTCTGCAATCTCGATTCCACACCTACTACTGTTGTAAATTCTCTAGTGACTTCCATGTTTACAGATTTAAAGGGACACTCCCAGTCTCATCTTGTTAGCAGTGTTTTGGGGTTCTAGGGTGCTCCTAAAGATGCTTTCTCGGCTGGGGATTTAGCTCAGTGGTTCCACCGCTTGCCTCACAAGCACAAGGACCCGAATTCGATCCCCAGTACCAAAAAAAAAAAAAAAGGTGCTTTCTAGGTTCTCGCTGTCCTGAGGAAAGAATTGGTCAAGACAAGCAAAGCAAGTAACAAAGTTTTACATTTATTAAAAGTACTAAAGGTAGGAAAAGAAATATGCTCTACAGAATGAGTGCATGCCAATTAAAAGTAGGAAAAAAATTCATGCTGTAAAGTGCACAATGGGCCATGAAAGAGGTTACTGTTGCTACTGGCTTAAGGGCAGCTACCTTTTGTTTCTCCCACTCCTCAGGTTGATGTCAGGTCTAGGCCGTCCTATCAAAAGACCAGCTTGAGTGCTTGTGAGAAGAACTGAAGATGGCACTTTCTAGTTGTCCTAGGTACCAGGCCTGTAATTGTTTTCCTACACATGTCCGGGATCTCGACGATTGACAGGTGGAGATCACTTCCCCAACTACCTGGCCACACCCTAAACTCCTGCCTCAATCTGATTTTATCTCAGTATTTACTACTAGGGTCCACTCTGGTTTTCTTAATCCTTACACTTTTTATTCATGTGACAGTACACACTGTAAATTCCCTATCAACTTCCTGGCCACTTCTCAGCCCTTCTTGGGGCTAGACCAAGGAGCTCAGATATATGATCAAACATTATTCTGGATGTTTCTGTGAGAGTGTTTTTAGATGAGATTCCACCATTTAAATTAAAATTAAAGTGTGTGTGTGTGTGTGTGTGTGTGTGTGTCTGTCTGTCTGTCTGTCTATCTGTGCTGGGATTGAATCCAGGGCCTAAGCACAAACTACTACTGGGCTATGCCCCCCACCCCCAGCCCCTTAAAACAATCCTCTTTCTGTGTATCTTTGCACAGTATTTGTTCTGTTCATAAAGGTTAGCAGAAGTGAAGAGAATTTGTCCACAAATTCCCAAAGTTAGGTAAGAAGTCATTCTACAACATCATATTATGGAACCATGAGAGGGACTTTACATAGTAAGCAACAATGGCTGCAGTACCATTTTTCAGCTTCCTATGCAACTATGTAGAAATGCCTTAGAAGGGCTTCCTTTTGTGGAAAAAGGTGAAAGCTAAAGTCTTTTCAAGACTTTTATCCTTTACACCCTCTACTTTTTTCCTGTCTTGAATGTAGAAGTAAGGTCTGGAGGCACAGCAATCATGTTGAATATGTGTAGCAACAAGGATGAGAATGTAAACACTAAGTATAGCAGAGCAGAAAGGTGGAAGGAGACTAGAACTCTGGAAGCAACTGAAGCCACTGTACCTACCCTTACACTTTGTAATTCATGAGACAGACTCCTGTTTGTTTAAGCCACCCTAGTAGAGTTTATAAATGAATGTATTTCTACCTTGAAGCAAGGAGTTAGGGGATGTTAGGCAGATAGGGTACAGGTCCTGAATAGTTAACCTAAAGGAAACTGAAAGTCCTGAAAGTCAGGGCTTAAGTGAGCTACAATTCCAGAGTGCCCAAATAACTAATTTAAGCAAACTATCAGGGCCTAATGGAATGCAAGGGACACAGAACAGGTCCCTAAGGAGGAGACTTGAAGGAAGTGAAATGCAAACGAAGCAGCTCGGAGGCTAGGAAAGGATGTTGTCAAGCAGGCCTGTGAGAGACGCCCTTATGCTCCCACCTTCTTTTTGTGTGCGTTTCAGATGGGAAATTTCGTCAGCCTCCCTTCCACAGACACGCCTCTGGGCTGTACCCTCAGGAATTGGGAGAAATTTTATCCTCAGTCATTTAAAAGACTTGTTTTTTCCTCTACACAGGCATAGGTAGGGTATCCAGTGGGAGATGGTGAGACTTGGCCAATAGGAGAAAATGTCAATTATAATAAAATCCTCCATTTATATCTATTAAAAAAAAAACAAACAACAGGGTAAATGCCCTCAGGTGTCCTCAATGCCCTATGTACAGGATTTCTTTGCACTGACTGCTGATCCCAATTTCTGCAGGCCACACTATATAGACTCAGCCCTGTTACAAAAGACAAAGCTTCAAACTTGGTTTTGTAATAAGGAGAGATAGTAAATAAATAACAATCTACAGCTCTTCTCTGTGATAAGGTATCCTATACTGAAAACTTTAAATACATGGGGGGGGACCCATGGTTTCTCATCTAATAATGTCAACATAATTGTTGTGCTCAAATGTTATGTTTTGCTCAAATGTTATGTTTTGCTCTTGATTTCAAACTTTCCCTGTAAAAACTTTATAACTATTATCTGGAAGTATTTGACTTCTAAGGGAATCTTGGTTCCACTCACTTCAATACTGTTGCAACTGTCTTCTGGGTGTTCAACAACTAAGGCCCTGAGACCAAAGCTAAATACATAATTGGGCCAAGAAAACAGCCAATATTTTGACTCTGGCCCTGTAAGGTCAACAAGGACTGAGGACATGAGGGAATCTCTCTACGGGATCCTGTAACTCTAGTGAGTCACCTGACCTCCTGAGCAGGGAGATTGCTGATCTTAGAGAATAGGAGTCAACCAGTGTACATTGTTTTCAAAGGAGGGTCACAAAGAAAGAAATGTCTCCCATGCTTCCACGGGAAGCCACACGATCAAGCAAGACCATGACTCATCCTGGCAGATGACCTTGGCAGAAGAGTTAAGAGGCTCTGTACATGGTTCCAAAAGTAACCCCTGGGAAGCCTTAACTGACCTTAATATATAACATAAGTTCCATTCCAATTAATGTGGGTCTCACTTAAACTTGGTCTTAAACACCCAGCAAGAAAGTATGACCAACCACAAAATATATAAAAATATTAGTAGTAATTTATGCCAAATATACAAAGGAGCTCCAAGCCCTATATACTGCCCCCTCTCTACACCCATAACTTGTCACTGTTATGGTTCAATAAGGCTAAAAAGCAACAATAATAGCCGCTTGCTGTTTTATTAGCATGAATCTTCATTGCCCCAAAACTAGGACCCCAGAGCAAGAGGGAGTTGCTTACAATCTGATATAGACTATATGGCACAAAATGCAAATTTCTCTTCTAGAAGATCAATTAACCTGAAAGAAAGACCTGAAGAGAGACAGGGGGCCATCAGAGGATGCCTTAAGAGTCCAAGAAAAAGATGGCAAGGTTCTGAAGGATTTAGGAAGAGAAAAAGGCAAGCTATTACAATTCTGTACAATTCAGGAGTTTTTTCCATCATTCCTGGATTTTTTTGTTTTTTTGTTTTTTTGTTTTTGAGGCAAAGTCTCACTCTGGAATTCAGGCTGCCCTTGAACTCATCGTGTAGTCAGGCTGCCCTTGAATTCATGGCAATCCTCTTACCTCAGCCTCCTGAGTGCTGGAATTACAGGCATGCATCACCACACTTGGCTTACATCATTCTTATGATGAAAGCAGTTATACCACCACACAATTACCAAATACTTTAAATTAAAAATTATTCCCAGATAAAAGAGAAGGCTCCCCAGCTTTGGTTGGATAAACCCAGGGGTAAATCAAAACAGAACATAAACCTCAACCGTGTTAGTGAGACAAGAGAATTTTATTTTATTGCTACTTTGAGGATACATCTAATTACTCAATTATGCCAATTAAATAGGAAGTTTACCTACTGACAAATAGCTGTCTTGGGATATATCAAAATAAATTGTAGAAATAATTGGATTTTCTAATCAATACTAACTTCATCATATTATACAGCTGCTACTTTCCCTTACATTTAGATACAGCATTTTAAAAAACAATATTTAAAGCCTTTCATTTCTGACAAAAATTTCATTAAGAAGATAAAATAAACCAGGTGTGGTGGCACACACCTATAATCCAGCTGCTTGGGAAACTGAGGCAGGAGGATCACAAGTTAGAGGTCAGCGTGGGTAAAAACAGCTAAAGATGTAGCTCATTACTTCCTGGGCTCCATCTCCAATACCAGACTAAAAGAAAAGGAAGGAGAAATCATTTTGTCCTTTTATCAGTGAGCGTGTTCATTGTGTTATCAGGGTTCAGGTAACTCGAGTGCTGAGGGCTCCTAGAAATTCCAGGTTCTTATTGTCCTGAACAAAGAATTGGACAAGAAATACACAAAAGGTAGTGAGATTTCACATTTATTAAGGTAGGAAAAGAAGTATGCTCTGCCAGGTGAGAGCAGCCCACTAAAAGAGCTTAGAGTGGCCACAAGGTTAATGGCGGATGTCTTTGTATCCCCACTCCACAGGCTGACATCAGATCTAGACCATCCTGTCAAAAACCTGCTTGATCTGGTGCCAGAAGAACTGAATACAGCATTTTCATATTGGTCCCAGGTGCAGGGCCTGGGGACTTTTTTTTCAGCATGTGTGTCCTAGATCTCAGTGACTGATAGTTCACACCCACTTGCCCAGCCAGGTGGCCATACCCTAATCTCCTGCCTCAAGCCTTTCTGAAGAATAACTTTCTGGGTTTTTTAAGCATTATTTTCATAAACTCTCATAGTTACGTATCTATTAAAAGTGTAGGCCAAGCATAGTGGCACATGCCTATCGTCCCGGCTGAGGCAGGAAGATCACCACAGGTTCAAGGCTAGTCTGGGCTACACAGCGAGTTGAAGGCCAGGTTGGAATACATAGCAAAACCCTATCCAAAAAAAAAAAAGTCTAAACATGTCATACTGAAAGCACAAAGCTGTTCTATCACTCTCTATTCTGTATAAATTCTTGAGATGACATAATACTACTTTTATAATTATTCTGGAAGCATTCTGCTAACAAATACAGTGGACCCTCAAGTTACAACTGGCCTGACATATGAACAACTTGGGTTACTTAGGTTAATGGAAGATGTATCTGCCTTTTTTTATCTATAGCGTGTATCCAGGTAAACGTCCAGATCTCAGCTGTATTGACTTACAACCAACTTGAGTTATAACCAGCCCTCAGGAACTGATCAAGTTCGTGAGTCAAGGGTCCACTGTACATGTATGAAAGAGTACAAAACTCATGCAAACTTGTCAGTTTTCTAAAATCCTTCCCTCTGGAATATGATGCTCCTGCTAAAACACTGATATTCACATTTCATGCTTGGAAGCGATCAGTTTGAAGGGCTCCTGACACTCTTATGTTCAAACCCCTTCAGTGACTGTCTCACTCAGAGTAGAAGGCACATCTGTCACGATGACCTTCAAGGCCCTGCATGATCTGACCCTTGCCCTTTTCTCACCTCCTCTTTCTTTACTCTCCCTCCACACACTGTGACTGCCCAAGGCCTCTGCCCCTCCCTGAACACTGGGCAAGTTTGGAGTTGCTTTCTTTGTCCTTGTGTTTCTCTCTGCCTGGAATGCTTGCCCCCATGCTCCTCTGACTACCTCAGATCTTTACTCAGTTATCCCCTCAGGAGAACGTGGCTGATCCTCTGTTTAAACCTGTGACTCCTAATGGGATATGGTGATGCATACCTGTGATCTCAGCTCCTGTGGTGGCTGAGGCAGGAGGAACTCACAAGTTTGAGAGCATTATGAGCAACATATCTCTAAATAAATTAAAGTTGTAACTCCTAGCTCTCCCATATCCTTTTCCTGCTTTATTTTTCTCCTGGGCACTTATCGCCATTTACTTCACATATGTTATCCTCATTGATTTATTGTCTATTGCCCTGTGAGGCACAGCATATGAAAGGCTGGTGGCATGGGTGGTAAAAAGAATTTCCAGTAGTCAAGGAACATAGAAAAGTTAAGAGTTTACTAATATACTGCAAGAGAGCAGCTTGTGAGTCCAAGAGAGTGGTGAAAGGCTGAGATTTTCATATTTGACTTTCACGTGAGGAGGGAATCTGGAAATGTCATCCCAGGAATACTTTCATCAGGTCATGGTGGCTCTATTGTCCATCTCTCTCAGTTCTAGGCACACCCAGGTGTTGTTTGAAGGCAGACATAGTATTCTTGTTTGACAGGGTCCAGTGCCTTAGGTGTTGCTTTTGGATAACATTAACAAATACATAAAGATTGACTAATGTTAGTAGTCAAGGGGATCTGTACATCTAAAATACGCTAGGTGTGACAGTTAACTGATTGTGTCAGTTTGAGTAAGAAATGCCCAACTACGTTGGATTAGCATAGTTCTGGCTATGGCTAAAGGGATTTACACACACACACACACACACACACACACACACGCACACCCCTGGTGTGAACTGCACCAACTAATAGGCTTGCCGCCTTAATGGAATAAAAGGGAAACAGAGAAGGAAGTCTCACTTCTGTTTTCACGTGGGCACTCCAGTCTTCACTTTCACCCTGGTCATCATCTCCTAGCTTCCAGCACAGACTCTTCAGCCTCCTGATGCGGACTTGCACAGGACTACGGTGAACTCCAGGCCTTCACCTGGAACCTTCAGCTCTGCAGCACACAGACAGCCATTTTATACTTTTCCACACCTGACTCCAGGCAACCCTTATAAGGAAATCTCATAAATTCTTATATATTTGTATATCTTGCATTAAATTGGTTTCTCTAGTAAGCACTGAATGATACACTAGGAAAACTATAAGTTAAAAAGAATGAGGAGAAACTTTCTCTACAGCCAAGAAACTATCTCAACTGTAGATGAAAAGAAAGAAAAATTTATGAAGTAACATTGTAACCAGCACTGCAAAATGAAACTTAAAAAAGTTAGATTTTATCTTTTAGAGACAAGTGGCTTCTCCTAACACCTAGGGCATAAACTGCCACCCCCATTTCTCTGCCCAGATGAGTGGACAGAGTATGCAGATACTGGACCAAGAGGTCAAGATCCAGTTTCATTTCCACTGGCAAGGGAAGGAGAGGTCCGGGCCCAGGAAGGGATAAAATAAGCCTAGACCTAGTACAGTTAGAAACAATGAAGCTGAGTGAGTCATTCCCTTCCCTCTGATATAGGAAATAAGGCATGGCAGACCTGGCTGGGAGAGTGAGCCAGACCTGTCAACTACAAGACTCCAGGACAGTGTCAGAACCCTGTATATAGAGCTTCTAGTGAGCTCCCACAAGAAGTGGATGGCATAAAAGAAAACTGGAAGCCACAAGGCCACACTGGAGCGCCATGTTGGGGAGGGTACAGTGCAGTGCTGACCCCAGCATCTGCTACACACAGCCAGTAGAATGGAAAGCTGCCCAGGTCCATGTGCTTTTGAGTCTTGGCAAACTCAAATCATGGCAAATAATTGTATGCATTTTAAGGTGTTGGCTAACTAGTCTGTGAACACCAAAAATTATACAGTCTTGCTTTACATTTTAATATAGGAATTGAAGAAAGGTTTTTAAAATTTCCAAATATATCAATTTGTTTTGGTATATATGTGACCCCATTTTTGCCAACATAAATACATTACCTGAGAATTTTCAAGTAGTATGTGTAAAATTGCACTCTGACATTCAACCCAAAAATTTGATCACGTCTCTTTACTAGGCTTTTTTCTTGGTAGTAGTGGTACTTGGGGATTGAACCCAGGGCCTTCACACTAAGTTAATGTTGCTAAATTGCTCAGGCTGGGCTTAAACTTTCACTCCTTCTGCCTCAGCCTCCCAGAGGGCTAGGATTACAGGCCTGTCCCATCGCAGCCACCTTCTTTCCTAGACTTGTTTTATTTTTTCTGGTGCCAGGATGGGACCCAAGGCCTTCACAATGGGCTACATCCTCAGGGATTTTCGTTTGTTTGTTTTTTGCTTTTTTCGAGACGGGGTCTTGCTGTGTATTTCAGGTTAGCCTCGAGATCACTATGTAGCCCAGGCTGCCCTTGAACTTTCGACCCTCCTCTGGCCTCAGCCTCTCCAGTGCTGGAAGTATGGGTGTGCATCACAACCTGTTTGTTTGTTTTTAAATAAAGTATGTTTTGTTTTTGTTTTCAGTTTAGTTTTTATTTTGAGAGAGAATCTCACTAATTCACTGAATTGCCCAGGCTGGGTTCAGCTTGTGATTCTCCTTCCTCAGCCACCCAGAGTTCTGGGATCACAGGACTGTGCCACCACAGCCAGCTTCTTTACTGGCCATTTATAACACCTGTCTTCCCCCCCAAATATTCCTCCTTTCACAGTCATACCTTATGCTTGTCATCACTTTTTGACAGAAATATGCTTGTGAGAATTATTTTCAAGAGTGAACCACAGGAAAATCAAAATTAGATAAAAAAAATTCTGAGGAGCACTTTGGAAACTAAGAATTACAATGACTTCTATCAAACCAGATATCGATATTTCACAAAAACAAGGTCAAATATCCCATTAGTTGTATGTTCATGTTGCCCTCTTTTTAAATGTTAAGCTAAAACACTTCAGAAATAAAGGAAGTTTCATTACTTATATGCATTAACTATATTATATACTTTATACTGGACCTAAGACAATCCCTCTTCATGCAATGTGGCTCAAGAAAACTATAAAGTTAGAAACCATGTTCTAGAATTCACATTCCAGTTGGGGGAACAGGATAGTAAACTAGTAACTTAGAGATACAGTAGTTATGCTGGGTGTAGGAGGGTGCAGCTGTAATTCCAGCATTTTGGAGGCTGAGATAGGAGGACCTCGAGTTTGAGGCCCGCCTGGACTACATAGAGAGGGAAGTGCCGAAAGCTGCAGGGACTTCTATGCCGCTTTTATACTGCATCGTCGGTTCTTTTTTTTTTTTTTTTTTTTTGGTACCAGGGATCGAACTCGGGTCCTCGCGCATGCGCAGCAGGCAGCGAAACCACTGAGCTAAATCCCTGGCCCCTATACTGCATCTTAACACAAATGCCATAGAATAAAATCATTTAAACTAGTGGGAAGTGGCTAACCCATTGTGTGTTTGGGGCTTTTAACAGCAGAGTTACAATCAAGTTCATGTTGACTTTTTTGTTTCATTTTGTTTCGTTTTGTTTGAGACAGGGTCTCCCCATGGAATCCTGGCTAGTTTCTAACTGTTGATTCTCCCACCTCAGCCTGCTTATTGCTGGAATTATAGGAGCGTGCCATCTAGCTGGGCGTATTTTTAATTAATTTGAAAAATCCACCCCAAGAGGGCATGGTGGTGCACACCAGTAATCCCAGCATCCAGCAGACTGAAGTCAGCCTGGGCTGCATAGTATGACCTTGGCTCAAAAAAAATTTTTTTAAGTCTTGTCTTAGTAGTGAGTATGTTAATGCTCCAATACTAACAATTCTAGTAATGATCATGTGCTCTTGTGTGATGTCTGAATCTGAGATTCTGCAGAGACTGCCTGCTTTGGAAAAGATCAATAGAAAGACAGCAGTGACAAATGTTCCATTTTATGAAAGTATAAGGTTTTTCATCTTATCAATGTGAAAGAACAAACTCTTAGGCAGAAATGATCAGAAAATAACAAGAATGAGCAGGTATAATGAAAAATTTTGTGGAAGTGAAAAGCACTAAGGAAAAGAAAAAACCAATGCTAGTTATAAAGGGGGAGCTCTCTTGGTAAAACTCATTAGTTTGGCTTAATTATTATAAATAGTCCAACTGATGATATCCTAAAATACAGTCTTTCATACAGTGAGTCTCTACATCATATAAACCAGTGTTCAGCAGGTATCTTCTGTGTGCAACAGGGTTAGTCACAAAGGTGTAAACATTGCTGTAGTTTACTTTTAAGCACCTGAAATAACAGAATCAGTCTTGGTAAAGCATTGCTTAGAAAAGGCCCTTTGTACCTGGATTGGTTTTAACATCTAAAATGCAGCAAGATGTTAGGGGCCTTCTGTACATTATTCCCCTCTTTTAAACATAATAATTGTTTCCGGGTTTGGAACGTTATGACTAAAGTGACAAGTTCCTTACTTTTAGCCTTTATCTTGCTTCTGATTTTATGTTATAAATAATGTTGCAGTAGACATCTTCATGAACATAGTGTCTCATATTTCAGATTACTTCCTTCCCCCTGTTCTCAGAAGTGGGATTACTGGCTCAAGTGGCTTTAACAGATAAATCATTTTTGGAGTACTGCCATACTGTTCTTTTAAAAGGCTATATCAATTTATAATACGTGAGCAGGCATGAGAGTATGAGAGAAGCTTTTTAATGTCCTTAACCTATGGTCACACTTAATAATAGATAGTTTCAGAGTTTTAAATTAAGACTCAAATAGTATGGGATTATTTGAAAATGGGTATTCATTTTACAGAATAAGGTGTTCAGTCTGAAATTTTTATGGAAACAGTAAAAATCTAATGTTAAAATTCAGTCCTTAAGAAAGTATCAAATAACACACCACATGAATAAGAACATATTCCACTTCCTCATTTTTTTCTCAATTACTCCTCAAAGAAATTAATTAAAAGAATTTTAAAGACAAACTTTAGGCTAAAATCAATGCACTTGAAAACATTTTTAAGAAACTATAGTTTCATCTATCATTCAAATTCTTCATGGTATTAATTGTAAAATGAGAAAATTGTTATTGGAGAAAATACAAACTTCAAGATGTACATATAATAAAACAATACTAAATAGTACAGTAAACCTTTTGAAATCACCTACTACAAGATGATATCTTTCTGGAAAACATACTTAGTTACAAATTATTAAGTTGAACCTTTCTAGATTATTTGCTTTGTTCTGTTTATTTTGTCAAAATAGCTTAAAAGTTCAAAAGAAAATTGATGCTCAATGAACACTGAAGTAAAAAGAGAATTAATTTCTAGTAATCTTTATCCCTGATTCCACAAGGACACAACATACAGTTAAAACTTTCCATTTATAGATGATTAATGTTTTAAGCCTACATGGGAACTGTTGGTTCTTGGGGAAGTTGCTGGCTTTTCCCAGTGATAAGCTGCATTTCTTCTCAAGTAAAGGGCAAGACCCAAATCAAGATTCAAAGCTTCAAATGAATCAATAAACAAACAAACAAAGTCAAGATGATACATGAAAGTCCATCTAGCAATGGGATATGAGCCAGGCACATTTCAGTTTACATAGCACTTGACCTAACACACTCAAGTACCCTTGTGCGGACAACTGGCCAGAGTATTTTAGATCACAGCTGCCCATGAACTCAAGCCCACATGACTGCTGTGGGAATACTGCTTATTAAATCCATCCCCTGATCTTAAATTCTCTGTTAATCGAAATTTCTCTATATTCAGTTGCAGTTAGGAGGCATCTGTATGGATTCTGGAGCCATTTTGCCAGGGTGCTGATTCCAGCTCTGCCATTTACTACCTCTGTCATTTTCTATGACTTCAGAATGGTTACTTAACCATTTGTACCTCAATTTCACCATTTCCATCTATGAGATAGGGACAATAACAACACTCAACTTATAAAGTTGTTGGAAAGATTGAGTTAATATATGAAAAGCCTTAAAAAATGGTTTCTGGCATATAATAAGCATTATATGAGGGATTGCTACTATTGTTACTATCATAATTATTAATTTTTTTGAGACAGAGTCTTACTATGTAGTTCAGGCAGGCCTTGAACTCACTATGTAGCCCAGGCTGGCCTTGAACTTGGGGTGGTCCTCCTACTTCAGACTCCTGAGTACTTGGATTACAGGCATGTGCCACTAGGCTTAGTTGCCATTATTTATTTTTGTTATGACTTCTACCTAAATTGAAACAATGCTTTGTTGTCCTCATTATAAAATCAAAAACATACTGATCATTTTTACACGTACAATCTATACTTCCAAGGCACAGTAATTTGGACCTAGAATCATAGGCTTACTATAACAGTTACATAGTTTGCATACACAGAAATGGAAAAATTTTAGGTAGTCATGTCTGAGTTCAAATTCTATGTACACTATTAATGTATTGTGACCCTGGGAAATTTACCTACTCAATCTCTCAGCCTTTACAAGATAACCATAATGGAGATGATATAATGAACATGAGGTACCTGGTAGAGTTCCTGATTTGTAGGGGTCTCAAGTAGGTCTTGCAAAACCTCAAAGAAAGTCCCTTCTCTTTTCACTCCCTGTCTGCCAGCAAACTTCTACTACACAATGAGAGGAGTATGAGGAGAGTGTAACACATTCTCCTATTTTAAAAAATAATACACTTGGACTTGCCTTGCAAAACACATTAGAGTTTATTCTACCTAGAAAAAAGAAAAAGAAAAAATTAGATCTAAATATAATAAAGCCAACATCCAAATGATGAGAAATCCCGTTGGTCTCTGGGTTCTATGATGCTCTCCTGACCTCCAGCTCCTTCCCTTTGGGTTCCTCTACAGTCCTCTTCAGAATGTGGGGAAGAGCAAGCAGAGTGAGGATGAGGATTTTAAGTGTAAAATGTGGCTTCAGAAGCTGGCCACTGGGGCATTTGCACTGTCTCATCTTTAGTAGAGCCTTTCTCTTTTGCCAGGGGAAGCCAAACCATAAAGAAGTAAGCCAGGAAGCGGCCAGTATGAAAACATTGTGTGGTAAGATACTGTATTAAAATGGTACATTTAGACAGCCCCAGGGCCAGGAGCAGAGCTGCCCCCAGCAGAGGAGGTGAACCTTCCCTGTTGCCTTACCACCACCCCCAGCAGTGAGGAGGTGAGCCGTGTGGCCGCTAGCAGCGCACCCACCTCCCCAAGTTGACCTCAGCTCTGGGTCAAGCACATGTTTGTCTAGGTGAAAACACAGAGAGTCTTTTGGCCCACCGTACCACCACCTGTAGTGCAGAGGAGCAAAGCACCGCCCAGCACTGAGGAGGTGAGCCTGCAACAGCACACCCCACCCCACCCCCGCTCCCATTGAAATGAGAAGACATCCAAACAAGTCTCAAAACCAGACTTCCAGATCACCTAAAGCAACCCCAAAGGGAAACGAGATGGAATAATCTGATACTCAACCATGTGGACTCCCTGAACTGGCAATGAAAGAGGATCTGGAAAAAATGAAATCAGAAATAATTTCTCAGAATAGTAAAGATTGTACCCATAGTGCAACACATGATTAATAAATCTGGAGAAGACACAGGTTAAAAAAAAAAATACAGAAGCTGAAGAACATGATGGAATCCCAACATAGGAAACAAATAGAATCCATAAAACAGATGGAAACAGATTTCCAGGAAATTAAAAACTCCATTGAAAGTTTATGCAGCAGAATAAGCCAATGTAAGGATAGAATTTCAGATACAGAAGGCAAGGTTGCAATTAGTGACCAGGAAAAGAAATATTTCTTTAAAAGAGTAAGAGACCACAAGAAATCAACCCAGCAGCTGCTAGAAGATGCAAAGAAGAATAACACAAGACTAATTGGAGTCAGTGAAGAAACATGAAAGAGTGAAGATGACATAAAAAAAACTTCACATTGGCCGGGATTTAGCTCAGTGGTTTCACTGCCTGTTGCGCAAGCTCAAGGACCTGAGTTCAATCCTTGGTACCAAAAAAAACACTGTTCACAGAAGTAATGTTAGAAAACTTCCCAAGCAGGGGAAAAGAACTTGACATACAGATAAGTGAGGCATATAGGACTCCAACTAGCCTTGATTAAAAAAGATCTACACATAGGGATATAATAGTTAGGATTCCAGAAACCCAGCAGAAAAACAAAATTCTACAAGCAGCAGACTTCTCAATGCAAACCTTCAAGGCAAAAAGAACATGGAGTGATGTATTTCAAGCCCTAAAGAAAAACAGCCTCCAACCCAGATTGATGTACCCTCCAAAACTATCTTTCAAAATTGATGGAGAAATAAGTTACTATCATGACAAAGACCACCTTAGGAACTTCATGAATACAAAACCAGAACTCCAAAAAATTTTAGACAATATCCTAGGAAAGGACAACAAGGATCACAACCCCAGGAAGCACAGCAGAAGGAATCTACTGGGCACAACAGGAAATTAAAAGAAAAGGGGACAAATCCAGAAAAAGAAAAAGTCATGAAAATGATAAGTCAATACATATCAGTTAGAACCAGCAATGTTAATGGTTTCAATTCACCAGTCAAAAGAAATAGACTGGCAGAATGGGTCAAGAAGCAAGATCCAACAATATGCTGCATACAAGAAACACACTTAATTCAAAAAGAAACTCATAGACTGAAAGTTAAAGGATGGAAAACAATGCTCCATGTGACGGGAACCTGAAAAAAATCAGGAGGAGCTATCCTCTTTGCAGATCAAGTGGATTTCAAATCAACACTGATTAAGAGAGACAAACAAGGACACTACATCTTTGTAAAGGGAATAATCCAAGAGGAAGAGATGACAAATAAATATCTATGCACCAAACACTAGTGCACCCAACTATATAAAACAAATACTAATGGACATGAAAAATCAAATAAGCACTAATACAATAGTATTGGGGGACCTCCATACTCCACTGTCACAAATAGATCAACTAGACAAAAAAATTAGCAGCAAAATACTAGAACTCAATCAAACTCTTGAACAAATGAACTTAACAGATGTTTACAGAGTCTTCCACCCCACAAAATCAGAATACACATTCTTTTCAGCTGCACATGGGTCATTCTCAAAAATAGACCACATACTT
This sequence comes from Heterocephalus glaber, assembly GCF_053883595.1. Lineage (NCBI taxonomy): Eukaryota > Metazoa > Chordata > Mammalia > Rodentia > Bathyergidae > Heterocephalus > Heterocephalus glaber. Next base: position 24,121,181 of record NW_028258296.1, on the reverse strand, counting down.
GTCCACAGAACATGTTTAAATAAGTGCAAAGGAATTGAAGATATCCCTGTATATTATCAGACCATAGTGCGATGAAACTGGAGATCAATAGCAAAAGAAACCTCACAAATTTCATAAACACATGGAAATTGAACAACACACTTCTGAATAACCAATGGGTCTCAGAGGAAATTAAAGAAGAAATCAGACAGTTCCTTCAATTAACTGACAATGACAATACAACATGTCAGAATGTATGGGACACAATGAAAGCAGTCTTACAAGGGAAATTCATATCGGTGAATACTCATATTAGGAAAACAGAGTGAGCCCAATTAAACAAGCTGATGCTGAACCTCAAGCTTCTAGAAAAAGAAGAGCAGGACAACCCCAAAGCTCATACAAGGGAGGAAATTATAAAGATCAGAGGAGAAATCGATTCAATGGAGATGAAGAGAACAATACAAAAAATCAATGAAGCCAAGAGTTGGTTCTCTGAAAGAATAAACGAAATTGACCAACCCTTAGCCAACCTTATCAGAAAAAGGAAAGAAAAGGCCCAAATCCATGCAATTAGGAATGAAAAGGGTGAAATTACAACAGACCCAGCAGAAATCCAGAGGATCATCAATACCTACTTAAAGAACCTATACGCCAAGAACAAGGAAAACACAGAAGAAATGGACAGATTCCTAGATACATATGAATTACCAAAGTTGAACAAAGAAGACCTAAAAATTCTAAACAACCCAATATCAATCAATGAAATTGAAAATGTAATTAAAAACCTACCAACTAAGAAAAGTCCAGGTCCTGATGGCTTCACTGCTGAATTCTACAAGACATTCAGAGAGGAACTGCTGCCACTACTGTTTAAACTCTTCAATGAAATTGAAAGGGAAGCAATACTCCCAAATTCATTCCTGGAAGCAAGCATCACCTTGATCCCCAAAGCAGAGAAAGACCCAACTGAAAAAGAGAACTATAGGCCAATCTCACTAATGAACACAGATGCAAAAATCCTTAACAAGACACTGGCAAACAGAATGCAGAAGATCATCAAGAAGATCATATACCCTGATCAAGTGGGATTCATCCCAGGGATGCAGGGATGGTTCAATATACACAAATCAATCAATGTAATACACTATATCAATAGAGACAAGGACAAAAACCATATGATTATCTCCATAGATGCAGAAAAAGTATTTGACAAAATCCAACATGCATTTATGATAAAAACTCTACAAAAAATTGGAATAGATGCTCTCTACCTTAAACTGATAGAAGCCATCTATGAAAAACCAACAGGCAGTATCATACTAAATGGTTAAAAACTGAAATCCTTCACACTAGAATCAGGAACAAGACAAGGATGTCCACTATCACCACTCTTGTTCAATATAGTTCTGGAAACATTAGCCACGGCAATTAGACAAGAGAAAGAAATAAAAGGAATAAAGATAGGTAAAGAAGAAGTCAAATGGTCATTATTTGCAGATGACATGATACTCTATATAGAAGACCCCAAGAACTCCACCAAAAGTCTTCTAGACTTAATAACCAAATTCAGTAAAGTAGCTGGATACAAGGTAAACACACAGAAATCAATAGCTTTCCTCTACACGAACAACAGACTCACTGAGAGAGAAATAGGGCAAAAAAATTCTTTTCACAGTGGCATCCAAAAAACTGAAATACCTAGGAATCAACCTAATGAAAGAAATCAAAGACCTCTTCTCTGAAAACTATGGCACTCTGAAAAGAGAGATTGAAGGTGATATCAGAAAATAGACAGACATCCCCTGCTCCTGGGTAGGAAGGATCAACATAGTGAAAATGGCTATACTTCCAAAACTACTATGTAGATTCAATGCAACCCCAATTGAAATCCCAGCACCATACTTTACGGACCTTGAGAAAACAATCTAAAAGGTCATTTGGAACAAGAAGACACCCAGAATAGCAAAAGCAATTCTAGGTAACAGAGACATGACAGGGTTATCCCAACCCCCAACTTGAATCTATACTACAAAGCTACTGTGATAAAAACAGCATGGTACTGGCAAAGAAACAGACTTGAGGACCAGTGGAGCAGATTAGAAGATGCAGAAACAATGCCTGACACACTCAGCCATCTCATCTTTGATAAAGGAGCCAAACACCCTCACTGGAGGAAAGATAGCCTCTTTAATAAATGGTGTGGGAAAAACTGGGTTTCAACTTGTCAAAGATTAAAACTAGACCTATGTCTCTCACCATGCACTAAACTAAAATTGAAATGGATTATAGATCTAAATATTAAAATAGAAAAGCTGAACCAGCTGGAACAGAGGTTAGGTAGAACTCTTGAAGACATTGGTGTAGGAAATGATTTTATGAACAAAACCTCAGTTGCCCGTGAACTAGCACAAACAATCAACAAGTGAGATCTCTTTTTACTAAAAAGCTTCTGCACAGCAAGAGAAACCACCAGCAGTGTGAAGAGACAACCCATAATGTGGGAAAAAAATCTTCACCTGCTGTTCCTCAGACAAAGACCTACTATCTTGAATCTATAAAGAATTTTAAAAGATCAGACCTCCCAAACTTAAAGACCCAATCCAAAAATGGGCATCTGAAATAAACAGGCATTTCTCAAGGAAGTAGAAAGAGCAAATAAACATATGAAAAAATGTTCAACATCACTGGTCATTTTAGCGATGCAAACAAAAACAATGCTGAGATTCTACCTCACCCCAGAAAGAATGGCTGCTATCATGAAATCAACCAATGACAAACGCTGGCAGGGCTGTGGGGAAAGAGGAACCCTGCTCCACTGCTGGTGGGAGTGTAGACTGGTGCAACCCCTGTGGAAATCAGTATGGAGATACCTCAAAGCGTTGCAGAAATCTCGGAAAGAAATACACAGAGACACAGAGTTCGGATAAAATAATAAAATTTCTTCTCGCGAGCAGACAGGCATGCCAGAAACCAGTCTGGTCAATATCTGTGCCCTTTGTTCAGCATTTCCCTTTTTATATCCTTTTTAGCCATTATCTCATCCCTAGTGGTCTTTGATATGTAAATACAATTCCAGTTCCTATTTACAAGTCACAGACACAAGATAGACCATATATGTTGTAAATTCACCCTGGCATGGTAACTTTGTTAGGTTAATGAAGTTACTGGTTAGAGTCAGATAATCTTCACCTTAAACAAGGAATTACAGGAAGAGCAAATCTTAAAAGAACACATTACTTATTTTGCTTCTACAATTACCTTAATATTCAATCTATTAAGTTATCTAAAACTTCCGTATCAAAAGAACTAGGACTAGAAGTTCCATTTGACCCAGCTATTCCCCTGCTGGGTATCTTCCCCAAAGAATTAAAAGAATCATATCACAGTGATATATGTGCACCCATATTCATAGGAGCGCAATTTGTAATAGCTAAAACTTGGAAGCAGCCTAATTGCCCATCAACTGGAGACTGGATAAAGAAAATGTGGTTTGTTTGGGTTTTTTTATAAAACAGAGTATTACTCAGCCATAAAGAATGAGAAACTAGAGACATTTATAGCTAACTAGATGCACATTGAGGCAATACTCTTAAGTGAAATAAACAGGACACATATGTGTAAATACCGAATAGTTTCTCTAGTGTGAAAAGCTGAAAGTGTAAATAAGGACTAAAAGGTATAATAGATAATGTGAAATAGGAAGAAAAAGGGCAGAGGGGAAAGGGAAGTGGGAGGGCTAGGGGAATGGAAAGAAGGGAATGGAATTAATATGAGAAAATGAAAAAATTGAAACAATGGCTTTGTAAATAGGGAGGGATGGAGGGGTTAAAGGGAGTGCAGAGGAAGGGGGAAAAATAAGAACCAAGAGACATTATGTAAAGGTGTAAATATCCAATGATTTATGTCATTATATTGTATACCAAAATGTACCAACATAATTAATTTAAAAAATAATAAAAATAAAAATAAAATGCCATGTTAAAAAAAAGCTTAAAACTCTCTCTCTCTCTCTTTTAATAAATGTACATCAATGGGTATATGAGTTGAGTTGATATATGGGATTTATTTTTGTTTTTTTTCAGGGTTTTGTGAGTTTTTTTGGTACTGGGGATCGAACTCATGACCTGGTACTTGCAAGGTAGGCACAGTGTCACAGAACTAAATCCCTGGCCCTGGGTTTTGTTTTTGTTGTGGTTTTGCTTTTTGAGAGACAGGGCCTTATTATTTAATTCAGGCTGGCTTGGAACTCACTATGTAGCCCAGGCTGTCCTAGAACTCTCAGCAATCCGCCTGCCTCTGCCTCCCAAATGCTGGGATTATAAAGTGTGCCACATGCCTGGATGGAATTTACTTTAAAATACCAAAGAGAAGGAAAAAATATGTATGTTAGAATACCACCAAATCTTGCTGTTTAATCAGGATGATGGGTTATCAAGTGTCTTAGTTACTTTTCTTTCATTGCTAAGACTTAATATCCAACACCCAAAGTTAAAGGGCAAAGGTTTATTTAGTTAACAGTCTGTAGAGGTTTCAGTCCATAATTGACCAGCTCAAAGGCAGGGTGGCACAAGGCAGAAGGACAACATCACAGAGGTAAAACTGTTCATGGCGCCCACACAGTTGCAAAAGCAACAAGGAACCTTAACACTGTCTCTCTGCCCCTTTTGTCTTATCCAGACTATCTGAATTAGGGCGGTGCCAAACCAATGAGTGGACTGATTTAGTAATCACACACCCTTAATCCCAGTGTCACACACTCCAGATTCAGTCCCCTCTGAAAAAGCCCTATGACTGCAAGAGGCTTCGAGGGGACATTTAGATACAAGCTATAACATGTAGTGATTTGTTATATCATCCTAATTTTGAGGTATTTGAACATTTTCAGACATGATAAAAAATTTAGACAAGCCTCACATTTCTAAACCTAATAACGCATGTGACTTTCTAGCTACCAGGAATCCCAGTTCATCCCATCTCCAGTAGCATTTAGTTACATCTGGTTATACACTTCACTGAATCCTCTTATTCCTGTTCCAGCAGTATGTCTTAACATTTCCAAACAAATATGTCTGACCTTGCTTAAATTAGGAAATTGCCATCTTCTCCAACAGCACCATCCAGACTCTTCTGTTCCAGACACTCTGATATCAATGTTTTTAAAAGTGAAGCCATGAGATAAATGTAATAAACCTTAAAAACATTATACCAGGTGAAAGAATCCAGACACAAGATGGCATACCATGTGATCCCATTTATATGAAACATCCAGAAAGCAAATCTATAGAGACAAAAAGTTGATTAGTATTTCTGGGGCTGGGAGCCAAATACACATTTACTATAAACAGGCATGAATGGTTTTATTGAGATGACAGAAATGGGTTTGTTACTGGGTTTTGGGGTGCTGGAGTCCCCTTCTAGAGGTTCTGCTCTGTTGCGCGCAAAGAATCGATCAAGACAAGTGCAAAAGGTAGCAAAGTTTCACATTCATGAAAGGTAGGAAAAGATGCATGCTGTGCAGAGGTCTTGCAGGCATTTGGGTGCCATCTTTTCTTATTCCTTTTATGGTCCACTGTGGTGTTTTCCGTCATGGAGGATGGTAGGTGTCACTGGCCTTGAAGGAGAGAAGGCTAACCAAGTTAATCCTGGATCAAGTTCATCCTGTATGGTAGTTTTGGATGTCTGTCAACATTTCTCAAATGATCAACATGTCAACATGCAGAGTTGAGGAGAACACGACCTAAAGGTTAAGACAGCAAAGGAGATAGATACAATATGAGGACAGAGAGGTTAAGCATTTTTATTGTGCTCCAGTTACATACCAGGTGTCTGCAGGACCAAGTGAATAGTCAGTATTTTCAGCAAAAGCAAGTTTCATGTTCCTGGAAATAACCTAGATGACCATTACCATCATGACTCACATGTCAAAGGAGTTTTCTACAACAAAGCTAGTGGCAAAGTAATAATGTATTGCCCAGGTGTGTGACTTCCAAACTTAGTGATTTTTTTTGTTGTTTGTTTTATTGAGACAAGGTCTCACTCTGGAATTCAGGCTGGCCTTGAACTTGCTATGTAGTCCAGGCTGGCCTTAAGCTAGCAGCATTCCTTTTGGCTCAGCCTCCCAAGTGCTGGGATTACAGGTATGCACCACCATACCTGGCTTCTCCAAATCTGTTGATTTTAAAGTCAACTAAAAGCAAGTGAAGTTAGAGGATTTATCTAAATTTCCTTGATAACACCAAGGGGGAAATTCATTATGAAAGGGCTGTGATTTTTAGCTTGACAGTTTGCCCAGATATCCAAGTTGATTCTGGAAATTTTTTTTCCCAGTATCAAATTCAGCTAGTCCCAAACTTTTAAAAATCATTTGTCCCAACATGGTGGCACATGCCTATAATCCCAGCACTTGGGGAGACTGAGGCAGGAGGATCTAGGCTAGCCTGGGCTACATGCCATGTTCAAAGCTAGTCTGAACTACATAGCAAGGCTGACTTAAAAGCAAAAATACTTATAAGTAATGCAGAACATTTCATACTTTAGAGGAAATATAGTATATCATGCTATAATTTTACAGAAGTGATATAAACTTCTCAAATTAAAAAAATTTTTTTTGGTTTTTTGAGAAAGGGTCTCACTATATAGTTCAGTCCAGCCTTGAACTCACTATGTAGCCCAGGCTGGCCTCAAATTCGTGGCAGTCCTCCTGCCTCAGCCTCCCAAGTGCTGGGATTACAGGTGTGCACCACCACACACAACTCAAACAAAACTGAAGTTAAAAAGATGAACTGATTGAGTATAAATCCACTTGGTGTCATGCCCCTTATTCTTCATCTCTAAGAGATGGCTAGTTGCAGTTCTCCTTTTCTTCTACTAGCCAAGATGCTTCTCTTAGTTACTTTTCACATTGCTGGGACAAAATACCCAACACCCAAAGTTAAAGGAGGAAAGGTTTACTTGGCTCACAGTTTGTAGAGGTTTCAGGTCATAGTTGGCTGGCATTGCAGAAGAGAAAGAGTTCATGGCAGGCAGACGCCAGCAAGGAAACAAGCAGCATGCTACAACCAACAAGCAACAATAGCAGCCCTCTTTCTGTCTCTTATATTTAACCAGGCTAGGGCAGGTAGCATTCACACCTTTAATTGTGAATCAATCCTAACATCACACCCTTGATCCCAGAATCACACACCCTACCTAGATCCAGCCACCTCTGAAAAACCCCACCTATGACCACTTGAGGCCTTGGGGAGACATCTACATATAAGCCTTAACAATGCTCTACCATGATGGGCCTGGGATTTAGCTCAGTGGTTTTGCCACCTGCTGCACAAGTGCAAGGACCTGAGATTGTCCCCCGGTACCAAAAAAAACAAAAAACAAACAATGCTCTACCATGAGAACTCTATTAAATTAGGTGGAGCAATTCCAAATGTTTTCCTGACTACACCTAGCACAGCTGAAACTGGTTGGCATTTTTAAACTTTCCCAAATACTAACAATCCACAGGAAGATAGTCAAGTTTTCAATCACAAAATTACAACACAGAAGGAGAGGAGAGAACATGCTCTCCCATGTTCATCAAATTTCTGCCTCTCATACCCCTTATTCTAAGGAAGCTAGCATCTCCAACCTGCCCAAGAAAATAAAGGTCCTCAGTGGCATTTAAGTCTGATTCCCAAATAAAGGAAGCAGTCACCATATCTGAGTCCCAAGCACCGTGGAAACCACCTATTACCCTCTCTTCTCCAATTCTTACATTATCAGGGGCAGCTTATTGTCAGCAAAGTGTTATTGTTATTATCATTTTGAAGTTAGTTTGATCAATTAATGAATCTAGGGACCTTGTGCAGTATTTAGATGTTCTGCCAATTTTTCCATACTTAGCTTTCAGCCAAATTTGCGAAGGCCAATGGTGGGGGTGACAGGGTTAGGACCCGTATCTTTGTGCCTCACAACACACAGCACCTTCATAAGGTTATGTTTCATCTCCTGCCAACTCTAACAGGGTATGCAAGGCAGATCCTGTTATCCCTACGCTGATGAGCTAAAGGACGTGCATAAGAAAAGTGTTAGCGGATGACAGAGCATGAAATTACACGGGTCCTGGAGGGCCTAACACGCCCCCCGCCCCCCCACTTCATTCCTCTCTTTCTCTCTCTAAGGAATTTTTCAAAAATTCCTTAGTAAGAAAGAATCAGCACTCCGAGAAAGTAAGACATGCGCTCGAGTATTGAGGTGGGGAGGGATTTGTGTTTAGGGACGTGGGCTTTGCTCTCTCCAAAAAGCCAGGGTTTTCCTCTCTTTTAACTCAGTCAAATTAAGAGTAGTTCTGGTGTAGTCTTTTTGCAGGGTTCCTTTGAGATGTCTCCCAGGTAGTTTCTTTGATTTGCACAGCAACATAACAAATTACAAAAACGAAGTAAGAGAATAAGAAAAGGCGAAGCCCGCGGCACCGGAGTTCTCCCGTACTTGGCCTTTCTCCCGACCCATAGCCACGCCCTGTCACGGCTACGTGAGCGACTCTCCTATAAAAGCCCTTCTCTGTGCGTTTCGCCGCCACAATTGCTTCCTGTTTTTGGCGTAGCTGTTGTCCGTGGGATCGCAGTGGCTGCGAAGATGGCGTCTACCAGCCGGTTAGTAAGTCGGGCCGAGCCAGGCTAGTTGAGTGGCCGGCGGCGAGCGCCAGGAGTTTCTCGGCCTTCTCCGGAGCGGCTGGATAGATCACAGCGCCAGGAGGTTTGGGGAGAGGCGGTGGGACTGGCCGGCTGGGACAAAGACCCCTCCAGACGACAGGACGGCGGGGGCGTTCTGAGGGTCCGGAGCCGTCGGCGTCACCGCCTCAGCGTCCTGGGTCGTCTTTTCTATCCTCTGGCCTGTGTGGGTCTCGGTGACCTTAGCGCCTGGCCTCGCGTTGTTGGGAATATTTGTTCTTTTTGTCCCCCCTGCGCTTGTTCTTTCATTTGTGGCCCATGCAATCCGAGGGTCCGTGATTCCTCCTTTCCGAAGAGGGGGAACCCGGTATTTCCAGGCCCCTCTGTCAGACAGGTAGAAAGTTGGGAACGTCAGCAATGGTAAGCCGGATGGAAACTGATGACCGTCCCGGCGAAGTGGAATTGTGGGCACATCCCAGAGATGATTAGTTTCCTGGAGGATTTTTCAACAGATATCATTGTCTGCGTGCACTTGGAGAAAATCTTGCCTGCAGAAAATTATGTGTGTTGAGAAGTCACTCCAGGATACTGTCATATGTTTCATACTTATCTGTAAGAAACGTATGCAGTGTCTTCCGAGACAGCTTTTAATTCTCTCACTACCATTATGAGGTGGATATTAGTATTTTTGTGTATGAATAGACGGAGTCAGGCCAATGTTAGACTTTTCCAAGGTTAGCGATATGTTTCTGTTACCACAATTTGCCTGTAGTTAACTTAAAATGTTTAAAATAAAATTAAGTTTTGCACCTTTTGGAAGGCAGCTCCTGCACGATTTTTCTGAGCCTATTGTCTGAATTGATAAATTTCACCACTGAAAGCTGTTGTTCATAATAGCAAGTGGAAAAGTCCAGGTCCCTTCTGGTAAAACACAAGACTTAACTATTTTATGGTTAAAAAAAAGAGAGTGGGAAGCAGCTTTAGCTAATGTCTTGTTTATAAATGCAAAGGCATTGGCACCCTTGTTTACTGGTTCTGATTCTGTGATTGAGTGCTCATTCAGTCTGGGTGTGGTGTTCTGTCAGGTTACCTGAATATGACTTAAATTATCTTATGGCAATAGAGCTGGGAGGTGAATGTGGTTATATTTAGGTGCAGCTTTGTACATAATAGAGGAAGAAATTTTGTTTTTTAAATGTTGCAGTGTTTAAATAGTACAAATAATAAAATCCCTTCTCAGCCTTTTGGCTAAGATCAAGTGTAGTACAAATAGTAAAGACACTTTATCCAGAGAAAATCATTTTCTGAGCATAACTTTTAAAATTAAGTTAATGCCTATTTTGCGGATTGTTGTCAAGACTGATAGTAATGTACTATGTGTCACTAGGTACACAGTATCTAGTATTGCTAGTATCATTAGAGGCATAGTAGACACTCAGTAAATAATAGCTATGAAATGAGGTTTGGGATTATCTGGCACCTTGGTGGGCTAAATTGTTGTAATATCATTGATGGTGTTTACTCCTTCCTCATCGTTTCTCTTCTTTACTTTCTTCACCACTCTATTCTTGATTCTTGTATTTGTGGGTAGTTTGATTAAAGTTGTAAAAAATCAACTACTTTACAATGATTTCATTTTATTTTGGACAATGTATACCAAAAACTATATACAATAAAAGTATTCTTCCTCTTTCCCTAACTGCCATCCAATCCTCCCAAAGCAGCCAGACTTACCAGTTTCTTGGTGTTTTCCCAGTGATAATGCTTTAGCAAACATGCATAGAGTTGTAAACTCTCTTTCTCCAAAAAGGTAGTCTAATAGAAACCCTGTTTGCTGCCGTGCTTTTTTCTTTTTTTGTGATGTTAGCACATTTTAAATGTATAGTTCAGTTATAAAGTGAGCACATACACATAGCTACCACCTAGGTAAAAAAAAAATCATACCAGCTGTGACACTAGCAAAATCTCCTTTGTGTCCCCAGTCATTACTCCTTCCCAGAGAAAACTGCATTCTGACTTCTAACACCATTGATTTTGTTTTGCTCACTTTAAAGTTTAAATAAATGGCATATATATTCCACTGTCTAGTTTCCTGGTCAGTCTTGATTCATCCATACTACTGGATGTAACTAGTTCATACTTTTTCAGTGTTAGAATTCATATTTTACTCTTAGCATGCTTTGGATATGTTCACATATTTACAAGCACAGTATAAAATTTTCTGTTTCCTTTTTTTTTTGGTACCCGGGGATTGAATTCAGAACCTTGCACTTGTGAGGCAGGCACGGTGCCACTGAGCTCAATCCCTGGCCCCCTATTTACTTTTTAATAATGACAAAGTATTCTATCATCCTTTGCATACTGTGTTCCATATACTTCTTGTTTTACTCATTTGTAATTACTTTTATTTTGCCAACATTTTCCTTTATTTCAAGTTTGTCATAATTTATACCTATTGCTTAATTTTATTAAACATTTTCTTAACAGAAATTCTTGGGATAAGTACAAATATAAAGCAATCCCCACCTATTTTCCCAGTGAGAAGACCCAAGACATGCTCTGGTTAATTTAATTATATAAATTTGAAGGCTGTGGATGACTTTATCAGTTGTCCAGTTCACCTTCTGCATTGATAGTTTACATTCTGAGTTATATTTTGATAGAATGAGAAATTTAATCTAAGTTGATTTTGTCTTTTCATCTAAGTTGTTCTTAACATTTTTTTTTTTGGTACTAGGGATCAAACTCGGGACCTTGCACTTGTGAGGTAGGCGGCAGAACCACTGAGCTAAATCCCGGCCCTCATCTAAGTTTTTAATCTAAGTTGTTTGATGGCCACAACATAATCACTTACTGTGTTACTTTAAATTTTTTAATTTATTATTTTGGGGTTTTTTTGGACAAGGTCTCCCTATGTAGTTCAGTCTGGCCTTAAACTCACTACGTAGCTCATGTTGTCCTTGAACTCATTGCCATCCTGCTTCATCCTGCTGAGTAAGTGTTGGAATTATAGGTGTGCACCACCACACCAGCCTTTATTACTTCATTTTTAAAAGGGCTAATTTTCAGTGGTATCAGACATTTTTGATCATGAGATCATACCTCCCAGAAGTAATTATTAAATTTATATTAGATGTCTTTAATACATTTTGGGTTTTTGTTTTGTTTTGCTTTTGGTGGTAATAGGGATTGGACCCTAGTTGACCAGTCAACCCCTTCCCCCTTTATTTTTTTATTTTTTGGTACCAGGGATCAGGTGCAGTGCCATTGAGCTAAATCGCTGGCCCCGTTTAAATTTTTTTTTTTTTCCCCCCTTTAAATTTTTGAGACAGGATCTCACTAAGTTGCCCAGACTGGCCTTGAATTTGGTTTGTTTTTGGTTTTTGTTTCATTTTGTTTTGTTTGAGACAGGGTCTGGCTATGACACTGGCCTCTGACACTGTGTAGCTTAGGCTGGCCTTGAACTTGGGGTTGTCTTCCTGCTTCAGCTGCCCCAGTGCTGGGATTATAGGCATGCACTACCACGCCTGGCTTGTCTTGAACTTGTGATCCTCCTACCTTAGCCTACCAAGTAGCTGGGATTATAGTAGCCTGTGCCACTAAGCCTGGCTGAAACTATTTCTTGAATGTTTCTGGAGTGTGTTTTAACGCTATATCTACAGTCTTTCATTTAAATATGTTAGGTTCAAGGTACTATCCTAAATCTGTTACTAACCTAACAAGTAGAAAGATATAGACTTAAAATTTATTCTCTGATTAGAGAAGTAGGTGGCAAAGGGCACAAACCAGATGGTTATGTAAATGTTGCAGGCTATTCTGATAACTAGTCAAGAGACCACTGGTCAAGATTTTTTTAAGATCATAGTAGCTTGCCTGTTAAGAGAAGAACCACTTGTTTTCTCTTTATAAGTTTTGAAATTTTCCATGTCTGAAAACCAGTAACTACTCTAATAAAAATTCTGATGGAATCTGCCAATTCCTATCTAGAAGATAAAGTGACCTGATTGGGATGTTTACTTTGAAAATTTAGCTTAAACATATTATAAGTCTCCAGTAGTGAAAAAAGTGTTCAAAATCATTTTTCCCTAGAAGACTTTCGTTACATCTTTGTTGTGAGGATATAAAATATATATATTTTTCATTTAGTACGGATGCTCTTCCAAGAGTCACCTGTCCAAACCATCCCGATGCAATTTTAGTGGAGGACTACAGAGCTGGTGATATGATCTGTCCTGAATGTGGGCTGGTTGTAGGTGAGTAGCTATTATGGTTTTAATTTAAAGCACTATTTAAGATACTTTGTATATTTTCCAAACTCTCTTTTAATGAAACATTTTGATTTTTTACTCCTGCAAGTGATTCATATAAAACAAAAAAGACAAAAGTAAAATCATCTATAGAGATACCATATTTTATTGTATATCCAATGTATATTTAATTATATGGGTTAGAGCTGATCAAAAAGAAAGGAAAAGAGGCCCGGGGACTTAGCTCAGTGGTACCATGCCTGTCTCTCAAGTGCAAAGTCCTGAGTTCCATCCCTGGTACCAAAAAAAAGAAAGAAAGGAAAAGGCTGACAATAACTTGCTGAGTCCTTAGTCTTAAATAAAACTAAAGGAGTTGTGAAAGGGCTGACACTAATGGATATTGAATAATGAATAAATTCATCTCACTTTTGAAAGTTTTATATACTTTGGAAAGTAGATCAGCATGATGTATTTCAGAGTAATAAAAGTGTATCTATACCAGTCTTACCCAGTGGCTTGCCAGTTTAGATATTTAGAAGAAATTTAGAAGAGCTAACACACTTGGAAATCATTTTTAGGGTGAGGTTGCAGCCAGCATCTGACAGGTAATACAGAGCAATTCATTGGTTTGGGGTTTTGTTTTTTTTTTAAGATGCTGAGGATTGAACCCAGGGCCTTCCATCTGCTAGGCCAGCACTCTACCACTGAACTGTGTTCCCAGTCCTGAACAGTTTGGATTATGGGGGAATAAAAATGCCAATAGGATTCTGGGCAGTATTACAGGAACACTGATAGTGATGTACTGTGTAATTGTCCTACTCAAAGAATATCTGTTTGTCTAAGAAGGTGGCTTGCTTCAGACCTATATAGTAGGAGTTTTAAAGTATGCACAGTTGCCAGTGGGAATTGAGAGTCATTTGCAATTTTATTCTACTTACTAAATAATATTAACAGCTAATATGTTTACCGTATACTAGCTGCTCTTCTAAATAAATAACTTACATATTCACTCAGTTCATCCTTACAGCAAACCTGTGAGGTGAGTATTAACATCTTCATTTTACAGATAAGGAAACTGAGATGTAGATAGCCTGGCAGTCTGGCTTCATTGTCTTAAGTGGGAGCCAAATTTCTGTCTTGCACTGCCTTCCAGTAAAATCATACCGAAAAGATTTCAGATTGGAACTGGCAAACTATGAGCTGATGTCTATTTTCACATAGCCTCTGTGCTAAAAATGGCTTTTTGTATCTTGACACAGGGCTTCTATAGTTCAGTCTTGCCTCAAACTCACTGTGTAACCCAGGCCGACCTCGAATTTGTAGCAACCGTCTTCCCTCAGCCTCCTGAAAGCTGGGATTATAGGCATGTGCCACCCACGCACAGATTACTTTTTTTTTTTTAATGGTTGAAACAAATCAAAAGAATACCCAGTACCTTGGGCCAGGGGTGGTGGGTATAATGGATGTGATGGTGCATGCCTGCAATCCCAGTACTGGAAGCTGAGGCAAGAGAATTGCCATGAGTTTGAGGCCAGCCTTGGGCTACATAGTTCAAGGCCAGCCTGAACTACATAGTGAGACCTCATCTCAAAAAACAAAAAGAAACTACTTTGGGACATAGGAAAATAATGTCATATTCAGATTTCAATATTCATAGTTTTATTTGGAACACATTTGCATTGCAATAGCAACTTAGTAGTTGTTACAGAAACCATATATGTGATGTTCTCATCACTTCAGTTGCTCAGCACACTGCAGATTACAGTGACAGGTTATAACTCTACTACAGTATTTTGAGTGTGACACATGTTGCCTACTGCAACATGTTACTTATTTTTATTATCATGCATACCCATCATGTCAAGACAAGAGAAGTCAATTTTATATGCTTTTTGGGGGGGAGGGTTGGTTTTTTTGAGACAGTCTTCCTATGTAGTCCAGGCTGGCTTTGAACTCACTGTGTAGCTCTGGTTGGCCTCAACTCACCCAGCTGCCCAGGTGGTAGGATTACAGGCATGTACCACCATGCCCACTCCAAGAAAAGTCAGCTTTGAATATCATGTTTTTAAGGGACAGTAAAATTATTTTATTGTTGAACTAAATAGCACTGTATAGTGTTAATTATGAAATAATACTATAGCTCTGTAGCAATGCTAAAAGACTGCAGTAAACATAGACATTACCATATTAAAAAATAGTTGATACAGTATTCCTAACTCAGTAAAACATTGGCCAGGAAAAAAATGTAAAGTGGGATATTTAATTACAGCAGAGTTTCTTCACAAGAATAAAAGTGAGGCTGCAACTAAGTAAGGCTGAGTAATTTATTTGTAGGCCAAGCAAGAAAAACCATTTACTAATGATGAGTTAGTTAATTTGTGTTTGATTGTAGCCACTGAAGAAATGTGTTCAGAGAAAATATATTTAAGACTATTAGCTTCTCAGCTATTGCTTGAAGAGTTGAGGACATTCAGAGCAGCCTCAATAGTCTATTAAAAATCAAGACAAATTTTTAAGTATATTTCCTTTGTTCATGGTGACTATATAGATGTTACTGATACTGCTTCGTTTATTCAAGTAAATACTGAGTTTGGAGTGACTGAATTAGCCTCTCCAAGTTGTCTACGTGAAACAATTATAGGAGAAAATATGTTCAAAGAAGTTACGAAAGTACATCATGAAGTTATGTATGGTAGTAAAAATATGTGTGGGGCAAAAGACTTAGGCAAATTTACAAAGATTATGAAAATGTGCTTAAATTAAAGACAATGCTTATTCATTACATTATTCTTCAGGTGTTTTATAGATTATAATTTGTTGTGTACTGTTAAAACAGTAATGAACTTCATTCACTGTTGTGGATTTATCAGTTCTGTAAGTTTTTATTAGAAATAGAAAAATTTTGGGGGCTTAGCAGTGGTAAAGTTTTGTTGCTATTATTTCATCTTAGGTCTAAGGCTTAAATCTTTTTTTTTGGTACTGGGGATCGAACTCAGGACCTTGCGCTCTAAGGCTTAAATCTTTCTGAATCATACTGTCTTCTGTTGAACACAGTGGTTTTGGAAATTAGGTTTTGTTGCAGACTTGTATTTGTTAACTAATGCTGTATTGACAAGTTCTGCTTAGAATTGCAAGGGAAAACTGCTTGTCAGTGAAATATACACATACAGTCAATTTAATAATGGCTATTGTCGTTTGACTCACATGTCAAATTGCTTTTGTGTGGTCTATATACTTCCAGTGCTATCAGAAGTTAAAACAAGATTTTCATTACCATATAGATTTGCACCTGATGTATTTCTAAATTGGAGCTATATTTCCAAGAGTATTTGTCAGACCTGAATATAAGTGCAAAGGAAACATATTTCAAAATATATTTACTACCTGTGAAGCCTTTAAGAGGCTTCCCTCTGACCTTGAAGGTGGTTAATTAGCAATGTAGCAACATGTTAAAAGGAAAATACTGTATCAGAAGAATATAATAAAATCCTACAAATGCCTTCCAAGAAATAAATATGCTCAACTGAAATTATATGATTCTTATCAATACTTGTCTATACTTTACCTTGACAGGTAAACATTGTAAATGATTTTGAGGACTGGAAACACTAACTTTGAACTCCAGTTAAGTGATACATTACAGTATCACCAGTAATATTGTTTTGTTTTATTGTGTTCTTCACATTAGTAGACATATATTACAGTAAATTATACTTTTTTGTTTGTTTGTCTTTGTTTAGTTTTTTTTTTGGTACTGGGGATGGAACTCCGGTCCTTGTGCTTGCAAGGCAGGCTATGGAACCACTGGGCTAAATCCATGGCCCTGTTTGTTTGTTTTTTGAGACAAGGTCTTGTTATGTAGATCAGGCTGGGTGAACTCAACTCATGGCCATCCTCGGTGAACTCATGGCCATCCTCGTTCTTCAGTCTCACAATCCTGGGATTACAGGCAGGTACCACCACTCCCAGCTTCATATTTTTAATTTTATCAATAAGAAATTAGTGAATTTTTTTCTTTTATATAAGTGCCTATGTAATTTCCTCATGATCCATAAAGCCTAAAGTATTTACTACTGTATACGGCCCTTTGTAGAAAATATTTGTTTACTTTTTAGATAAATCAATGCATTTTAATTCTTCCTGAGTATTAAGATAGAGCTGCTAATGTGTAAGAGTGAAAAAGACATAAAGTTTAAGATAAGAAACATAAAGTTGAAGATAATTTTAGCTTTTTGACTTACCTAACTTTTATGCCCATTTAAAAAGAAACAGTACAAAAGTACATCATTACAGTATATT
Source organism: Heterocephalus glaber (assembly GCF_053883595.1). Lineage (NCBI taxonomy): Eukaryota > Metazoa > Chordata > Mammalia > Rodentia > Bathyergidae > Heterocephalus > Heterocephalus glaber. The sequence continues at coordinate 24,104,008 of NW_028258296.1, read as the reverse complement.
TCCAATTCTTCATCAGCCTTCTCCTTTACCCAGCATGGTAGTTGAGTAAGATTAATCAACTGAGTTGGACAAAATATAATCCAAAAGGCTTATGTGCTTTCTTTTTTAGGTACCAGGGATCAAACTCAGGACCTTGTGCTTGCAAGGCAGGCATGGCTCCACTGAGCTAAATCCCCAGCCTTTAAATGCTTTCTTGTACTTGGTATTCCTGATGTCTGCTTGCATTTGTCTGCTATATCAAACCTAAGAGTTGTACATGGTAGCACAGACCTGTAATCCCACTTACTTGAGAGACTGAGGCAAGAGGATTGCAAGTTTGAAGCCAGGCTAGGCAATTCAGCCAGCCCCTGACTCTCAGTTCTGTTTGTTTTGTTTGTGGTACTGGGCAGTAATCCTAAAATCTTCATACTGAGCTACATCCTTAGCCCTTTTTATATTTTATTTTGAGACAGGATATTATTTAAGTTGTCCAGGCTGGACTTGAACTTGCAACTGCCCCTGCCTCCCATGTTGGGATTATAGGCATGCACCACTGTGCCTGGTAACCTTGTCTCAAAATAAAAAGTGCTGGGCGTGTAGCTCAGTGGAGAAACACTTGCCTAGCATGTGTGAGGACCTGGTTTCAATACCCAGTATCTTTCTCTCTCTCTACACACACACACACACACACACACATCTCAAATGAAAGGAATTATATTTTGTTGTATTTCTTATTGGTGTAGAATACTATTACCAGAACAATATTTCCAGCTAAAACTAGTACGTTAAATTTTAAGGTCTGAATTTTTAAAACATAATCCCATTAAATTTCATTTTTATAATTGTACCAGTTGTGAAATTGATTCTTCTGAGATAAATAAAATATCACTGACAATTAAACCTAGGCAGTAGGCCATATGAGATTAAATGTGATACAGTGTCCTGTAAGTGAAGAATCCATTCTATGACCAAACAAGGTTAGGTGGAGAAGTCTGCTAAAAAGTTACTTTGTTTTTTTGGTTTTTTTGAGGTACCAGGGATCAAACTCAGGACCTTGCGCTTGCAAGGCAGGCTCAGTGCCACTGAGCTAAATCCCCAGCCCTTAAAAAAGTGGGTTTTTTGTTTTGTTTTGTTTTGTTTTTTGTTTTTTACTTCCCCACAGTAGTGGGGATTGAACCCAGGGCCTTCACACTGAGCTATATCCTCAGCCCTTTTTATGAGTTTTTTATTTTGAGACAAGGTCTTGCTAAGTTGCCCAGGCTAGCCTCAACAGGATCCTCCTGGCTCAGCCTTGTGGAGTGCTGGGATAATAAGTATGAACCACCACTCCCAGCTACACAGTTGTTTGAATGAGAATATCATCAAACATAGTAAGTTGACAGTATATTAATTGAAGTGATACTCCCTATGTCTATATATACCTATATACATGTATGTATTATTGTCATAGATCCATAATAAATTCAGATAGTATTCGGTATGTAATTGAATTTGCTTTATCTCACTGGTTTAAAAGTATGTATTTTTGTTGCTGACTCAGTTCAGCAGTGTACCTGTTCTGCTGAGGAGACAGGGAAGAAATCAAGCTAGGCAAATCTATAGCCCACTAAGCATGTAACATTTGTGGCTTTTTTCATATTTGAGAGACTGATGTTCCTAAGAATTTGAATCCAGACATTATCCTGTGTTTCCTTATAACTGATCTTGGTGTACTTGGTTTGGTTGTCCTTGTCATAAAATTTTATGTTGTCTGAAACTTTTTTTTTTTTTTTTGGTACCAGGGCTCAAAATCAGGACCTTGGGCTTGTGAGGCAGGCGGCAGAACCATTGGGCTAAATCTCTGGCCCTGTCTGAAACTTTTTGGACTATACTATATTTATTGAAGAAGCCATTGTTTTTTTGTTTTCCAGTACCGGGAATCAAACTCACAACCTTGCGCTTGGGAGGCAGGCTCAGTGCCACTGAGCTAAATCCCCAGCCCTGCCATTTTTATTAAGTAAGCATTTTGAATACCCTTCAGTTAAATCACCAGATAACTTCAGAAACTGAAACTCTCAGAGTTGTTTTGGATAACCTTGTACTTCATTAATTTGTGCTTGAAAATTAAGTCAGCTCATTGTCATCAAATCCCCTTGATGTCAAACTCCAGGCTAGATTCTGTGCAACTTTCATTTTCACAACCATATGTTTCTGCTTTTCAACTGAGTCAGAAATAGGAACACCCACCAGGAGCCTTTTTAATGAAAATAATTCATAATACAAAGTAATATTTACATGGACTGCCTTTTTTACATCCTCTGAGTTCTCTCTCCCCCTCTCCCCCTCTTTCCCTCTCTCCCTCCCTCTCTGTCTCTCTCTCTAAATTTTTTTATTTTTTGAGACAGGGTCTTGCTAAATCTAGGCTGGCCTTGGACTCATGGCAGTCTTCTAGTCTCAGCCTCCAGAGTGCTGGGATTACAGGTGTGCACCACCATATCTGGTTTTTACTTAGTCTTGAGGCTCACCACCCATTCGCAAAACTCGTGCCATGTGATTTTATTTCTTAAAGCAATATAATGCTTTGGGAACCATTTTTTGTTTTAGCTACAGTTGCATAGCACACCATTTTAAAACTTACAGGCTTAAACCATTCTGTTTTTTGTTTTTATTGCTCGGTAGTTTTTTTGGAAGCAAAACATTTATTGGTACATATTAGATATACATAATGATAACATTCATCATAGGGGATTTGTACCTGTACATGATATATCTTGCCACTTTGTTTCACATTCCTCTTCCCCTCCTTATTTACAAAAGCTTTGTTTCCATTTTTTTCCTTCTGTTCTCTTTTCTTGTCCCTGCTTTCCTTTCCCTCTGCCCCTGCCCTTGTTCCCCCTTCTCATTTGAACATTTTCTTCCCTATTCCCAATTCGTATTATACATTTTGGTCCATATTTCCATTTTCAGTTTCTCACACCAGAGAAATAATGCAGTATTAACATTTCTGTCCAATTTATCTCACTTAAAGAGTATGATCTCAAGGTGCATCTATTTAGCTAAAGATGTCTCAAGCTTATCCTTCGTTATGGCAGAGTTGTACTCCACTTTATAAAAAAAAACCCACATCTTCTTTATCCATTTATCAGTTGATGGGCATTTGAGCTGTTTCCAAGATTTAGCTATTACAAATTGCAGCTATAAACATGGGTGTACATATATTGCTGTAATATGCTTTTAATTCTTTTGGGAATATACCAAGAGGAATAGCTGGGTCAAATGGAACTACAGATCTCTGAAAAAGGAGATCAAAGAGGATATCAGAAAATGGAAAGATGTCTTTTGTTCTTGGGTAGGAGGAAGAACCAATGTAGTGAAAATGGCCATCCTTCCAAAATTGTTATGTAGATTTAATGCAGTCTCAATCAAAATGCCAATAGCAGGGGCCGGGGATTTGGCTCAGTGGTTTTGCTGCCTGCTGTGCAAGTGCAAGGACCCGAGTTCGATCCCCAGTGCCAAAAAAAAAAAAAATGCCAATAGTGTACCTCGCAGAATTAGAAAAAATAATCCTAAAATTCATTTGGAACCAGAAGAGACCTAGATAGCAAAAGCAGTTCTGAGCAACAAAAGCAAGGCAGGCGGCATCACAATTCCTGACTTGAAATTATAGTACAAAGCTACTGTGATAAAAACAGAATGGTACTGGCAAAAAAAAAAATTAGACCGGAGCATCAGTGGAACAGATTAGAAGATGCAGTAACAGATTAGAAGATGAAGCCACCTTATCTTTGACAAAGGAGCCAAACACCTTCACCGGAAGAAAGCCTCTTTAATAAATGGTACTGGAGAAACTGGGTTTCCATTTGCCAAAGATTAAAACTAGACCTATTCTCTTTTTGGTACTGGGAATTGAACTCAGGACCCTGTGCTTGCCAGGCAGGTGCTGCACCACTGAGCTATATCCCCGGCCCTAGACCCATTGCTCTGACTAATAGTTGCAGAACTATATTGAGTTTAAGAATGGTGACAGTGCACAACCTTGACTTGTTCCTTATTTCAGAGTGAAAGCTTTGATTTTTTTTGTCCATTTAGTATGATATTGGCTGTTGCTTTGTCAGCTTTTATCAGATTGAGATAAAGACCATCTATTCCAACTTTCTGTAGGGTTGTGTTTTTGTTAAATCATGAATGGGTGTTAGACCTTGTCAAATGCTTTTTCTGCATCTATTGAGATGATCATATGGTTTTTGTCCTTGGCTCTGTTAATATGGTGTATTACATTTATTGATTTATGTATGTTGAACCATCCCTGCATCCCTAGGAGGAATCCTCCTTGGTCATGATGTATAACCTTTGTGATGATTTGCTGCATTCTGTTTGCCAGTATCTCATTGAGGATTTTTGCATCTGTGTTCATTAAAGAGATTGCCCTGTCGTTCTCTCTTTTGGTTGGATCCTTCTCTGATTTTGGTATCAGGGTAATGCTTGCTTCTAAGAGTATTGCTTCCTTCCCTTTCAGTTTCATTAGAGTTTGAGAAGTAGTGCCATTAGGTCTTCTCTGAATTTCTTGTGGAATTCAGTAGTGAATCCATCAGGGCCTGGGATTTTCTTTGTTGGTAGGTTTTTAATTACATCTTCAATTTCATTGACTAATGTTGATTTGTTTAGAATTTTCATATCTTCTTGATTCAGTTTTGGTAATTCATGTGTATCTAGGAATCTGTTCATTTTTTCTGTTTTCCATCTTTATTAGAATATAGATTCTCGAAGTAGGAATTGATGATCTTCTAGATTTCTGCAGGATCTGTTGTGATTTCACCCTTTTCCTATTTGCATGGATTTGAGTCTTTTCTGTCCTTTTTTTGATAAAGTTGGATTAGGGTTTGGCAATTTTATTTAATCTTTTAAAGAACCAATTCTTCATTCTTTGTATTGTTTTCTTAGTCTTTATTGCATTAATTTCTGCTCTGATCGTTATAATTTCTTCCCTCATATGAGCTTTGGGCTTGTCTTGCTCTTCTTTTTCTAGAACGTTAAGGTTCAACATTAGGTTATTTGAGTTCGCTCTGTTTTTCTGAAATGAGAATTCACTGCTATAAATTGCCCTCATAGGAGTACTTTCGTTGTGTCCCATAAGTTCCAGTATGTTGTACTGGAATTATTGTTTAATTATAGGAACTGTCTAATTTCTTTTTTGTTTGTTTTTTTGCTACCGGGGTTTTAACTTGGGACCTTGCATTTGCGAGGCAGGTGGAGGAACCACTGAGCTAAATCCCCAGCCCTCTATTTTTTTATTTACTTTCATTTGTGACCCATTGGTTGTTCAGGAGGGTGTTATTTAATTTCCATGTGGTTATGAAGTTATTGTGGTTTCTTCTGCCATTGATTTCCAATTTCATTGCACTATGGTCTGATGATATGCGTGGGATAATTTCAGTTCCTTAAGCATGTACTGTGAGCCAGTATGTGGTCTGTTTTGGAGAACATCCCATGTGCAGCTGAGAAGAATGTGTATTTTGATGTTGTGGGGTGGAATATTCTGTAGACATCTACTAAGTCCATTTGTTCAAAAGTTTGGTTCAGTTCTAATATTTCTTGGTTTATTTTTTTTTTGTCTAGGTGATCAGTCTGTTTTTGACAGTGGAGTATTTAGGTGCCCCATTGTAATTGTATTAGTGCTTATTTGATTTTTATGTCCATTAATATTTGTTTTGTATGATTGGGTGTGCTGGTATTTTGTGTATGTATGTTTATTATTGTTATCTCTTTCTCTTCCACTGTTCCCATTACAAGGATTTGTCTCTCTTAATCAGTCTTGGCTTGAAATCCACTTTGTCTACAAACAATAACTACCCCTGTTTTTTTCTGGGTTCCTGTCACATGGAGTATTGTTTACCATTTTTTGACTGTCTGTGAATTTGTTTTTGAAGTAAATGTGTTTCTTGTTTGCAGCATATTGTTGGATCTTGCTTCTTGATCCATTGTGTCAGTCTCTTTCTTTTGATTGGTGAATTGAGACTATTTGATGGTTACATTGATGGTTACAACTGATATGTATGGACTTATTCTTGACATTTTTTTTCTTGTTGTTGATTCCCCTTTTTTCTTCCTCTGTTTAATTGCTTGCCTTTCCTGGTGGATTCATTCTTTTGGGGTTCTGGAATTGTAGTCCTTTCTCTCTCTAGAAGGTCCTTCAGAACATTTTGGAGGGCTGGTTTAGTGGTCATGAATTTCTTCATGTGTTCTTTTTCATGGAAGTTCTTATTCTCCATCAATTTTGAAAAATAGTTTTGCAGAGTACAGCAATCTGGGTTGGAGATTATTTTCTTTTGAAATTATTTCTTTTGAAATAATTCACTCCAAGCTTTTCCTGACTTGAGGGTTTGTGATGAAAAGTCTGCTGTGATTCTGATGGGCTTTCTTTTATAGATGATTTATTTCTTTTCTCTAACAGCATTTAATATTCTGTTCTTTGTTGAATTTCTGGAGTCTTTACTGTTATATGCTTTGATGTAGGTTTTTTTTTATCATGGCTGATTGGAGTTTTATATGGCTCACTTATCTGTATGTCAAATTGTTTTTCCCTGCTATCTCCTGCTTTTTCATTGATTCTGATCAATCTTATCTTATCCTTCTTTGCATCATCTAGCAGCTGTTGTGTTGATTTTTCTTGGTCCCTTACTGTTTTTAAGAAATCTTTCTTTTCATGATTGCTAACCAAAATCCTCTCTTCTGTATCTGATATTCTGTCCTCATTGGCTGATTCTGCTGCTTATACTTCCAATGAAATTTTCAATTTTCTGTATATTCATTTGAATCTGTTTCATGAAGTCCATTTCTTTCTTGTGTTGTGTATTCATGGTTTCCATCATTTTCCTAAGCTTCTCTTTTTTTTTAATCTATATCTGCTGTGGACTCACTAAGCATGTCTTTCATTATGGTCACCATCTCTGTAGTTATGTGGGAAACTATTCCTGATTTGATTTTTTTCTAGAGCCTCATTCATCTGCCTTGTTACTTCCACTGTGATCCCTTCAGAGAGTCCAAGTGAATTTTGAATTGTTCCACCTCATTGCCCCCTGGTTTTGCCTTTGGTTAGCTGAAAGTTTGAGGTTGCATCTTGCTTAAGTGTCTTACCCTTAGGGGAGAAGATTTAAAAGAGGTTAGGGGGAAATAGAGGAAGAGATAAAAAGCAAGGCTGGAGAACAAGGGAAGATTATTGTAAACTTTAGGAAACTGGTCAAGAAGATAGGAGGGAAAGAGAGAAGGAAAAAATAAAAACCAGAACAGCAACCACAATAAAGCTAGAAATGATGTTCATACTTATATAAAAATAACAAACAACCACACAAAGAAAAAAACCAAACCAAAAACAAGAAAAAAAGGTCTACTTCAAGGTTTGTCTCTGCTGTCACTGGTAGACAAGTTGGGTACATGGAGTCCAGATCTGTGTTGATTAATCCCAACTCATGAATGCTTTTTCTGGGTCTCCTGGTTCCTGCTGCTGTTTCAGGAACACCTGCATTTATTGTAAATAAAATTGTACATTAGGTTGTACACACCTGTAATCCCAGTACTCTGACCTGCATAGCAAGACCTTGTTTCAAAGAAAACAAAATTTTAAAAGTTGCAAATTGACAAGACCACAGAAGCCTCTTTTAGTTTTAAATAAGAGTATTTGTATACATTAACTCTTAGAGAAGATGGGTCATGGCTCACTGGGAGAAATGAATGAGTCTTTCATCAGTGGTTTGTTTTTTTTCTCATGTACTTCTGAACAGTTTTTCTGGGTTGTCTTAGGACTGCTCAGTACATGCTGAGCAAGGACATTTTTCTCTTGCGTTTCTGTTACCTCTGTGCTCCTTGGTCTCCACATGAATCTGTTACCTTCGGGCTTCTCTGTCATCTCAGAGTAGTCATAGTTTATATGTCATGGTTGATTTCTAAGAGAAATACCTGAAATGTTTTTTGAGAGAGCTTAGAAGTGGAACAGGATCACTTTTATATTGAGCTGGTCAGTGCAGTCATAGGACCTACCTAGATTGAAGGGGATGGAGAAATAGGCTCCACCTCCATATGAGAGTGACATGTCATGTTGCAGAACGTGTGAGTGAGAGATTGGCAGCTATCTTCAAAAAATACAGTTTGCCCCACATTTCTGCTGTTTGTTGCTTCATGTTTTCCCGCAGTATTTAAACAGCTGTGCAATGTTTGATTTCTCCTGTGACTTGTTCCCAATTTTTTTGTGGCTTTTAAAAGGCTATCTTAGTAACGATTCAGCATGTAATTGCTGTCTAATTGACTTTCCTCTTTTGTTCGAATTAGAAGATTTTTATTTTAAACACGAAGTGTTATGATTTGGCTTTTTTGTTGTTTTGGGGGGGCCAAAATCCTATTATGTAGTTCAGATAGTCTTTAACACCTTCTCAGTGAGGCCATAATTCATGTGTCTCCCTGCTGGATGACTCTAATTTAATTAGTAAAAAGCCTGATAAAAGTAATTAGATCCATTTGTATTACCAGTGGTACAAGCTACCCAGTCTGACAGTCATGCAGCAGTCGATCCTCCTGCCTCAGCCTCCTGAGTGCTGGGATTGTAGGTGTGTGTCACTGTGCCCAGTAGGATTTGGCTTTAGCCATCTCATTTTTCCAGTGATCTTTAAGGTACGTACTGGTAGTGACTTTAAACAGGGTCAGTTTTTAAAGAAAGCTTTATTATTCCTATCACAAAATCATTGATTCTAATAGTACTGTTGTATGGGTTTTTTCCTCCACCAGATTAATGTGTGATTGTGTCATTTTAAATTTGGACAGTAGGTGGCAGCATAATCATACTTAGATCATCAGCTCATAAATTTGATCTTGTTCATTGCTTAGACATTAATTTATAATCAACAGTTTTAGGTTAGTAAGCTGCTGTAGTAGCTGTTGAAACATGAAATTGAGGTTGGTGGTACTGCTCAGTGGTAGTGTGTGTGCAAGGTTGTCTGCTTGATTCTGAGTACTTCTAGGAAGAAAATTAATTGGTTGTCCTGAATTTTATTAATTAGGATTTCACAATGAAGAGTTGCTTAAAACTAGTAGTATCATTGTAGTTAATGCCATTTTTTGGTGTATCATTTAAATTTAAGTTCTTTCATTGTTCTTAAAAGCAATGTAAAGAAAATAACTGGAAAATGGGTTGATTTGAAAAAAACATGCCAATTTGACCTCTTCTTCGTAAATTCATTCTCAGTATTGTTGAAATATGAATTCATGAATATACATTAAGAGTCAGCTCGGAATGTGTTTAAAAGGACTCTAGAATTGTAATGCAGGTCATACACTGGTAACATACTAAACAACACAGATCTCTATTAACTTTATGATTTACCACATTCTTTGAGACCATCTGTATATCTCTATAGTTTTATCTCATCTTTGTATCTTCTGTCTCTAGACCTAGACTGCCAGCTCCTGTACATCATCTTAGGTGTCTGCTTGCTCCCAGTATAACCAGGAGACAGACTCTAGCCCAGTGATGTGAACCTTTTAGACCTTTCAGTGATAATAACCTGCTGTGGCATGCATGCCAGATGTTTGCCACCACTGCTGTAGGCTTTACAAGTTAATGTAACTATAGTCAAGTAACACAGTCTGTAAAAAAAATTCTCCCTTTCTTTCCCCAAAAAACTCAGAATTGTTAAGATTCAAATGAAATAATATGTAAAATATGTGTGTAATTTTAGTGTGATATTCTACTGATAGATATTTTCAGAACATCAGCTTTCCTGTTTTCTTAAACTTACTTAAAAAGAAGGTAAAGGCTAGGCGTGGTGGCATACACCTATAATCTCAGTGCTCTGGCTGGCTAAGACAGGAGGATCACAAGTTCGAGCCAAGACCTTGTCTCAAAAATAAATTTATGTAGCTCAGTGCATAGGCCCTGGGTTCATACCCCCGGCCCCCCCAAAGGTTTATTCTGAGTCTGAGATGCCTTTCATATCTGTTTCAGTGTGTATTTGAGTGATGAGGTCTAGCATATTTAATGTTCTAATTGTATTTTAAAGGTTCCTGGGTTACCATCTTTAAATTAACATTAACAGTGTTTCCTGAAGGGAAAATCCTGGGTTTAATGTACTGTGGCTAAGTTACTTTTTTTTTTTTTTTTTTTGGTACCAGGGATTGAACTCAAGACCTTGCGTTTGTGAGGCAGCCGCGCTGCCACTGAGCTAAATCCCCAGCCCTGGCTAAGTTACTTTTTAAAGGAAGGCCTATTTGTATTCTCAGATTCTTGCTTTGGCATCCATTATAGTTATTCAGATATAGCCTTCTTATCTAATTTAGAATTTTTAAGTTGGTTGAAATTTTCTGTTAAGCATCAAGAAAATGCTAGTTTTGCCAGAGTCTTTTTGTTTGCTTGTTTTGGTTTTGGTTTTGTAGACAGGATCTTGCTGGGTAGTTCAGACTGACCTTGAACTCAACTGTGTAGCCCAGGCTGGCCTCAAGTTCACAGCAATACTACTGCCTCAAGACTCCAGAGTACTGGGATTAGAGCCACGGTGCCACCACGCCCAGTTCAATTAATGTACTGCTTTTTGAGATAATTTCCATTTTGCAGAAGGAGAAACTGAGGCTCAGAGTACTTAGGTAATTAGCTCAAGATTTCAAATATGGTAGTGCTTGGGTATGGGGAGATTTCTACATCTAGAAAGTGACAGCCATGTAAATCTAGGTCTGTAGGACTTGAGCATTTTGGTCTTCCTACTTCATGTCTGTGGTAAGCACTGTGCTGGCCTCTGAGAGGGAAGCAGGCCTTAGTGGTAACAGGTGTATTAAAGGTCTTCTCAGGATACTGAAAGCGAAAGGAAGTGATGGCTTTCTGGGAAAATCACTTGATTTTACAGTGAAGTGTGATCTTTAAGAATTCACAAGGGTTTATGAAGGGAAAGTCATCTCAAGTAGAGAGAAAAAGAAACCGGTGGGGTAGGGTAGAGGCCTGAAAAGTCTTAGTGTGTGAAAGACTGAGTTTATTGTGGCAGAGGTCAAGTGATCAGCTAGAGCCCCCACTGCTCACTTTACCTGCCGTGAAGACCTGCCTATATCTGAGGAAGTGAGAGGTACTCAGACTCAGAAATGAAATTCAGAAAGTGTTTCCCACTAGAAAGTGCTTTCCAGATGATAATTATACTGTCAACTTGTGCAGTTTTCTTTTTCTTCTTTTGAAGGATCTAAACATTTAAGTATCTATTGATCAAAGTTCTGTTCAAAATTGTCTTTAGTGCAGTTTCTGATAAGAACATATATTGACCCTGAACTAAAAATCAAGATTGTTTGGAATTTAATGAGAAGAAATGGTTGAAAGATTGGTTGGTTGACTGTGGAAACCGGAGATGCATTTCATTTTCAGCATTATCAGTACAGGATGTTGGTTTAAACATGTTGCCAAAGCACTTTTTTTTTTACTTTTAACTAAAAATATATGATGTCTTCAGTTTTATCTATCTTAAATAATAGTACATTGTGATTCTTGGACTTTTAGACTTAACACATTTTGAAAAAATGTAGTTTTAGGCTAAATGGTTTCTAGATAAATCTACCCTATGAAAACAGGTAATTTGAGGATATTGTTCTCTACCATAAGGGTGTGCCAAAATGTTTCAGATCAGTTTCCAAGAAGGTGGCAGAAAGAAATAAAATTTTGGCCAGTTCCTTTACAAGTTAAAATAAAAAAGGAGAACAAAAATATTCTGAGTCTAGGTCAGGCTAGAAAAATCACACCACAGTATTTGTTTTCTGACTTGTGTGTTGTCATTTTCCCTTGTACTAGTAAGATTGCTAGTTTAAGCCATTCTGGATTATAATATTGTCCTACGAAATACTTTTGGCTGAATTTACAGTTTTGTAGCTGGCATGGTAAGAGTAAATGTTAGCTTTTGTTTGCATACTATTTCCTGTATAAGACAGAATACTTGATTTTGTTGGATTTCTCACCACCACCCCCATTATTCTGTGTAGAGGAGACTGCTTATTGGTCCCCCCCCCCCCCGCCCTTTGGTACCAGGGATTGAACTCTGGTCCTTCTGCTTGTGAGACAGGCAGCGGAACCACTGAGCTAAATCCCCAGCCCAGCTTATTGCTTCTTAATACACATTCTCCCCTTCTTCCTTTAGTGGTTGAGTTCCTGAGATTTAACAAAGCATGTGGCTGCCCAGCTATTTCCTGGCTTTCCTTATAGGGTAGGTATGCTTTCTTTGTAGGTAGGTATAGCCATATGACTAAATTCTAATCAGTGGGTTGTAAGTAGAAATGTGGAGTAGGTTTGGTGGCACACACCTATAATCCCAGCACTCTGAGAGGCTGAGGCAGGAGGAGCCCAGCCTTGATAAGTTAGTAATGTAGTGAGATACTGCCTCAGAATAAAAGATTACAGAAGGGCTGGGGAATGTAACTTAGTGCCAAGACTGTGGAAGGGGGGGGGTCAGGGTCCTGCCCTTAGAACAAGTGTACCCTCCTTTTTTCTCCTTCCTAGTAACGAGAAGAGGTAGCTATGATAAAGGGAACTACCAGTAGCCATCTTAAGTTACAAAATTCAAGCCATGATGAAGATGCCATATCAAGAAGATAGAAAAAGCGTGGGTCACACTGGTTTAGAACTATTATGTGTAGGCTGTTAACACAAGAAAATTCTTTGATTACCATTATTTTCCTTTGATTACAGCAACCGTACCTATAACATTTCTAAGAAACTTCTGAAACTGTATTGGGAGTTTATGTTGTTGGCTCATTTGTTACCTGCCAGGTAGCGTGCTGGTACCGAGAGAGAGTGTAGGTATGGATGAATGACAGTGGATGGGAAGATTTTCAGACATTGCTACCACTATTGGACTTGGGATTCTGAATACAAACTGCAGTGATCCTATGGACTTTGTGAGAAATTCCATCCCTGGCATAGTTTAATTACTGAGAAAAGGTTTTAGAAATTTGCTTACTTTTTGTGGTACTGGAATTGAATCCAGGGCACATCCCCAGCACTTTTCATTATTTTTAAACCAGATCTCGCTAAATTGCCCAGTCTTGGCTCAAACCTTTGATAATCCTATTTCAGCCTCCCAGAGTGCTGAGATCACAGGTTGTGCACTGCCATGCCTGGCTGAGCTTTTTTTTTTCTTTTGGAGACAAGGTCTCTATGTTGCCAAGGCTGACCTCAAACTCATAATCCTTCTACTTCAGCCTCCTGAGTAGCTGGGATCACAGGTGTGTGCCACCACCCCTAGCTTGTATCATATTTGTTAAATGTGATCAAGAAAGAAGTAAGACAGCATGAGGAGACCCAGTACAATAAAACTACTTTAGATACCAATTAGCAGATTTATTCTACAACACCAAGTCAATAAAACATGAAAAAAAAGGCACAAGGTCCCGAGGTCGATCTCTGGTACAAAAAAAAAAAAATAGACAAAACTTTAGACACATTCACATTATATAGGAAGTATGATGCCTTATCTGGGTGGTTGGAACCAAGTGTTCAAATTTGGGAATTCTTCAGATTTTGTGATATTTGGTATTTACTGAAAACCTTAGATTTTGGAGCATTTTGGTTTTTTCAATAAGAGATGCTCAACTTGGAGATCCAGGTGACTAAGGTTATGTTAAAGGCACAATAGATGATAATTTTATATCTCTGCCCAAAGACCTCAGGATTACAAATTAGGAATCCTACAGCATTGGGGAATGTATCCTTTCAACACTTTAAAATTTTCATTAAAACTCATTTATTAATGAAAATACTTATTAAAACCAACCATTAAACAGGTTACTTTCAAAACCTAAAATCATATTGGCAGATTACTTTGTATGAAAAGGATGTCATAAAATACTCCTCTGAGTATACATTAGTCACCAAAAATACAGTGTTGAATTGTGCCTTCTGTCACATGAAACAGCACTGATGACTATTCACGGGTAGTTTTGGTTATTTTCCTATGGTGTACATGGTACTTTTGTATGCCTCTGCCCCCTTTAAGCATGACCCCTTGACTAGCTCTGGCCAGTGGCAGGTGGTGGGAATGTGAATGTCACTGTTGTTCAGAAACCAAAAATGGTGCATAATTCACCACACCCTCCCCCATGCCATGGGGACTGGTGATATCTCAGGTGGTAGAAATTCTATCATCTAGAGTAACGTGGTGCAGAAAACCTCCTCTGTGTCCATCTGTAGAAGTGCAGTATGAATGAAAAAATAGAATTTAAAGTAATGAAGCTTTTTTTTTTTTTGGTACCGGGGATCGAACTTGGAACCTTGCGCTTGCAAGACAGGGGCTAGAACCACTGAGCTAAATCCCTGGCCCAGTAATGAAGCTTTTGATATTGTTTTTCTACCATAATTTGTCCTAGTACAGAAATATTAGAAGAGTAATAACCTACAAATAACTGTGGTTACTTTTATAATATAATAAGACAGTATGTAGGAACACTGTGGTCTGGTAAGCTAACAGACATCTACCACACTTAACACTTCAGAATTAGAATTTAATAGGAGGCTATTTCAATTTACCTGTTACTTCTATGCATGATGTTGAAATATTTCTGTTTAAAATCAATGACATAATTTTGAAAGTTCTGACCAGTACTTTAGAAATGAAAATTAAGGATTGGAAAGAGAGGTAACTGTTTTTGCCACCAATAGGGCTCTATGTCTAGAACATACAAATCACATTTTTAAGTTAAGTATTAAAAGTGGCTAAATGTATTTGTTCTTTATTCTTGGAGTGCTGGGGATGACACCTAAGGCCTTGAGCACGCTAGGCTGGCACTGTACCCCCGAGCCACACTCCCGGCCCCAAAGTAGCTAAGTGAAAGCATATAAAATAGAGCATTTGTTAGCAAATGAGATTTTTCCTCTTTTTTTGTTTTTGTTTTGAGACAGGAGGATCTTCTTGTCTAGGAAGGTTAATTTAAAATGTTTTATTGTTTCCAAAGTAGTATGCAGGCTTTGCAGTAGTTTAATTAGAAATTAACAGCATGTTAAAGAGAGTAAATGTTAATAAACTGAGATATCATTCTGTACTTTTAAGATGCACAGTTTCCAGATTTAGAGTTCGATTGTGACAGCACACATGACTGGCCTGACATAACACCTTACTTAATCAAGAAACTAGACTGTTCCCTTACCGCAAAAGTTCCTGTATGTGTCTTTCCGGTCACCCCCACCCCATTTGAATGAAATTATAAAGAATGAACTTTGAGGCACAAAGTCATGTTTTCGAAATGCATTTATGTTATTGCATATATCTGTAGTTGATACATTTTCCTGTTGATGAACCTTGAGGTTGTTAACCAGTTTTAAGCTAATATGAACATTGCAGCTTCAAACATACTTGCATGAGCTTCTCATAGATAGATACATAAAGATTGGAATTGCCAGTCCTAAGATAGGTATTAAAGCAATCAAACTACTTTAAACTGTTAAGGGTGATTTTGACAGTTATTCTCAATTTCTTCAAATAGCTGAAGTTCATATTCTCTGAATATTTAGGTAAAATGTCATAGATAATACACATATGTTTAACTCTCAGTCTATATATTAGAGTACTATCTATGACATTTGTGTTACCTAAATATGCTTATTGTACATGGTTACTCTTTTGGATGGAAACATGATTAAAAATGTTAGAGACCGTACTCTGTAGATGGAGGGAAGAATGATATTTATGGTGCTTTTATTTGAACTATTATAAATTCTATTACATAGACTTTGTAGCTCATGTTAATCATATAAAATTCAGTGTCTAGTATAAAGGGAACCAGTAAAAGTTGGGATGTTTCTGTTTCTAGGATATTTAAGGGCGTGTGAGGTTTTGTGTATGTGTGTGTTTGCTAATTGACAGGATTCTTTCTTCCTATCAAAGGTTGATTATAAACAGGCCTCTTCCTTGTCAGAAGTTGATTATATCCACACGCACTGGCTGTCTTCTATCATTTATCCCTTGAAAAGATCCTGTTTTGCAGTTTTTTTCACAGCAGCTTTTTAAAATACCTCATTTAGATTTCTTTAAATGAAAATTATTTATGTATTCAAATTTTTTTCTGAATAGTCCTACTCTTTCTCATTACTCATGCATGTAATCTGCTGGGCTAGTTGTAGTTTCATGGTGTACTATTTGAGTTATTTTGGAAATTTTATTCCTTATAAATGCTGTTTTGAGTAGTTAAATATAAAAAGGGGGAATGGTTCTTAGCATAAAGCACAGATTCTTGAATGAGTCATTTAGATCACTCCCATTTATGTGGAAAAATTACATCACTACCCAGTGCTGGGCTTTCTATTTATATTACACTATTATTTTTAAATCCGTTTGGTCTTTTTTAAAGGTAGTATAAAGCAAGCTGTATAAGAAACTCATGGTAAGGTACTTAGAGAGCAAAAGAAAAAAAGGCTATGAAAGGATGTATCTTTGGTTACTAATGCTTTATCTTTAAACTTCTAGAGAGACTTAAAAGATATGGGTATATTTACCTATCTTTTCATTTATTCTCTTAATACCTTCATTTATGTTACTTGAAAATATGACAGGTTAATGACATTTGGATTTTTTTAAATGTTCTGAAATTAGTAACTCTAGGTTTGAAGGGCACAGCAATTTTTGTTTGGTACATGTTTGTGTTTTTGTTTTTCTAAATAGGAAAAGTTTGCCTCTCTCCCTGTGAAAACATAAGTACATAGGGACACCATGGTATCATTTTAATTAGTGCATGCCTCTTTAGTGTGGCCTCTGAGACATGGGCTTGTTGATGACTAATTGTAGTGAGGCTTCAATGCACACTGATAGGTTTTATGATGCATTTAGGTAAGTTTTTAAAATCTAATTTATATAATTAGAATTGCTTCTCCAGTTTAGTGATGTTTGTTATTTATGAGGAGAAAGCAAATCTATGACAATTGCATCTACTTAACCATTTTCTCCTGAGTTTGAGCCACTTGCCTGGTCTCATGTGCCGCGACTGCCCTGAGACTGCTTGGCCTGCTTCCACTTTTCCTGGCTGTTGTCACTGCGTACACCCGTTGATCACACTGCCCAGCCTCAAGCCCATTGTAGTGTGAATGGTGATGGTCCAGGTGATCATCTGGTTACTTCTGGGTGACTTGGCAGTTCAAAGAAAATGAGATTTTCCCAAAACCTTCAGGAACGAATCATTCTGTTGTGCATTTACTTGCTTTAAATCTGTCACTCAGATTAGATTATGATCACTGTATTGTTTATGAGAATTTTAATTAATGTGCTATATAAGGTAATTTAAAAGATTTAGCATGATCTTCATGAGATCCTCCCATTCCCTCTGTTCTCCTTTGCTGTCCTACTAATAAATATCCACAGCAGAGCACTTGGATACGTTTACAACCTAATATGTCGATTAAAGTCTTATGCCTCTCCTTTTCACCTCCACCAAGAAGAGAAAATTCAAAATATCTGCCAGTTTTATTTTCAAACTAGAAAATAGCTAACATTGAGCACTTACTTAGAACTGCCCCTGAAGCATTTTTCATGCACTGAATGTGTGTATTAGCTTATTTAATCTTGACAGTCTTTCAACTATGAAGTTATTGGAGAGGTTTAAAGCTGAGGAAGTAAAGGTATAGAAATGAAGTAATTTGTCCAAGGCTAAGCAGCCTATGACAGGTCACACTCAGTAACCATTATATTAACAAACTGTAAGTACCTCACATCTTTTAATTGCTGCAGTAAATGATTTCTGCCATTCTGTCTCTTGTGTTTTTGTTGTATATATGCAAAGATGAAAATGGTGTCGTTTCTGCTTTTGCCATTTTCATAATTCACTAAAAGAGCCAAGGTTTTACAAATGCAGTATAGAACAGACTGGAATCAGATGTGCATTTCAGTTCAAGTTGTATTATCTTAGGCCAGTAAGTCTCATTTATAAACTCATCATGAAAGTGGTACCTGCTTTATAAGGCTATGAGGGTGAAATGAGAACAAGTACAAAGGGCACAATGAGTAGCATGCATTAGTGTTCACTGTTAACTCTTGTCTACTTGAAGGTATTACCAGACATTCAGCTGTTCCCCAGGTAGTAATTAATCAGATTCAGTCATGTCTGGTGTTTTAACATGACATGAAGCTGCTGCTGCTTTGCCTAAAAAGAAAAGATTGGCTATCTTCTCATTAATTGTAGATGCAATGTTTTTCTGTATCCATTATTTAGCCCAAAATACTTTTCATGAGATAGTTACTTTGAAACATAAGCCTAGGCATATTTTATGGAAGCATTCCTCATGAAAACATGGTCATGTCAATACCATTCTGAACAGGTTTTTTGTGTTTTCCCTTAATGCCACAAGTTTTGTACAAAGTTTGGTTCTGAATCACTATTGTACTGCTTTATTTTGAATCACATGAATAGCCTCATTCTGCTATTTTTAACAAATTTATTTTCTTCTGAGAATTAGAATATGAATATAAAGAATTATAGCATAATCTTTAGAGAGTGTTAAATGCACACAGAAATGCTTCAGGACAATGCCTGGCGCATAGAATTTAAGCTGGAGCGTAGGAGTCCCTATTCAGGTTTCCTAAATTCAAAGGGCTGATTCGGGTATTAGATAGTATTGTTAAGTAAATCCCGTCATGACTAGGTGATTTAGGTGTGTGCTTATATTTCTTAGGTGACCGGGTTATTGATGTGGGATCTGAATGGAGAACTTTCAGCAATGACAAAGCAACAAAAGACCCATCTCGGGTTGGAGATGCCCAGAATCCTCTTCTGAGTAATGGAGATTTGTCTACTATGATTGGCAAGGTAATGTGTTCATTCAGCAGTCAGTGCTAAGTGCAGAGTGATCAGAGACTTAGGAGTTCGAGGTCCTTGTGAAAGTCCCAGTCACTGCCCCAGTTGGGAGTCTGGATCTGGGAATAAGACTTGTCAGGAACGTCATCGTCAGTGTCGGCTGCCTCCTGTGTTTCCTCCATCTTGGAGGAGTGAACATCAAAGCATAGTCATTGTATCTCTCTTGTCTTTTTTTTTTCCATAAACTAAAAAATTGAGTTTGGTAGGTTCTTTATGATCTAATAATGATATGTTCTTGAATATCAAGAATGTCTTTTTTCCCTCCATACCGTATACTTCATTTTCAGGACTTTATATGTAAAGTGTTTGTAACATATCACGTAGTGAATGGTATATGCTGTTAATGGTAGCTTTTATTAATCTATAAGGCCGAAGCATAATTTCCCTGGCTACCTGGCTTTTTCTTCTGCTGCTTTTTGTTTTTTCAGTACTGGGAGTTGATCCCAGGACCTCATGCTATACTTACATGCCCAGCCCTTTTTATTTTGAGACAGGATCTCACAAAGTTGCCCTGCTGCCCTCAAACTTGTGATACTCTTGCCTCAGCCTCCTGAGTAGCTGGAATTACAGGTGTGTGCACTGCACCTGGCCTACCTGGCTCTTTTTGCTTTGCTAAATGAATTGGAATTAGTGGTGACAGTATTCTAAAGGACTAATCAAGGAAGCATATGCTATTTTAGAATTTTACTAATGTATACAGAAATCTGTTTTTAAGAAAATGGTTATTTTTCATGTTTAATTGATAAATTGCATATCAGATTTGAAAAATGGGGTATAGGCTATGTTTAAAGGTATATAGATTATATGCAGAAATATCCTGGGCCGGGGATTTAGCTCAGTTCTAGCGCCTGCCTTGCAAGCGCAAGGTCCCAAGTTCAATTTCCTGTACCAAAAAACCCCCAAAATATCCTTAGGTTACATCTGCGTTAGCCTAAACCCTTACAGGCTGGATGAATGGTAAATTACAGACATTTTAAAATGTATGATTCCAACTAATTGACACTGACTTTTTTAATATTTTAATTTTTTAAAAGACAATACATGGGGCTGGGGATTTAGCTCAGTGGTTCTGCTGCCTGCCTTGCAAGTGCAAGGTCTGGAGTTCTATCCCCAGTACCAAAAAATAAAAATAAAATAAGCTAAAAGACAATACATGACTCAAAAAACAAATGTGTAAAAAGAACACAGTAAATTTTCCTCACCCTTGATCCCCAGTCTCAGTTCCCACTGCAGTCCCCTTTCTCTGCCAGAAACAGGTAACCACTGTTATTAGTTTCTGTATCCTTTCAGAGTTGTGCTTATGTGGCAAAAGAGAAAAGCCTTTTAAAATGCTGCATTTGTAAGTGTTACATTTATCATACACAAAATTTCTACATGTATTTGGGGATATTCTGGACTGTTCTGTTGTTAATCATATGCCTGGTTAACTAGTCCTCCCTCATTGGTCCTTGTCAGTATTTTCTTCAGTAGTCCTTTGCATTTAAAGGCTAGGATCACTTTGTTTTGTTCTTTAAAATGTTTGGTTTTTATTTTCGCTGGGATTTTGGTTAGATTTATTTGCAAATGGATGTAGAGAAAATTGATTTTTCTCGATATATTGTCCTAACCAATAATATGGTATGCCTATTTCCTTAGATCTTATGTAGCCATTAAGGAATGTTTTAAAGTATTCTTTGTAAACATTTGCATGTTCTGCTCTCCCCCACCTTTACCAGGGATCGAACTAAGGACCTTGTGCTTGTGAGGCAGGTGCAGCACCACTGAGCTAAATCCCCAGCCCACATCTGCATGTTTAAGTTTATCCCCAGAATTTTTTTTGAAGTTGCTGTTCTAATTGGAATATTTTCCTTCATTGTCTTCTAATTGTATATATGAAGGCCTTTGATTTTGTTTGTTAATCTTCACCTTGTCACTTTAATTTTTATTATTTATGGCAATAACATTTTTAGTGGTTTTCTTTTTTTTTGGTACCGGGGATCGAATTTGGGTCCTTGTGCTTGTGCAGCAGGCGATAAAACCACTGAGCTAAATCCCTGGCAGTTTTCTTGAGTATCCTAGGAATACATACGTACTACCTGCATATAGTTCATCACCCCCTTTCTAATTTTGTACTTACAATTTTTTTTCTATTGTGGAAGAATGTTGATTATATTTTCTAGGACAGTTTTCATTGTAGTTGTAAGAGGTACCTTTTTCTTACATCTGACTTTAATAATACTGCTTAATACTTCTCCCTTAATTGTAGTGTTGGCTTTGGCATGAAAACTATTTTTCTAACATAAAAAGGTACCTATCTGTAATATTTTATGAATTTGTTTTGTTTTGTTTTTTGCGGTACCAGAGATCAAACTCAGGAGCTTGAGCTTGCGAGGCAGGTGGCGGCACCACTGAGCTAAATCCCTGGCCCTGAATTTTTTTGTTTGTGTGTTTGTTTGTTGTACTAGAGATTGAATACAGCAGATGCTGAGCTGTATCCCTACCCCTTTTTATTTTGAGACAAAGTCTTGCTAAGTTGCCTAGGCTGGCCTCAAACTTTCAATCCTCTTGCCTCAGCTTTCTGGGTAGCTGGGGTTACAAATAAGGTGCCGTCATACCCAGCTATCTGTGAGCTTTTCTCCAAAATGAATTTTGAATTCCTTTTGCTTGCCTTTTTGGTACTTTCAGAAATCATAGGATTTTTCTTCCTACATCTATTACTCTGATTTTTTATATTATTAGATTTTGTAATAGATATCTTGGATTTAAGAAAAAGTCTCCACTGGATCATATTTAACTTTTTAATATGCTGCTATATTCTGTTGTATTGTTTTGTTTTGTTTTTGGTACCGGGGATCTAACGGGTCACTTGCAAGGCAGGCAGCAGAACCACTGAGCTAAATCCCCGGCCCTCTATCATATTTATGCATGAAATTGGAGTATTTCATTTTCCATGTCCTTGAACAATTGTTTAGAATTTATATATTCCTTAATGTTTGATTTAAAAATCTTTAAAATATCTGAACCTGGTGCTTTTTCTATTTGAGGAATTAAGCAAGATATACAATGCAGACCTCTTGGGCATATGGAATCAGATTGTATATGTTATATTTTCTTATAAATTTTTCATTTAAATTTTACAAAACTTTTTGCGATGTTATAAAACTGTCTTACAGGGTACAGGAGCTGCAAGTTTTGATGAGTTTGGCAATTCTAAGTACCAGAATCGAAGAACAATGAGTAGCTCTGATCGAGCAATGATGAATGCATTCAAGGAAATAACTACCATGGCAGACAGAATCAACCTCCCTCGAAATATAGTTGTAAGTTCTTATATCTCTCCTTCAAAAGCCATTCTTGTATCAGCTTAGCATAATTTAATGAACATATGAAATTTTGATATTGCAACTAATTAAATGGCCTAGAGTTAATTAAACTTAGTTTCTCTGCTTTGAAGGATCGAACAAATAATTTATTCAAGCAAGTATATGAACAGAAGAGCCTGAAGGGAAGAGCTAATGATGCCATAGCTTCTGCTTGTCTTTATATTGCCTGTAGACAAGAAGGGGTTCCTAGGACATTTAAAGGTAAGTTTTTAGCTGTATGAAGTAACTGGCCAAAGTCAGGCAGCTTTGACACTTAGAAGCTAAGTTGTGTCACACTGTTACACAGTAATCTGCCTGATTATCACTTGCCACTACCTATTTATTTTGTTCTTTAACAGCAAATTTGGGGCCGGGGATTTAGTTCAGTGGTTCCAGCGCCTGTCTCGAAAGTTCAAGGTCCCGAGTTCAATCTCCGGTACCAAAAAACAAAAAAAAAAACCCAGCAAATTTGTAGCATGATCTTACTGACCATTTACCTTACAAGCTCTTTTCCCATGTAGTTATTTTAGTCCTGTAAATCATTGCATTCTTTGCTAGGAAGGTCTTTTGACTGCATTTTGTGGCCACTGAGGCCTGGTTTCATAAGCTGCAGTAGAGCTTCTGTAGAAAGTCTACACTGTGTGCATGAAAATAGCCTCCATTTCTAATGCAAGTCTCTGTAAGGGAGCTGAGCCACAGGAAGCATCAGTGAAGTTTTTTCTCAAGGTATGACATTTGCATTTTCACACTTAAGTTAGAGGCTGTGAGATAGCTAGTGTTTCTCACCATGTGAGTATATGATGGTCTCTCCACAGCGTGGTCACAGTATTTACATTGACTTTTACTGACAAAGCACAGTTTAGCTAAAGACTATAATTACCCTTCATTCAACCAGTGAATACAGTATTTATTTTTTATAAGATTTACTATGTCAAAGTGAAGTGGCTTTTATTACCATCATCTTTTTGTTGTTGCAACTAAAACAGGCTTTTCCTAAATTTATTTTGAAAGTGTTTAGTGGTTCAGTGTTTAGCATAACAGAGTGACAGACTTTGTCTAATGTCGTTGTGGCCTGTAATCACAAGGATTGCATGTACCCGTGACATCATGTAACTGAGAGGTATTCTTAGCTTATTTTCTTTCATCTCCTTGGTATGCTTTTTGTAATAGATTAATACATAAATACCAAAGAAATTTTTGAATAGTTGAAGACACTTATTTGTGTAAGTTGAAACTACAGAGAAGTTAGTATTTTGAAAGATTAAGACCCAAATTTAAAGTGTAGTCAACATTTAAATTAACTAAAAAATTTTAGGTTAGCTTTATGGGAAGTATCACTGATTCATTTTTAAGGCATGATCGAAGTTTTTGCAAGTAGAATGTATCATTTTTATAATCAAAGGTGAATGATTTTAAAATGAAGTATACGACTTACGGATTTAAATATTTTTTTCTTTTAGAAATATGTGCTGTATCACGAATCTCTAAGAAAGAAATTGGCCGATGCTTTAAACTTATATTGAAAGCTTTAGAAACCAGTGTGGATTTGATTACTACTGGGGACTTCATGTCCAGGTTCTGCTCCAACCTCTGTCTTCCTAAGCAAGTGCAGATGGCAGCGACACACATAGCCCGCAAGGCTGTGGAGCTGGACCTGGTTCCGGGAAGAAGCCCGATCTCCGTGGCAGCAGCAGCTATTTACATGGCCTCGCAGGCATCAGCTGAGAAGAGGACCCAGAAAGGTAAGGTCGGTCCCAGGAGAAAGGTAGTGAAGCTGACGGCCGCAGTGGAGACTGTGTTGCCATTTGAAGCATGAAGCAGGTCAGTGTCCAGAACCTGTATTTAAGAAGTAGCTCCTCACTCAGCACCGGAACTTCTAAGAAAGTACAGCATTTTGCTTATAAGTGGCTAGTAAATAGTGATGCTTGGAGGCATGGCCTTGTGTCCGAAGTTGTGGTTTCCATTTGAATTATTTACTCTGAGTTTTTACATTTTTCCTTTTTAGAGCCCCCCCCCCTCAATTCCTGGTGACTTTAAATAGTTTTTTTCCCCCTCAGACTTGTGTTAGGTTTTAAAGCGGGGGATGGGTTGGTGCTTTCTTTCTCATTGTGGCATGTTACTCTACGTGAACAACATACTGAATTAGGAATGTATATTCTTCTTGGGTTTTTTTTTTTTTTTTTTGGTACCAAGGATCGAACTTGGGACCTTGCACTTGCGCGGCAGGCGCCAGAACCACTGAGCTAAATCCCTGGCCCCTTCTTGGGTTTTTTGATGTTGTTCTTGTACACATCTGCCGTACATAATGACTACATCTACTGTGGAGAGTTGGTGCATGTACACAGCATATCGATGCCTGGTATTCTATTGATTATTCATGGTCCCCTGAGTGGTTTTGAGTATATTAAACCTTTTAATACTATTGACAAACCTTTAAGGTAGTAAGTTCTACTACATTATCAATATTTTTATTGACTTTAGCTCCTGTTTTCTACCCTTTAGTTTGTATTTTCTTTTCTTTTTGTTTCTGTTTGCTTTTTTGTTTTTTGAGACAGGGTCTCATTATAGTTCAGTCTGGCCTTCAGCTCACTAGCCCAAGTTGGCCTCAAACTCATAGTGATCTGCCTGCCTCAGCCTCCCAAGTGCGGGGATAACAGGCATGTGCTGCCTGCCACGCCCAACAGTTTCTGGGTTTTGGGGTGTTTTTTTGTTTTGAGACAGGGTCTCTCTATGTAGTTCAGGCTGCCCTTGAGCTCAGTATGTAGCTTCAGTATGTAGCCTGTAGTTGTA
This sequence comes from Heterocephalus glaber, assembly GCF_053883595.1. NCBI lineage: Eukaryota > Metazoa > Chordata > Mammalia > Rodentia > Bathyergidae > Heterocephalus > Heterocephalus glaber. Next base: position 24,079,076 of record NW_028258296.1, on the reverse strand, counting down.
GGCCAGCCTAGAACTCTGAGCAGTCCTCTTGTGTCAGGCTTCTAAGTGCTGAGGTTGCAGGTGTGCATCACACACTGGCTTTTGGTTTGTATTTTCATTACCAGTTTCGAAATTCAATAGTTTGTGTGTTTGTTTGTTTTGGTCTTAGGAAGGAGGTAGAGGGGAAAACATGCCTATTAATATTTTGATTTTTGTCTTTTAGAAATTGGAGATATTGCCGGTGTTGCCGATGTTACAATCAGACAGTCCTACAGACTCATCTATCCTCGAGCCCCAGACCTCTTCCCTTCAGACTTCAAATTTGACACCCCAGTGGACAAACTACCGCAGCTCTGAGTTGAGGCGGCAGATGCAGACTCACATGCACAGGACTTTGTCTGTTGTACAGAGCCTGCACACAGTGCTGGGTTGAGCCTTCACAAGGAAAACAGACATGGTACGCGTTTTAGAGCTAAATGTTACTGCTTGTCATTCTGTATATATATATACTAGTGAAACATATTTAATGATTTAAATTTCTTACCGAATTTACGTTCTTTTGTAGCAATCTAGGAAACTGTATTTTGGAAAATATTTGAAATTATGTAAAATTCTTGAATAAAACATTTTTCAAAACTAAATTTTTTGTTACAGTTACATGTTATATGTAATTTATAATAGATAATTTTAAATAATGTATATCATTGCAGCTAATGTTGCTGATAGAGGTCCTTGTTTTCCATTATTTTTCTTTTACATATATTTAGAGAAGTTTTAAAATTTTAATAAAGTTGTGGAAATAGCAAACGGTTTTGAAAATGATTGCTAAGATTGGTAACGTTTAGTTTGTAGTTTGAAAGGCTGTGTGTAGCCAGGTGTGGTGCACGCCTATAATCCTAGTGCTGGGAGGCTGAGGCAGGAGGATCGCTGCAAGTTCAAGGCCAGCCTGGGCTACATAGTGAGTTCAAGGGAACTACATAGCGAGACTCTGTCTCAAAAAAGAAGGGGGTGCACAAGAGGGTTATTTAATTTGTAAATTAAGAAGTGCCACAGTGGCACACTCCTGTTATCATGGCTGTTTGGGAGACTGAGACACAAGGATCACAAGTAGAGTCCAAGACCCTGCCTGAAAATAAAAACTAAAAAGGTTTAGGTTCAGTCCCCGTCTCAGGAAGTGCTGAGCTGGACCTTGAGAGACACCAGCCTAAGACATGCTAAACTGTTTTTCAGTGAGCTTTTTTGGTTTGTTGTTGTTGTTTTTGAAACAAGGTCTCATTATGTAGTCCAGGTTAGCCTTGAACTCCTGGTGATCCTCATGCCTCAGCCTCCTGAGTGCGAGTGTTCCACCACACCCAGCTCTCAGCATATTGAGCAGAGATGGTGATACTGGTAAGAAAATAACAGCAGATCATATTTTGAGATGTTACTGTCTCGTTTTATAAAATCTATATAATTCTTTTTTATTCTTAGTTACACTTACTGCACACTTGTAGGGTAAAGGATATTTACAGTGGCGATTACTGGGTCCTGAAAGTGTCCAGGAGGAATATTTTAACCAGGACTGTTGGGTGATTGGGGTATAGTAGGCATCTCATACATTACTCTTCTGGAAACCTTGATTTTGTTAAGAGAGGACCAACAGAGCTTTGCTCTTTCCCATGGGTAGTCTGAACACATGGTGTCCATGTGCTGTGGCAGCAGGCACTGTGGTTCTCACCTCCTGGTCAGGTGCTGGCACTGGCAGGGGGCCTGCTGGGCCTGCTCAGATCCTGCCGCACAGAGGAGCCGCCCTCACTGCCATTCTGCTGACTGGCAGGGGCGGAGGGCCGGACACGAGGACAAAGAGCGTTCCTCTCTCCGACAAAATGGCTGCTACACGAAACTTCAAAGACCTGGACCGGGATCTCACAGGGGCTCAAGTCTAGTGACAAACCCACACACTAGCGGGCTGAAGAGTCCCACCCAGAGCGGGACCTGGGAAGAAGGGGTCCAGCACCATCTTTCCCCCCTGCCCGTACCCTGCCCTGGGCGGGCAGCAGCATTGAACCCTTGGCTGCTCCCAGCCCCGATGCCAGCCACAAACTTCCAGTCGGTGAAGGCGGCGAGCCCCGGCACAGCTGTCTGACGGGAGAGATACTTCCGAAGTTCTAGAAACTGTAAAGCATCCATAATCACAAAAATAACGATCACTTCAATTTTTCTTTTCAGCTGTTTAGCTGAATACGACCTTTTACTCTTCCTGGTTAAAAAAAAATGTTTATTAGATAATTAGAGAAATACAGATAAAGGAAAATAAAAAGCTCCTGCCACTCAAATATATCCATATCTTGGTCCATGTTTTGTTTTCTATCCATTTATAAAACTCAGGTCAAAAATAAATAAATAAATAAAAATAAATAAAACTCAGGTCAGGGGCTGGGGATTTAGCTTAGTGGTTTCGCCACCTGCTGCACAAGCTCAAGGATCCGATTTCGATCCCCAGCACCAAAAAAATAAATAGATAAAACTCAGGTCAGGAAACCTGATTTTAAAGGTTGATATGAGGGCAGAGGGTATGTTTACGTATGTGTGTATATGTATCTTTTAATTTACATTTATTTTTGTGGTCCAGGGATTGAGGTGAAGGCCTCTGCACTGAGCTATATCCCCTGCCATTCATTCATTTATTTATTTAGAGGCAGGATCTCACTAAGTTGCCCGGGCTGGGCTAGAGCTTGTGATTATCCTGCCTCAGCCTTCCAGAGTGCTGGGTTTACATGTAGATGTATACCACCATGCCTGGCTGCGAAGTTTATATTCTTGTAGATAATTCTATAAAAGATTTAAATGCTAGTTTTTCTAAAATCTAAACTATATGATTAAATCAATTCTTCATTATAGATATTAAGGAAAAAGGCTGGGGCTGGAGCTTAGTGGTAGAGCACTTGACTCATATGTGTGAGGCCCTGTGTAAAGTCCCCAGTGACACACACACTCAATGTCCACTGCATGTAAAGTGTTCGTCCACACTGCTTTATTCAATATGGAAAAATTAGTAGTTAGAAATTCAAAGAATTACAAGAGAAAGGAATCACATTAAAACAGTACACTCTAAGATAGTGATTGAATATGACTTATCTCTGAAGTAGGAAAAACTATCCCAACATCTCATGGGTGGGCTGGGGATTTAGCTCAGTGGTGCCACACCTACCTTGCAAGCACAAGGTCCTGAGTTTGGTCCCCAGTACTGCAAAAAAAAAAAAAGACATCTCATGGGGAGATTATCATAGTTAAAATTTGAGGATGGCTGCTTATGGAGCCCATGTTTTAGCAAGGTAGCACTGGTAGTTTAGGAAGAGCGGTTCAGTGAGGATAAAGTGGCTCCATTCTGTGCATGCTAGCATTTAAAAGATTTATTTATTTAGAGACAGGCTGTCACTATATAGTTCAAGCCAGCCTTGAACTCCCTGTGTAACGCAGGCTGGCCTCCATCTCGCAGTCCTACCTCAGCTTCCTAAGCGCTGGGATTACAGTCACGCACCACCATGCCCAGCAGTGCTAACATTTTAAAGTTAATGTTTTCATATGACCCCTCCACCCAGGTATTTAAAGGAAGGACTGGAAGCCACTTTCATTGACAATCTGCTGTTACTCTGAGTTCAAGGATTTAAGTTTCATGAACTCTGAGTTTCAGCACTGAAGTCCAGTCTGCCCATTTTGTATATCTCGGAAGCCTGGGGAAATCAAAAGAGCTGCCCAAGTTCACTTAGCAGAGGTAGGACTACTGTTTGATCACTCTGTCCAGCGGTCTTTCAGTACCAGGGACCAAACTCGGGACCTTGCGCTTTGGAGGTAGATGAGGTGTCACTGTGCTAAATCCCCAGCCCAGCGGTCTTTCCACTATACCATGCCACTGAGATTTATTTCACAGGAGATTGCCTTGGTACTGACCTTAGTTGTACTTTTCAAGCAGAATTCTACCCAGTTATGAGAATGCTTGAATGCAAAATTTCCTAGTTTCCTAGGGGGAGCTTTTGATTGTTAAATCAGCCAGGTGACAAAGAGTTAATAGCTAGAAATTGTTCTTTAGCCCTTTCCCAAAACTAAATGGATCGTAAACGTGATGCCTCTTGGTAGTAAGCCTTTGTGTTCCAAACAACAAATGTACTTTACCCATGGATGTCTTAGGTTCCCGAGCTAATTTTATATCACAGGTGCAAGATTTACTTTAATTATCAAGATGAACAGCTGAGGGGTCAGCCTATTACCCATATGGTCCTAATCCAGCCAGGAGGCCTCTGTGCCCCAAGCCAATATTTCCAATTGTCAGTGGCCCTGACTTTTCCTGCTGCTGGAGTTTTAATCCCATCTGCTGATTGTAGAGCTACTGGAAGATTCCCTGACCCCCTAAGCACCTTTCTCTCCCTCCCAGATATTTATGCACATGTTCAGTCAGCATGTTTGGGTTGAAGGGCATCACTATAATAGAATTATTCAGCTTATCTCCAGGCTACAGACACCCTGCATCTTTCATAAACTTTTTTTTTTTTTGGTACCGGGGGATCGAACTTGGGTCCTTGCGCTTGCGCAGCAGGCGGCAAAACCACTGAGCCAAATCCCTGACCCTTTCATAAACTTTTTTGTGTGTGTCTGGGCATTGAACCCAGGGGCACTCTACCAATGAACTACATTCCCAGCCTTTATTATTATTATTATCATCATTATTATTAAATTATTATTTTGTGATACTAGGGATGAACCCAGAACCTTCACACTAACCTACATCCCCGACCCTTTATTTTTTTATTTTGAGACAAGGTCTAAGTCACTAAGACTTTGTCCAGGCTGGGTCAGATTTGGAATTCTGCCTCAGGTTTGGTGCTTCCACTACTCCCCTCCTCTCTGTGAGCTCCTAGAGCAGCTCAGAGTCCAGGGAGATATTTTCTAGTGATTATAAGTGGTGTTACAGTGGTATAGATGAACATCCAGATGTGACAGATGCAGAGGGTAAGGCATGTGGGAGGGATAAGGTCTTCCATTTTCACCCAGGGAACTTCAAGAGTTCAGCGTGGTGGTGATATGTAGGTGTGATAGACTGCATCATTGGCATCAGGCCACACTTCAGCTCCTCTCACCTTCCTCGAGGTCAGAGGTGGACATGAGCATGAAATTTCCATCCCCTTAATCACATGGCCACTGGCCTCCATCCTGAGGCTATTCAGGAGCCTGCCAAGACTCACCTCATTAGAACAGAAGATGCTCCTGTCATGCAGGAAGTTACAAAGATCTTAAGAGCGAAGGTAAAAGACCAAATACTAGAATAGAAGATTCTCTTAATGCTTCTCTTGCTTAGGAAATTACAAGTTTCAGGGGATGTATATTAGGAGGCATGGTTAGACATATACCTCACATTGTCACAGTGACCACAAAGCTTTCTCTGCAAAGTGTCGGAACAGTTCTACCCTTTCTGTGATCTGTAAGAGGATATGGCTAGCGAAGCCATGACTTGACACGGTTTTGTCTTGTTTTGAGATAGGGTCTTGCTATTGTAGTCCAGGCTGACCTTGAACTCTTGATCACCTTGATCCTGCTGCCAGGGTCCCAGTGCTGAGATTACAGCCACCATGCCGAGAAGAGCACTCAAGATTTTGTTTAAAACGATTGGTCTAGAGCCAGGCATGGTGGCGCACGTCTGTAATCCCAGCCCTCCGGAGGCTGAGGTAGGAGGACTGCCAACGTTCGAGGCCAGCCTGGGATACATACTGAGTTCAGAGCCAGCCTGAAATACAGGGAGAGACCCTGCCTCAAAAAACCAAAAATAAATAAATTTAAAAAATAAAATGATTGGTCTAGTATAACTCCTTACTTTTACAGGTGAAAACATTAGAATGAAAAATTCCCATCTCTCTAGTGAGGTGAAACTTGCCAAGGTTACATTACCAGTTGGTAGCACAATGAGGCCTAGTCTCAGTCCTCTGGCTACTGGAAGCTCCTCAGGTCTCCAGTGACAACACATAAGAATGTTCTCTGCTGATCAAGAAGGTGTCCCTTGGTTATGGTGGAGCCCACCTACAGTGCATAGTAACACGACTTCAGGCTTTCGTTAATGTTAAGGTTGCATTATTTTATTAGTCTCAAACCTCTGTGAAGAGCAAAGACCTTTATGTAAACCTTGCAGATAGAAGATACCGATGCAAGGAGGTAAGTGTCCCAGACAGGCTTGTGTAGAGCCCAAGGGGCCACAGAGGAGGAAACACTCTGCATGTGTGGAAAGAGAGGGTACAAGGTGGAAAAGCACTTTTGAAGGAAGACAACTGAGTGGAACAGGCTCTGAGAGGGTAAGTGGAAATCGCACTGTGGGGGGGACATTCTTACAGTGTGGTCGGATTATGGGCCCCACGTATGTGGTCTCAGTCCTTTGTTTCTACCATCTAGAGTACCTGTACCGTTTTTCTCTACCTGCTTGACCCTAGTTAAAGCCACCACCACTTCTGATGCTGAGGCAGCTCCTAGCTCTTCCACGGAGAGCTGATGGCATCTCCAGCTGAAGACACTTGGGTGGCTCTGACAGAGGTGACTGAGCAGCAAGGTGGGGAAACTCAAAGTGCATGCACTTGTACAGGCCCTAGATGCAGTTTTTATAACCGAAAGTACAAAATCAAGAATTTTTAAGGAGACCCTCTAAAAAAGGTACAGTCAGCCCGACAGGAATTAGCTCTCCCTGTGATAAATGACCCCTTCTGAACCGGGGCTGAAAGGCCTGCCCTTTCTTTCCTAGGTGCTCTGTGGCAGATTATACACTTACTCCAGCTACAGTGACACTTCACTTCCTCAAAACTGCCCCGTGTTGTCATCTGTGGGCAAACTCAAATATGGTTCCCTCACATAGAGGTTCCTCGCCCTGTTCCAGCTGACCTCTGTGCAAGTGACATCTGCATACCAAAACCTCTGGAAGTCTGACTCCCAGCCTGGGCTTCTCAAGAATGTACTGAAGGTGGAGGGTCCCTGGGTGTAGCAGGATGGAGAGCTGCTTCTCGGAGGAGCAGTTCCGGGAGGTCTGCGCCGAGCTCCAGCAGCCGGCTCTGGCCGGGCCGACTGGCAGCTGCTGGTGGAGACCACGGGTGTCAGTATCTACCGGCTGCTGGACCAGCAGAGTGGACTTTGTGAATATAAAGTCTTTGCTATTTTAAAGGACTGCTCACCAGCTCTACTCGCAGATGTCTACATGGATTTAGACTACAGAAAACAGTGGGATCAGTATGTTAAAGAAATCTATGAAAAAGAATGCGATGGAGAGACCGTGACGTACTGGGAAGTGAAGTACCCCTTTCCCATGTCCAACAGAGACTGAAGTCTACATCCGGCAGTGGCGAGACCTGAATGTGGAAGGGCGGAAGATCCACGTGGTCCTGGCCCAGAGCATCTCCCTGCCTCAGTTTCCCGAGAAGTCTGGTGTGATCCGAGTACATCAGTACAAGCAGAGCCTGGCGACTGAGAGCGATGGCAAGGAGGGGAGCAAAGTTTTCATGTATCACTTCCATAACCCGGGTGGGTGGCCAGATTCCTTCCTGGCTCATGAACTGGGCCGCCAAGAATGGCATTCCGAACTTCCTGAAAGATATGGTGAAACCCTGTCAGAACTACCTCAACAAAACCTAAGAAGGATGGCTGGTGTAGTGGGACACGCCTGTAATCCCAGCATCCCGGGAGGCTGAGGCAGGAGAATTACAAGTTTCAGCCCAACTTGGGTAATTTAGCAACTTGGTGAGACCCTGTCTCAAAATACAGAGTGCTGGGGATATAGCTCAGTGCCAAGGCAGTGAGTTCAATCCCCAGCACCACAGAAAAGACAAAAACAAAAAAACCTAAGAAAGAGAACGGGAACCCGTGCACTCACGGAATGACATTTCTAGAAGTGCCACAATCCAGAGTGCTCAGCCTTCTTTCACACTTCCCTCTCCAGAGGCCTGCACGCCCTACAGCACGTATCCCAAAGCCTGCTTGCCTGGAGCCTGGCTCTCCCACTTCCTTTCCCACTCGCCCTGCCCCACTGTCAGCTGTCTCCTTCCACTACTGAATAAGAAGCAAATTAAGGAAATCTTTGCTTGTTTATTTTTAAAAGGGAAGTCCTCAATAGGAAACACAAGCATTCCATTGTGCCATTTCAGGGGGACGGTGGGTGGAGGAATGACAACGGCTTGTAAGAGGGACCATTCTTGGTGAGCTGGCTCCTTCCCAGAATGTGCTTTCTTGCAAGCCAGAGCGCTGAAGCCAGAACTGACCCTCGGGGCCCCAAACTGGAGACACGTGCTGGGCTGCCTTCCGCTTTATTGACTTGATTAGGTTGGGATTTGAGGTGTTAACCCAGTATGTTTTCCCTTGTTATGATATTGGACCATTTTGAGAAGCATCGAAGTCCCAACTGAGCACATGATGTGATAACCATTATTTCCTCATCATCTATATCTGGAATTTTCTCTTTCCCGTATGCCAGTAGGGAAAGGCTGCCTGTACCTCTGGCTCTGCATTTTACTGCAAAGTGAGGTGTGGACAGTCAGCAAAAGCAAAGATACTTCCTGCACACCCCTGTGATGAAGTGTCTTTCTATGCAACAAGATGAATTTCCCTTCCAGAATGTTTGGAGATGTTGAAGGGATAATAATAATTCACAGCCAGGTAACATTTAATTAGTGGCTTGATTGACTCTACACCTTTTTTCTCAGGAATCCTACCCACACCATCTGCTTTTTCCTGAATTTTGGTAGGGTCAGATGGTCTGTAGCCCAATGCATAGTTTACTGATCTCGGGGAAATTTTTAAGTCACTGCTTCCGATTAATGGACACAAAGTCAGAAGAAAGGGTTTGTTAAAATGTGATTCTTCGAACTGTGTTTTCTCTCTGGGAAGAAAAGCATGTTCCATGATGAATAAACACGGAGTGACTTACAAAAAAAAAAAAAAAAAGAATGTACTGAAGGACAACAGCACCTGCCTTTCCTCTAGGGGAGCCATGATCACACTTTAGTGCCATTGCCAGGGGACTTACATGCACCCTGCTGGTAGACTGCAGGCTCTGTGGAAGCAGTGACTGACTTGTCCTTCCAACTTTGCACCAAGCACAACCCCTGCTGACCAGGAATTGGAGATCAATAAATATTTGTTGTATGAATAAACATTTAAGCTGATTCCAGTGCTGGTCACATAAGACAATGTTCCTCTGGCCAAAGAAGCAGTTTTCTCCCACTTTTGATAGTATAACATTTTAACTATATAGACAGTTCTCTGAACCTTAGGTTTCCCGTGGAAACTTAGCTGAACATAATAAAGAAGTTTCATTTGTTTTGTGGAATAGGAAGCCACACGGGAGTATAAACTTTTGACTACAACTTTATTCACTTGTAGATCAAATGATAAGGCACTAAAATGTTTAATTTCCTTTGCCATTCTCCCTAAGTTTCCAGAAAGAGGAAGTAGATCTTAATTAAAAAGAGAAATTTCAAATACTATTCTGGAGGTGGCCCTGGACCTACTGTACTCAGAAGAAAAAAAAAATGGTATGGTTGATAAAAGTCCACCTTGTATTGTCTAAAATAATGATCTGAAAGATGCTTTTTAAAACATTCTAGTTTTGACTGTATTTGGTTTAAAACTAGTTCTGAAAAGTCAAACTTGTGGCAGGGGTACAAGGGGTAATAAAGGGTCAGAATGATTTATAGATGCTAAAGTCAATCTATAAAATACAGTGTAATTATTTTTATTAGTACATGTTTGCGGTATATGATTACACTTATTGTGGGGAGTTGGTACATGTACACAATGCATCTTAATTCTTTTTACTTCCTCTTCTCTCTCCACCCCTAGATCCCCTTCCCATTTGCAAAAGATCTATCTCCCTGATTCCTATTACCCATCCTTTATTTTGCTGTTTAAATTATTTATTTTGGATTTCTCATATAAGAGAAACCAATGGTATATTTAAGCTTGTGTATCTCATCAGTGTATTTATTAAAACACATAAATGTCAATACTGAGAAAATAATCCAGATAACATTCCAGAGAGAACTAGAATGAAAACTTTACAGCCCAAATGAAAGCTTTGTAGGTCAATGGGGAAACAGCCTGTCAGAGTAAACACTGAGCTAAAGGAAGAACCCCTGGGAATGCCTTAGAAAAGTCACTAAATCTCCCTGTGCCTAATTCTCACATGTATGAGATGAAGACATTGAACTAGGTAAGTTATCAGTAACACGTTCTCCTTCTAGAATGCTTTCCTGAACAGCAGTTTGGAAAGAAAAAGAATCCGACTCTTTTGAAGCTGTTTTTGGATCTAATTAGAGAATTTGCCAACCAGATGCACACACGATACTTAAATTAGAAAAAGATTTGGGCCCAGGGATTTAGCTCAGTGGCACTGTGCTTGCCTCATAAGTGCAAGGTCCTGAGTTGTTCAATCCCTGGTACCAAAACAAAAACACAAACAACACCCCCCCCCCCCAAAACAAAATCAATTTGAACAGGGGACAGCAGGTGACAGCCTTTTGATTTCCAAACCCTGGGCAGAGTGGCAGCTCCTTCTTGGCCTAGCCCTGTACTGGGTCTTTGAACTTCAGGCCTAGATGTTCCTTCCAGAGCCTGTTTCTTCAGTTTTCTCAACAATTCTGTCAGTTATTTCATCCCCAGAACTAAATTCTTTCTAGAGGGGATTCTGTTTTCAGCTCCTCCGGAGGATAAGGCAGTTCAAGAGCATTACTGAGATGGAAGTTCCAGAGAGCCTACTGAGCAGAAACTATAATTTCTATTTTGCAGATTCAAAACTGAGGTATGGAGAATAACCCATCCAGGACTTGCAATTTGATCCATTAATAATTGTAATGAGTGATTTCAAATCTGAAGTTTTGACTCTTAAATTTCCTGGGCCCTTAAGGATCAAGGCTGGGAGGAAATTTGAGGTCCTTCAGGTTATTTCAGACATGGAATGGCTTGAACATGATGTTGGCAGGACCAGTGGGCCTCGACTGGGGCCCGGAGATCATCATGTACTGGAAGTCTGGACTTGCACACTGTTCATGGTGTCTCTGAGATGGAACTGCCATCGGCATTACACTGGGAGTAGGAGTGGGTAAACGGGTTTGTGTGGTAACTACAAGTAAAAAACTGAGTACCACATACCATATATCTGAGTAGAGAAGGGAAAAGAGGTAAGGTGTAAAACATGAGCAGAAGTAGGAGCGCTTAACCCACACTACAGACTGGGGCCATGGTGGTGGTCTTGGCATTCTGGGCTTCTGGCTCTCTGCTAATGTGGGTTCACATCTTGGAGACACACAGTGCTGCTGAATTGAAAGGAGGAAGGGTGTTTGACAGACTGCCACATAATTATATTACCTTGATACCAAGCGGGCACCCAAGTTGCACAAATGCAACTATACATACTCAGCTTGTACATGCACAAGAAAAAGAATTTAAATGGTGCAACCAGTCTTGCTTCTTATTCTGTCTTTTAATGTTATCTTCAGAATAAACATGACATTAAGAGTTTACTGTCCCTTAGCTGGTCTCAGTTTTTGCATGTTTTTGTAAGGTGTATAACACATAGATATACTACACACAATATTTAGGGTTAGAAAATACAAACACAAACATGTCTATAATTGGTAACATTGTGAAAAAAGAAGATTTTCAAATTTTAAACTTTCTGATAAGAAAACAAGGTTAACTGTATTTTTATGGGCAAGAATTAAAGCATTGTCAAGGACGTGATTATATGCAATTTTTGCTTAACTTTCAAATGTTTCACTGCACAAGATTAAACTGAACTTTAGTTATATCCAAATTTACACATGGTGAACTACTCCAAATGACGCTGAATTAAGGAAGTATTATTGAAGATTTCTTTTGAACTCTTTTGGCACTGATTAGTTAAAAAAAAGGGGAATTGTTGAATTTACAATTATGTAGAAACATTAGTGCATTAGTTTGATTACTCTTCCTTTATTTTTTGAGACAGGGTCTCAGTATGTAGTTTAAGCTGCCCTTAACTTGTAGCCCAGCTGGCCTTTAACTTGAGAATCCTCCTGCCTCAGCCTCCTGAGTGCTGGGATTGACTATATGTGTGTACCGCCATACCTCCCTTATTCTGATTGTTTTTTGAGACAGAGTCTTGCTATGTAGGCCTTGAACTTGCGGCAATTCTCCTGCTTCAGCCTCCCAAGTGCTGGGATTACAGGCAACCACCACCATGCCTGGCTTGATTACTCTTTGAACTTAATCTTTTAACTCTGTTGTTGAAATTACTCTTCTTTTTTTTTTTGGTGCCGGGGATCGAACGTCCTGGGACCTTGGTGCTTACAAGGCAGGAGCCAGAACCACTGAGCTAAATCCCCAGCCCCTAACTCTGTTGTTGACTTTAGCAAGAGTAAGATGTGACTACTAACTGTATTTACCAAGCAAATCATATATATGGATAGGTTGTGAGAAGTCTTATCAATGTCCTGGAAAGAAAACAGGTTTTTCCTTAAGATATGTTGAATAGCATTGCTTCCTTACAGTCACTTTTAATAATAAGTATGCTGCATTCCTCATTCTTGTTTTGTTACTTTCACAATGAAGTCACCTGCTAAAAAGTTTGCATGTAAACGTTGTAAATGTGAAACTATGTTTGAATTTTACACACAAACATCAAAATTATTTTTAAACACTTTAACTGGGTTTAATTTATTGAAAATTGTTTTAGTACCTGACCAGAAGCCCCATATTATCTGGAAACTTACCAGAAATGTAAACCTTAGGGCTCACTATTCAGTGAACCTGGGGGAGGTCCGTGTGTTAATAAGTCTTTTGGGTGATTCTGATACATGTGTGAAGTGTGAGAAATACTAGAGGAATTAAGTATTTGTGTCCTTACAGATAGAAAAGTGGACATAGTTGTTCGGATAGAGATGAATTTAACAGAGGGTGGGGTTGAGGTTTTAGCACATTTGTACAATGAAATAAGAAGAGAAGGGAGCCGAGGGTATGATTACAACGATGGGTATGAGAATTTAAGCTGGAAAAAGACACTCAAGGGGGTTGGGAGTATATTATTTGTTACTAATATATTTCATTTGGTGAAACTGCCAATGAAGGCTTAAAATACAACCAATAACATCAAACGATATACTCCACCATATTGTAACTTTTTACCTGCCCACTAAATGACTTTTACCTTTTAACTTTCCTTTGCTTACAAAAGAAAAAGCGTTTGGTTTAAGCATAAACTTTTAAAAGGGTATCATACTGTACATAGTTTTCTATGATTAGGTCCTTCCACAATTTTGTTCTTCTGTGAAAGTTCCCTATAGCAGAAGCTGGTTAATTTTAATTGCTTGTTAAAACTGCATGGTATAAATATACCATGCCTTGTTAAACTATTCCCTCTACTTAGTGTTTGGTTTGTCTTTAGCTTTTGCTATTACAGTGCTATGCACATCCTTGCTCAGGATGCTTGGAGGACAGCATAACAGTGTGCAGTACTTAAATAGAACTACCAGGTAGTAAAAGAAGTATATGGTTAAACTTTACAATACCAAGCTGTTTTTCGAAAATGGTTCTTTACACTTCTCACAACGTTAAGGGAACTCACTTCCTACACTCCATCTCCACCATCTAATTTGGCCACGATTTTATATCAACTTTTGTCAATTTGATAGAAAATCTGTATGTCAACATCGTCTTGATTTGTACCTTTCTGATTACTGTAGAGATTGGGACTGTTTACTGTTTATGTGGCATGTTTGTTATCTTTTGATCTTGCTATTTCTTTTAGTATCAACATGCATTCTTAGGTCAAAGCCAAGGTTAACCCAATACATGCAGATCCCAAGTATTCACACAGGAAGACAATTTTATTGAGACCTATAGCCATAGTACTGTACTAAGGGTCATCAGGGCAGAATCCATAAGCTGTGGAGGGTGTCCAAGAATATCAACTGGCTAGGCCAAAGCCATCCATTCCAAGGCTGCCAGGAAATGAATGCTGTCCAACTATATTTCCTTTCTGAAGGTGACAGTCATTGAAGAAATCTGGACTTGAGCCTCCTTCAGTGGCAATTAATCCATCTGAGCTGTAGAAAAGGTCATGGATGTATGGTTCAATTTGATCATCACCATACAAGTCCTACTCACTCACTCATCTGACAACTCTCTACCATCTCTAGCCACTGAAAGTTATCCCAGTAACTTTTCACTCTGAACTTTCTTTCAAAAAAATTTTTTTTCGTTTTTTGAGACAAGGTCTCCCTATGTAGTTCACACTAGCCTCAAACTCATGGTGTTTCTCCTGCCTCAGCCTCCCGAGTGCTGGGATTACAAACATGTGCTACCACACTTGGCTGACATGCCCTCTGAATTTTCTTAGCACATTTTTCATCTTCCACTATATTATCTAGCTTATTCTATCAAGCTCATCGGATTTCATTATTTTTATCATGCACCAGATCTATGAGATATGCCGGAGTCTTTCTTTGATTATGACTTTTCATGTCTTGGTGGAAAACCATCTGGTAGATGACATAAATTATCTGGCACACTAATTCATCATCTTGTTGAGCATTTAGTAATTCAATAAGGAAAGAGATTAATCCAGATTTAGCTAACAATGCAGCACAAGCATCATTCATAGATACAGTTTCAATCATTAGAATTACTTCTAAAACAAGGTCATCTTCTGCAGCACCTGGTTTTAGTTTATCCTTGACATACGGAACCAACTTGTACTCCTTGAGAACTAGTTCTTAGTCCAAGAGTTCCCAAACATTCAATCACAAACTCCTCATCATTAGTGGCCTGAGCAGCAAGGTCTCCAACATAATCAATAAACAAATTTTCAGTTGGTCCATCATGTTGAGTAATGTTTCTAATCATTTCTAAGCAATGGATCCTTAATCTTCAGAGTCCTTTTCATGAGTAGCTTCAGTCCCTTTCCTTCATAGATCAGCTGTACATTCCTTTTGTTAGCAAGATTAATGCAGAGAAATGAGTCCCAAACCAATTGGTTCATGTGAACATTCAAAGAGCATTTTCATTAATGGTGGTAGACAGCATATGCAGATATAGGTTTAAAGCTCTCATTGACGCTTATGTGGTAAAGCACACTTGTTCCTTATTCCTGGGTCAAAGGACAGGTCTAGTAAAAGCTGGAGTTATAGTCAGTAAACCTTTATGCTCATGCAGTCAGTTTTACCCATTTTTCAGCACTTGCCATTTCCACCATATCATTTTTATTCTCCATTAAAATGCTGAGTTTAGGACTGTTACGACTAGAAATAGCAGCTTGAAATTGTCATAATCAAGAGTCGTCACCAAAATGTGAACTACACTCTTATTCCTCATCTTCAGTTCTGTGAGTGTCCTCAGCCAAATATCCTTTGCTTCTTTTCAGAAGCAAATAAAGAGTAACTCACAATAGCTGTTCTTGTTTTGCCACAAACCCCTGGTATTTTCTAAAGGCTTTTTCATAATCTCTTCTCAAAGTTTGGCCTTCAGTCTTCATCAACAGCCTTCTTAGAAAGTTCTTCTTGCCAAAGCTTGTGTCTTTTTAACTCATGATCAATGATATTCATACACAGAGCGCCAATTTTATAGTGATTATTCAAACAACTGAGTAAAGCTGGAAAAGCAAAGAGATGTAAATTATGTTTGTAGCTAATGCAACGATTTGTTTCGTTTCCTCTCAAGCCTCTTGCTAGTGCACAGAAGGCAGTTTCATTTAAGCATAGTTCTTCCAAGTTACCAGGATTGGGAACAAGCTGCAGGATCAAAGCAGAGCTCAAATCATGTGAAGAGTATCTTCATACAATAACTCAGTGTACTTGTCCATGTCATTAATGATGGCAACTTCATCAATCTCTGTTCCTTCAAAAGGAGGTGAGTCTTTCCTTTTTTCCATGACAATGAATCACAGCAGTTCTGCATATAGCACAATTATTCATTTCATTTATCTTTTTTTTGGCACCAGGGATCAAACCCAGGACCTTGAGCTTCCAAGGCAGGCACAGTGCCGCTGAGCAAAATCCCTGGTCCTTCATTTTGTTTTGAGGGATGACTAAGTTTATACTCCTCAACTACCTTTTGTGCCAGGAAATTCTATCTGTGCTGGTACTGAGACGTTTCAGATGAATTGCTTTTGGCATTCTTTTTGTTCTCTCAACATGGGATTGCCCATTTCTCCAAGAATGGTGGCTTCCACTTCATACTGAACAGTACATGCTTTTTCTGATGGATGCACATCAAAATTACCTCCTTTAATTTTCCTTTGGAGGTACCAGGCATCCTCCCCTGCAGGGCAGCGACACGTCATGGGCCTACTTCCAGACCAGGTCCAGTGCCTCCCCCAGGACCCTGATTCTCTGGAGGTGGGGAAATGGGGCAGTTGCACTGCTGTGGTTATCATGGTGAGCCCCCCCCCCCCAGGCAATGTCCCCCATCACAACTGCTGCAGGGACTTCCTGAGACACAGGTGCCAAGTGCCTCTATTCTTTTTAGTTTTAAGGTATGCCTTCTTTACACATGTAATGGAAATTATATTCTTGCAGTTTGTGCCTTTTTTGTGATAGTGTCTTAAACAAGTTCATTATAGCTGAATTTATCAATCTTCCTTGCTTTTGAATACTTTGTTCTATTTACATATCCTCAGTGTTTTAAGTTTTGATATTTGTTTAATCCACTTGAATTTTTTTTTTTTTTGGCACCAGGGATTGAACTCCGGTCCTTGCGCTTGCGCAGCAGGCAGCGAAACCACTGAGCTAAATCCCCAGCCCTCCACTTGAAATTTTTATGAAAAGTGTAACAGAATTTTTTCTGAGATAAGGTCTCATATGTAGTTCAGGCTGGCCTTGAACTTGAAGCAATCCTGCCTTAGCCTTTCAAGTGCTGAGCAATGTCTGGCTTAAACTTTTTTCATGTATAGTATTAATTTATGGTTCATTTTCTCTACTGAATCATGTCACTTGTTATATATTAATGTTCCAGATATTTGTGGGCCTGTTCATTGACTCTCTTCTGTCCTATGTGTAAAATACTAAAATTACTAAAATAACTGTTACACATTTATAAGTCTTGGTCTTTGATAGGTAGAATTCCTTCATTTCTTCTTTAGGAATTTACTATTCATTGACTGTTTTCGATCCTTTATTTTTCTATACATATTTAGAATGAGTTTGTAAACTTTCACAAAAATTTGTTGGGATGCTGATTGTGTATATATTTGATCTACACAGCAATATGGGGCAAACACATTATAAATGGGTATTTCTACACTTAGGTTTTCTTTAATGTCTCCCAGTAAAACTTTTTTCTTACATGTTTGGAATATCGTTTGACAGTTTTATCTCTATGTAACTTGTTGCTAAGATGCACAATATGAATTCTAATTGATGATGATACATAGTCACACATCAACTTCTGTTGTATCTATTACTACTAGCAATTGCAGCCTTGAATTTTCTAAGTAAAGAGTCATTATCATTGGAAATAGTGGCAGTGGCCACTGCCTGTTTTCCTTTGAATCCTATGCTACTGATAATGACAATATAGTGGACTGTTGACTTACAAACTCAATTTGTTCTTGCGGGCTGGCTGTAACTCAAGTTGGTCAACTGGAAGGCTCAGGCTCCTCTACATAGCCTTCAAAGTCTACAGGCAGATCTCAGTGTGCCTAGAGACACACTGCCCCAGGGTTTCTCAACCCCACACAGGAAAGGGTGCTGTAATGTTCCTTCCAGAACTCTTTAAGGGTTAAATCTGTATCTGGGACCATCCAGAAGCACTAGCGGTCAAGAGTATTCAAAAGTTAAAACTAAAATTCCAGTCATAACCTAAGTTGTTCATATGTCAAGCTGGCTGTAACTCGAGGCTCCACTGTACAATGTTAGAAAAGAGTAGTAATGACAGGAATCCTAGTCCTAGTCCCAATTTTACTTTAAAGTTTCTTTTTTTGTTTTTGAGACAGGGTCTCACTATATAGTCCAGGCTGGCCTCAAACTCATGATCCTCTTTCTCAGTCTCCAGCATGCATCACCACACTCACCTCTCCTAAACCCAAGTTTAGTAAGTGCTTACTGGGAGTGCTTCAGTGTTTCCTTCGCTAAAGCATGAGGTCATTGGTTTTAGATCTTAGTCTGTGTCCCGACTGGCCTTGAACTCACATTCTCAAAAATAATTTTACTTTCTATATAACCTTTAAGGAGACTAGCAATGTCTCTCTGAAGATCATAGAAATTCTACTTTATCATGATGCTAGGAAGCATAAAATTAAGCGAGAGTTCTCACCCTTAAGATTTAGAAGTTATCTAAATACATTTAGCTCAATGGTTTCGCTGCCTGCTGCACAAGCACAAGGACCCGAGTTCGATCCCCAGTACCAAAAAAAAAGTTATCTAAATACTTACCTCTAATTTCATATATACATTTATATTATTTGTATACTTACCCATTTTTAATGATTTTAAAGTTTAATGTGTAAAGTCAGTATCTCAGAGAAACATTATCTTACAAGATAGCTGAAAGAGAAATGATAATTCTAAAATTAAGATTATGATTTATGAATTTGGGTTTACTCCTTGGGTTTCTCCTATTCATTCCCTCATTTGCTCTGGAAAGATGAAGAGTACCTACAAAAATTCCATCTGAATCTGTCAGGCACATTTTACCTGGTCCACATATAATGACAATTTCCCTTATGTCTTCAATTTGTGTTACAGGGAGAGCATGGATCATTTTATAAATATTCAATTGGCAATATTTTAACACAATGACTATCAAATGGCTAGTACTATTTTATTCATTTGCCTAGTTATGAAAAGTCAAGTCCTAAATTAAAATAAGTTAACCCAAACAAGAGAAAAGTACATATAATACCAGTCCTTGTATTTTAATAATAATGCGTGTTCTTCAATTATGAGAACTTTATTGCTCCCCCTCCACCTCTATCCTGAGTTTATCATTGTATTGGGCATCCCATATAATATCCACTGAATGGAAGATGCTACTGACATTACAGTGGCAGAATACAAAATTTCCCCATTTTTCCCAATGAAGTGGACAATCTGCTGTGAATTTTCATGATTTTAGCCTTTCCCAGACAAAAGACACTTACAAGAAGTCTAATGAAATTAGTTTTTGAGATCTTAAATATAGCAAAGCTAATGCATATTTTAATCCTAGGAGGTTTCTAACAGGAAATAATACTTAAAACCAAAGTTACAAATTTCAGTCTGTTTAAACTTTAATTTGTGCATTTGTGGTAATTTATGACTGCAAAAAACACTTCTCAGAATGACAAATAGGCACATTTCATTTGAATGCATAGTGTACCATTCTAAAATATCCTAATTGCCTTACAAAGTGCTTGAGCAGTCACATACACATACAGTAATAGCAAAATATATTTACAATCTTAAAATTTTTAATCTGACTAAAATATATATATATATATATACTTTAAACTACAGAAAAAATTAGTGCTTTCTTCAGCTTAATTGTGTGAATATACCCTGCCCTCTAATTTTTTAGTGATTGACTTCAATTAAAAAATTTCTGTACACCGTGTAGTTATAAAATGCTATGTCAGTTTTTAAAATGCTAAAAGCCCATTTTAGACATTGCTTTCTAGGCATATTTGAGAACCAGATAGGTGAGCAGACTGTACCTCAAAAGCATTTAGTGTTTTATTTTAATGCTGTTAATGATGTTTAAATTAAAACTAGAAAATTATGCTTAGGTCTCCTACTATCTTTTCCCAAGGAAGTTTAACTGGCATTTAAAAATAAATTTAAATAACACATTATTCTTCTTTTTACAAGATTTTCTTCCAAAGGATCTTGGGTAATAATTTTAAAGGTAATATGAATTGTTTTTGAACAGTTTTAATTGTTCTCAGAGTACAATAAAAACACGTCAACACAATCTTCACAACGCTGCAATATTTATAAATGCTTTCGCTCAACTCCACAAACTACTCTTATTTTTATAAGATTTAAACTTGAATAATTTTTAAGAGATGAGCTCACTGTGATTAAATGGTTAATTCAGCATGGTTAGTTAACAACTTGTTATTCCTGAGGTATAATGACCCTAACATGCTAAGCACAGGATCAAAGATATTACTAAAGAGAAAACAAGTCATGGACTAGGAGGGGAAAAATGTAAAAACAAAGTAAAACAAAAACTCCAAGCAAATGGAAAGTCATGATTTGCAAAACATATACTGTAAGAGTACAAAAAGCCACAACGGATCCTCTTGAAGAATTGTAAAAAGTATTTGATCAAATTATTTTTCAGACTTCTGAGGTACAGCTTTAGTGTTATAATAATTTTTTAATAAAATATACTGTTTTATCAAAAATATTTATACATTCTGTTATAATATATTGCTTTTGCCCTCAATAACTGCCAATATAAAATCTGGATCCAGTGGCCTAAAATATACAAATGCACTTAATATAAATGCTGGAGTTTGAGGTGTCTGCTTGGCCACTGTATAAAAGTGATGAAGTGGTGAAATTAAATAAAAAGCCTACATTACAGAATACATTACACCTTTCACATATACATGTTCACAGCATGTATACAATGATAACCCCTATGATTTAACAAAGATACAGTTCGCTTCTACAGCAGACAGAAGAACAAATGAACTAGGTTGATAAATGTAAAATACATATCAAAAAAGGGACGATCAGCTCACTGACTCTGGAAGATGACTGAGCACACTGGGTGTCTAGACTTCGGGAATGCATATAGGTAACACAGTATCTTGGTTCAGGCTGATTAGAAGTCCTCAGGCTTAACATCTGAAGTAAATGCTGATGTTCCTATTTCAGCATTAATAAACAAATTGTTTGGCAAATAGCTCCGCTGGAAAGCTATGAGGTTCTGTTACATGGTTGGTAAAGATAAGGCAATAAAGTTTTCTTCAGATAAATACAGAAAATTTATAAAAGAAGACATCGATTCATTGTATTTTTTAAAAAAATCAAGCCACCAAAGGTGTATAAAATGCCACTACATTTTTTGATATTATAGTCATTTCTTTAAAAAATAAGAGCAGTTGCCTTAGTCAAACAGAATCATAGTTTATGTGAAAAGTAATAGCATTCCAAGCTCTAGTTTTCTGCTTTTGTGAAACATAGTTAAATGATTAATTTTCCTTCCATTTAAGGCAGGCATTATGACAAAGACAGGGACGATAAAAGAGTGGTTCTTTTTCTTGTTATTTAAAAAAAAAACCCCAAAACTATTGATCCAAAAGTATTCCTTTGGGATGGGTTTTCATGGCCAATGTTCATTCAGCCTAAACTCCATGAGACTGTTTCCAGTGCTCAAATTTACGTTCAAAAACATTGAGAAGTGGGCTGGGGATTTAGCTCAGTGGTTCTAGTGCCTGCCTTGCAAGTACAAGGACCTGAGTTCGATCCCTGGTACCAAAACAAAACAAAACAAAACACTGAGAAGCCACTTTTCAAGAAGGTATTAAAATAGAGTACTTCTGCCGGGGATTTAGCTCAGTGGCACCACACCTGCCTTGCAAGTGCAAGGTCCTAAGTTCAAGCCCTGGTACCAAAGATAAAATAAGAGTACTTTTTTAGAGAAATCTTCATGTGTTAAAAAAAAAAAACTCAGAAGCTATTGGTGGCACAGAGAGCAAATGAAGAATTGCTATTTTAAGAGGTCTTCTTGTGAGTCGGTCTGCTCGGTTTCACAGTTATCTAGTACATTAACACCAATCAGCGATGTAGTCAAAGTCTCTGAACATTTCTTGCTCCTCTTCGGAAAGTATCCTTGGTTCTCGAGGTGGAGTCAGAATAGGTGCTTCTGAGGTAAATTCATCATCAAAATTACTAACATCCTCCCGTCCTCTAATGGTAGGGACAAATGGTGGCTTTACTTTTTTGTCCATCAAAGCACTCCAATCAATTAGCTGAATCACAAAATATAAAACGACCTGGTTAGTTTCCTACTCCTAAATGCTCTAGTTTCATTAAAAACAAAAAAATCCTCTGAACTTTATCATACCTACCCGGAAAAATGGATGCTTCTTTACGTCCTCTGCGTCTTTCTCGCCAGCTCCAAGGCGTCGCTCAGGATTTCTTCTTAACAGCTGATGCAACATCAAGTCAAAAAGTGAAAACCAATAAAAAAAAACTTCACTGATAACATTCTCATAACTTTCAAAGATTTAACTGGCTTGTAAGATTTATATAAAGTACACAACATTTATGAACTAAAACAACTTCTGAAGTTCTGAAGGGAAATTTCTTTCAATATAAAAAAATTTAAGCAATATTTTAGAAAAAAATTCTTACCCTTCTCATTATGGAAATGGCCTCTGTCGATAAGAACCTTGGGTACCTTACTTCATCATTTACAATACTGTCAAAAACCTCCTCTTCATCATCACCAGGAAAGGGAGACTAAAAGAAAGTTTCAATATAGTAAAGTCTTATCATCTATTCAAAGTACAACCAAGATTCAGGCAGTAAAAAAGAAAAAAAAACCCAAAATGACAACCAAACCTACACACAAACAAGAACTATAAGAAGTTACAATAATTATATATCTATTACCCAGAAGACAAACTATATCTTGAAATCTGTATTTTAGAGATCCCACAAAAACTTGTGAAATCAAGTTATATCATTTTTCACTTAATTCCATTGTATTCCACCCCATTTTATTTCATTCACTTATTCATCCATCTGGAGAGTCAATATTCAAGATTGTGTACTGGGCAGTGGGGAATATTTAACAGACACAATTTTCAGAAAGTTCAATCTTGTGGAGAGATAGAAGAAAATGGGTAATGTAAATAGGGCAAGTGTTTTGAAAGAGAAAAGCAGAGTCTGGGGAGAAACATCAGATATAAATGTGCTTTGGATTTCAAAATCAACAGCAAATTAATCATGGCAAAAACACAATTAGAGAGCCAGGAGTGGTGATACACACCCACACCTGTAATCCCAGCACTTGGGAGGCTAAAGAAATAGGATTGCCATGAGTTTGAGGTCAGCTGGAGCTACATAGTGAGTTCAAGGACATCCTGAACTAAATAGCAGGATACTGTCTCAAAAAACCAAGAAGGAAAGAAAAAACACACGCATGCACACACACAATTAGAGATTAGTAGTGTATAATGACTGCATTAAGAAGCAGCTACTAGCAAAATTAAACTGAAAGGAACTAAAAAAGCATACACTACCAGGCAAATTTAATGTTTCAAAAACAATAGACAGGACACATCAGTAAGCACAATATAAAAATCATTGCTTATAATGACCTTGAAAAAAGTAGTTGCCTTTGTGTTCACTATGACAGTTTGATGCACAAAAGGATAAATAGTTCTCAACAATGCTGACTACTTAGCTATCAAGTATGATTTATTGTCTGAATTTCAGATGGCTTAGAGTTTACTCAGCAATTTTCAAAATCAAAAAACAAAAAACAGAAGAAAACAAAAAGCTGGGCGTGGTGGTGCACGCCTGTAATTCCAGCAGTCAGTAGGCTGAGCCAAGGAGGACTGTTATGATTTTGAGGCCAATCTGGCCTCCACAGTGAGTTCAAGACCATCCTGAACTATAAGGTGAGACTGTTTTAAAAAAGTAATTTTCAAAATCAATAAATGTCTCAATATCATTTTTTCTAAGTATTATTTAATATCTATAAAATCACCAAAACAAGTCAGTATTTTTAACTCCATTTTCTGAATGGAGAAATATAATCTTACTTAGCCTTATTAGGTTGAATTTGGCTGCTTGCTTCCTGCAAAGTAAGAATGAAAGTCAAGCAGTATTAACAGAAAGGGAGGAATCTTTAATCTGAATAATCCGTGAGAATGAATTCAGAACCCAATTCCCTAAGGCTGAGCTGTCAATCTTATTGTTCATAACTACGAACATTTCAAACCTTTTAGTTTCCAAAACCTTAGCTTATTCATTCGCTCATTCAAAATACATAACTCAAATATTTACTATGTGGGACAATCTCATTTCTTTCAGGAATTGAAAAAGCAAGTCAAGAGAAAATTCTATTTCACAAGGCTTCTCAATCAGAATTTCAAGTGGAAATACAGATGAGCTATTTTGTCCTCTGCTTCAACAATTCTGTACTTGAAAGCTGTCACTCAACAGCAAAGAAACATCTACATATCTGTTAAAATGTTCGAGTATCTTGTGTCTAACAGGGCTATCAACTGAAGCTACCAGGTGAGTTTTATACACATAAGATCCAGTAGTTTGTTCAGATCTCAACTTTATAGCACCCAACACCAGTGTCCAACATTACTTTAAACCTCTTTGGCACATTCATTCTCATTTGGCACAGGAAAAAGAGGACCTGAGAGTTTATTCCTGGAGTCTTTCCAGTCCCCTAAACCAGCAGTCCCCTAAACTATACAAATCTGAAGATACTTGATATAATCAGTGAATTTTCAATTATTTACAATAGCACAGAACAGACACAAATTTTAGTTGGGCCACACTTTTATCACAGTTTAAAAAACAGTTATCACTAAAGTTTCACTAAGGGTATACAATTAAGAAGTAGGCTGATATGTATGAAGTTTAATTCTTTTCCTATTTACCCTCTTGTGGAATGTACTAAAGAGAAATGAAATTACAAAAAGCAACTGGGAAGGAATAGCTAGATCCATTATTCTAGATAATTAAGAGCTCTATCAACTAGAAACTCTGAAAAACTGTGAAACAGAAGTTTCCGCCCTTGTTCTCTGCCAAACCCTACAGTGCCTATTACATTGGAGAAAACAGAATCATCAGGCTATTAATTCTACAGCATCTTGCAATAAACTCACATTTTCGCATGTCATCTCAAATGTGGAAAATAAATTCTAAGCAAGTACATAGTTTCTGGTCACTTAACTAAATTTCGTACTTACTTGACTACACTTAAAGCAACAAAAATGTTACTTCTTAAAAAAAGGCAGGGAGAGTTGGGAATGGTGGCATGTGTTTATAATTTCAGCATTCTGGGATGCTGAGGCAGGAGGACTGTAAGTTTGAGCCCAGCTTGGGCAACTTAGCAACTTAGTGGGACCCTTTCACAAAATAAAAAATTTTAAAAAGGGCTGGGATATAGACCAGTGGGAATGTCCGAGGTTCAATCACCAGTACCACAAAATAAAAATAAACAGGCAGAGAGATGGGAAAGGGGATAGAGTCCAAGTATACCACAACCCACAGAAATAACTATTATGAGTCTTCTGCACCGTTAGAAAAACCACTGTGGATTGGGGCTAAAAGGAATCTTTCCATCCTAGATACCTAAAAAGAGGTGAATAATCAGGTCTGGACCACTGGTCTTGAGAATAAAAACAAGGCTAGATGAATTTCATACCCTATCCTGAAGCAGCAAATCATAAAGGTCTACAGTTAGGCTGCGAAGCCAGAGTGCTGACAGAGTTAAAAATCTCACCAACACCACAAAAGCGTCTTTAAGGAAATTATTAGACTCCACTTACGCATCTGAAAATGGGCAGAAGACTAGTTAGTATGGAGCTTATAAAAGGGTGCTGAAAAACTAGACAAGTTAATATTTTACAAGAATAGTGCCTAGGACATGATTAATGCCATCCATTGTTGTAACTCGCCATTTCTTCCACTCCTTGCCCAGAGACTGCACTCTGATTCGACATACCAAAAGGGGCTGTCTTCGGACAAATGAAAATCATTTGTGTGGGTTAAGTGCCAGCAAGTGACAAGCACAAACAAAAACTTAGAAATTTTGAAATTCAAGAATTTGTTTATTCTCTCAGCTACAATTCATACCTTTGAATGTACCTATTTATACCTTGAATGTACAAGAAAGGCTGTTGGCAATAGAAAAAGTACAAAATAAAAAAATCAATTCTATAAAAACATTTTTCTTGCATTTCCAGATCAAGTCCCTCTAAAAGTAGTTTTTAATCACTTGTTGAAAAAGTTACTTTTCAAATTCTGCCTCTATTTATTATTCCTAACAATTTATAACACAATACATCAGGCTCTTATACTATAGTTCCCTTTCTTAAATGGTAAAAATTTTTATATACAACTCAGTTTTCCTCAAACTTATTTAAATTAATCTACAAAAGACAGAGGGTGAGCCAGGTGTGGTGGTGCACACCTGTAATCCCAGCACTTGAGAGGCTGAGGCAGGAGGATTGCAGCAAGTTTGAGGCCAGCCTGGACCACAAGATTAGTTCAAGGCCACCCTGAACTAGGTATCAAGACCCTGTCTAAAAAAACCCAAACCAAAACAACAAAAAAACCCACCACCACCACCACCAACAACAATAAAGGAAATGTTAAAACTTTTCAACAGTTTTTGAAGGTAACATTCATTTTTGATTGCTGTATAGCTGACTTGCCTTTATGAGTACAGAGTATATTCTTTTTATTAGCTTCCAGTTATTTTCTTTCCTATGAAATGATCAGTTTTATGATTATGACTTATTATCATAAAACACAGCCATAACACAATACCTATTTTCAAGGCACTGATAATGCATTCTATAGATCACATAGAATCCAAAATAAACTACTGGTGGAATTATAGAAACATAGCCAATTATTAACATACTAAAAATATATATAAATTTTCAAATTCTACTTATACAGAAGATACATTAGGAGGTGATATAAATGACCTGCTTGTTCTTTCAATAATCTTTCCTCTTCCCTCTTACCCATTTCCCACTGCTTACCTCACCAACGAGCATTTCATATATAAGCACTCCAAGGCCCCACCAATCTACAGCCCTTGTATACGATGTTTCTGTTAATACTTCTGGGGCAAGAAATTCAGGAGTGCCACAAAAGGTGCTTGTTCTATCTCCATATCCCATTCCTGAAAAAGAGAAAATTTAAATTATTGTTGGCGAAAAAAAAGACAGCATAAAAATCAGAAGAGATCCTTAGGAAGCAAAATTAAAATTGTGTTCATGGCAATCAAACTCAGATACACTAGATTTTTTTATAAAAAAAATGGTATGGATTAGTATAGAAGAAACTATGGAAACAATGGGCTAGGGCAGATTTTGAGAAACAAAAGTATTGAAATTAATAGTGTCCAATACAGAGAAGTCTCAATAGAGAAAAAACTTCTACTGGGTTCGTCAGTTAGGAGGCTGGTAGACATATGATACAAATATATTTTCAAAGTTCATTCATTTGTCCAACTATTTATTAATCAAATATTCACTGAATACTTAAGATGCACCAAGAACCATTTTCTGTGCTATGAAAACAAAGGTGAATAAGAAACAAGAAGCTACTAGTGTAGAAAAGGAGACAGTTAATGTTAATTACAGTATATTAAATGTACAGGTAAGAATATCTATGTATAACATGTATGCCTCATACTCTAACAGCACTTCTATGGATTTAACAGTTGAGGACAGACTCAAAGCGGTGAAAAAGAAGTTTGCAAAGACACACAGCCTTAGGATTACCTGGTACCCAAAACCATGATTTCTATGTTTTCTTCTTTTTTTTTGAGATGGGGTGTTACTGTGGCTGGCCTCAAACTCCTGTTTCAGTCTCCTGAATACTAGGATTACAGGTGTGTACCACCATTCCTGGCTTCTTTATGTTTTCTTAAGTGAATTCTAAATCAAATTTCCCCGGTTTACTTATTTTTTGTTTTGTTTTGTTTTTGGTACCAGAGATCGAACTCGGGTCCTTGTGCTTGCTAGGCAGGCAGCAGAACCACTGAGCTAAATCCCTGGCCCTACTTGTTTACTTTTAAACATAAAAGGTGACTTTTTTTTTTTTTTGGTACTGGGGATAGAACTCGGGTCCTTGTGCTTTTGAGGGAAGCAGCAGAACCACTGAGCTAAATCCCCGGCCTTACTTTTAAACATAGAGAAAACATTCTTGAGGTAGCCATATAGTCTTATGCATTTTTCCTGTTTAAAATATTTTCTCTTGGTACCGGGGATCTAACTCGGGTCTGTGCTTGCAGGGCAGGTGGTGGAACCACTGAGCTAAATCCCCGGCCCTCTTATTTAAAATATTAATAGTTCTAAGAAGTTTTGGGCCAGGGATTTAGCTCAGTGGTTTCGCTGCCTGCTGCGCAAGTGCAAGGACCCAAGTTTGATCCCCGGTACCAAAAGAAAAAAAAAAAAAAAAAAAAAAAAAAAAGGAGTTTAGAGAAGTTATTAGACCTATATAATCACTCTGCCCAGAAATTCAACAATTTGGTGCTTAATACTTCCTTGAAATAATGATAGAAGTATAATAAAAAGAGAATCTTAGTCTTATACTGAGATTTCTGAAATCCTAACTTCTATGTATCCACAGAACAAATTCTTTTTTTTTACAGAATAAATTCTTAATGTGATAAACAGGTTATATGAATAATCTGAAATGTCTTAATGAATAAATTTAAAAATATTTTTCCACAGATAAACTTATAAAACTACCAAATTACAAAGGAATACATTAGAAAAGAAGCTTAAAAACCCAATTACCTTCTTTGCAAAGACCAAAATCAGCAATTTTCACAAAGCCTTCTGTGTCTAGTAATAAGTTATCCAATTTCAAATCTCTGCTCAGGATGAAAAAATGAAAAACAAAAAAACCAGTAGATAAGATAGTAAAGAAATCAGTTCAATGGGAGCCCTACTTTCTCTTTTCTACAAACAGGTTTTCCAAGTTACACTTTGAGATTTAAATGCTTTATCACAAACATATATTTTTTTTCTGTTATCAATTTTATTGCTCTATATAATGGTCTCTAAGCTTTTCCTTCTCTTACATAGAAAAGGAAGAACATATTTTAAAAGAAGTATTTTCTTTTTAGATATACATATATTTTAATCTGACTTAGTCCAAGTGTGAAGTCTGCCTTTACACTATCATGAGAATTACATTAATGATAAAAATAAAGTACCAGGAGGTAGAGTTAATCTTGTAAGAGAATGATTCAAAACAGTAAAAAAGTTAATTGATTACAAATTAAGCCAGTCGAAAACATTTTATTATTTAAGTAAAATACAATCATGAGGAAATGCTTACCCTGAAAGCACTGTTACAAGTTTGAATAAATCAGTGCTTATGGTCTAATTCTTAAGATTTCCCATAATTTTCTTGGTTTTGAGCAGTGTTATTTAATCTAATAATCTGTCTAGTATACAGCAGTGCTATTCAAAGTGTGGCCCAGAGACTAGCTGCTGGGATATGAACTATTTGTTAGTGGTCTGTAATTTGATAAGGAGCATGTACTTAAACAAAAATTGATTGTCGCCCACACACTGTTTAATTCGGATGACAGCAAGAACTTCTTTTTTTTGGTGATACGGGAGGTAAAACCACATTCTACTACTACCACTCGGCTCTACCCCTGGACTTTATCCCTAGCCTCTGAAACTTCTTAATAAAGAAAGCCTCTGGAAGAAGCTACTGTACTTATCACGGGCACACGATATAAGCAGTATTGATCTACAGAGGTTTTCTACAGAAGCTTAGTTGAATGCAAAATGTTCACTAGGATGAACGTTGTTTGGCGAACTGTGTCGTAATAGGCCAATTCATAATTTCACTATTTTAATTAGGAAATGGCAAAGGATATGGAACCAAGAAGTTTATCATGTAATTTTTGTAATGATTATATATCTTTCAAATTAGAGTTTGACTTATCACATGAAGGAGAAAATTAAGAAGCTGGCTAAACAAAATATCCTTAATTATCTGTAATTCTAATTCAAACCAAAGTTAAGTGTTAGGAAGAAAAATTTTACTTACCTATAAACAATTTTGTGTTCATGTAAATATTGCAACCCAAGAACTACACATGCAGCATAAAATCTGTTTGGAAAATTAAACCAAAAGTAAGTTTATAGGAATTTATTTAGTCCGTACTATGTACAACACATTAAACTAGATATAAAGGGTGAAATTAAAAAATGAAAAAGTATAGTCTTGACAATGGAAGCCATTAATTTTGCCTGGTACAGTCATTATGGACCTCAGAGAGGACATCTGATCTAGTTCTGAAGGATTATAATGTATCACAAGGATAAAAAGGACAGAGTGACAAGTTTTTGTGGTGGGAAAGACGGTATAGGGAACTCCTGAGTAGAGGTGTGAAAAGCACAACATATTTGACAACTAATAATGAGTTTCATGTGGTTAAAATAAAGGATGCGTATATGTAGAGAAGAAGTGGGACATTAAGTTCAAGAGACAGCCTGGACAAAGGATCTTGAATGTCATATTGCGGATACTGAAATTTGTTCTCTGTGATAGAGAAATAAACCATCTTAATCAGATGACAATGATCACATTTACATTAGGGAATTTTTCTTGAGAGCAGTGTGAAGGTTGGAGCAGATGTATATAGAGATGCAGAGAGAAAAAGACACAAGACTTTTATAATAGCAGAGATGAATGATAACAATAATATCCACTCTAGTGGTAACAAATGAATAGATGGATTCAAGAGAAATTTTAAAAAATGAGCAAAACTGGACATGGTATTTCATAGCCATATAGGATGAAACTGTGGGAAGAATGAAAGATAACAAGCTTTCATCTTAGTGAAATGAACAGATAAAGAAATACAAAAGTTGTCAAAGTTTCATGGGGAAAATAAATTTGGCTTAGGTATTTTGGCTTTGAATTCGCTGTAGGGAAGGTGCTAACATCTAAAAGTTTGATATATAGATTTGGAGCTCTGGAAAATTTGGGCCTAACTAGGATGTTAACTTTTTTGGGGGGGGTGGTAGCAGTACTGGGGATTTAACCCAGGGCCTTTTCATTGAGAAACATCTGTAGCTCATTTTTACATTTTGTTTGAGACAAAGTTTTCCTAAGTCACTTAGTTGCCTAAGGCTGAGCTCAGAATTGCAATTTTACCTCAGTCTCCCTGAGAGCTGGGATTATAGGTGTGTACCACCACACCCAGCTTAGAATATCAACTCTCCAGGCATGGGGTCATATTTGCCTTTTTCAGTTATCACAAATGCATAATATAATGCCTGAAATATGACAACTTATTGAATGAGGAGAAAGAGAATAAATGAATACATTTTAAAATATAAATCTATAAACAGACACTTAGTAAAACTAGTTCTTAGTAATACAGTATTTTCTCTATAAAATACATATAATGCTCACTTCCTCTAAAATAGAACATTTCAGTCATCTATCCCTCTATCTCACCCCAACTTTACATCCATCCTTAAGAGATAAATACCCCTGTGAGTTTGACGAGTGTTCTTTCAAACTTTTAGAAGACATGAATATTCACATGTAAATACGTTTTGCTTTTATTTTTTAGGTTTCTGGTACCAGGATCGAACTCAGGACCTTGCGCTTGTGAGGCAGGCGGCAGAACCACTGAGCTACATCCCCAGCCCAATGTTTTGCTTTTATTTTATAAAAATGATACCATAATTTAAATGAATTAAAAAACCTAACTATTTAGAAATGTGTTTGTTATACATGAGAACCAACATAACATCTATTTTATTTTGACTCGTATTATTTTTGTATTTTTGATACAGCCTCTTTCTATATATAGTTCAGGCTGGCCTTGAACTCACTATGTAGCCCAGGTTGGACTCAAACTTGCAGCAATCCTCTTACCTCAGCCTCCTGAAAGCTGGGATTATAGCCATGAGCTACTATGACTGGCAACTTACCAGTTAAAGGAATTATATAAAGTTTGTTAAAATAAACATGATTATAAAATTGCTCAAGATAGTTATTTTTAAACAATTTTCGGTGGCAAAAAATACTGTAACAATTATAAAAATATTTTGACTTCTCTCTTTGTAAACAGGTCATCCTGATATATTGAAGAAGTAATTAGGTATATTGTCTAACATATATATTTCACCAAATGCCTACTATGTGTCAGGTATTTTCATTCATCAGCTTAATCTTCAAATTAAGTCTAAAGATAAGTACTTTACAGAACAGAAAGTAAAGTCACACAGTTAGAAAACTAACAAGGCCAGGAAATGAACTATTTGATGATTCCATACTTTCAGTCAATACCAATCTAGACTGCTTTAGATGTGCCAGGCACTCTTCCAGTGTCCCCTGGTGAACAGGCAGGGGTAGTGCCTGCCCCTTCCTTTGAGTGAGGGGGTCAGATGATAAAAACATTAAAAATAAGCCGGTAGTGGTAGTGCATACCTGTAATCCCAACACTTGGGAGGCTGAGGCAGGATGATCACCATGAGTTCGAGGCTGGCCTGGGCTACATAGTGAATTCAGGGCCAGCCTGAACTACAAAGGGAGACCCTGCCTCAAAAGCCTAAATAAATAAATAAATACATAAGGTGACTAGGTAGAAATAAAACAGTATAAAAATAAAATAGGAAATAGGAGTGATCTGTTTGTTTGTTCATTTATTTATTGGTATCGGAGATCGAACTCAGGACCTTGCAATTGTGGGGCAGGCAGCGGCACTACTGAGCTAAATCCCCAGCCCTGTGATGTAGTATTTTTTAGACAGAGTACTCAGGAGAACTCCTTTAATGAAAGGACATTTAAGCTGGGACCTTAGTGATTAGAGGGAGTACTTTAGATCTGGAGTATTACAATATAGCATTTTATGTTTACACTTCAGTGGGCTTGTTTCATTTATGTATAATTTATATCCTCAACAAAAAAAATAGTTCCTTAAGGCAGAACTATATTTTATTTCCTGAAAAAACAAAAACAAACATAGCAAAATAAAAATAAATTCCCAATGGCAATTAGATCAAGTACCCTCCTTTAGTTTTTTAAATATTCAGGGAATTAGCAGTAGCTTTCTATTACTTTCTGATTTTCCTCTTTTTGGAATGCTTCACAACCCATCAGAACCAATCCCTATTTTTTCATCTGAAACTTGAAGGCTGTAACAGTACTATTACTGGCCATTCTACAGACCTCTAATAGTTATGATAAAAGTCCAATAAAGGTGTAAAAGTATGACACAAAGGTAAGTTGCTACTTCATCAGAAGATAAAATTCATGAGTAGAACCAATAAAGGTACTACTGAGTTTATGTTTTTTGTGATCTGGGTATATTCTGGAGATAAGAGTTGAGTTGACCAAAGTTGTTTATGGTGTGGATGTTGTAGATGAGGGAAAAAGAGTGTCAAGAATGACTCCCTGGGGCTGGGGATTTAGCTAAGTGTCGTCCATGCCTTCCTGACAAGCACAAGGTTCCAAGTTCAATCCCCGTACCCGGGAAGGAAAAAAAAAAAAAAAGAATGACTCCTTGGACAAGAAAGAGCGGGGGCACTAGTATGTCTGCAATCTCTGCTACAAAGGCCAACCTATATACTTAGAACGCTGTACCAAAACAAAGATAAAAAAGGACGGGGATTTAGCTCAGTGCTTCTGCCTCCTGCCTTGCAAGCACAAGGTCCCGAGTTCAATCCCAGGTACCAAAAAAAAAGGATGGGGATGTTGCTCAGTGTTCTGGGTTCAATCCTTGGTTTAAGCAAACAAAACAAAATGAAACTCCCTGAATTCTGTCTTTAACAATAGGTAAATGCTACTGCTGTTAATCAACATGAGGAAGATTAGAAGAGTAGCAGGTCTGGGGAATAGTAGGTAAGGTAGAAAGGAGAATAGGAAAAATGAGGAGTTCAGTTTGTGATATTAAGTGAGACATTTATCAGTGTTACAAATGGAAAAGCTGGCCTTGATCTGAATATTACTAGAGCTACAGGGTTAGGGGAGAGGTCAGGACTGTAAACATAAATTTGCTATCAGCATTTAGAGTTGTAGCTGTTAAAATCAGGATAATAGAGGAAATAAATATACAAACTGTAAATGCACATATAATCTAAATTATTTATTACTGATTTTTATGTAATAATTATGCTTTGAATAAGCAGAATTTTAATACTCTACTGAAATAAACTATAACAATGGTTTACACTGAAAAGCCATAAATACTGGAGGCAATATGTACACAGGTTGAGCATCCCTAAACCGAAAATTTCAAATCTGACATGTTTCAAAATCTGAAATTTTTGAGCACCAATACAACACTGAAAAGTTTTGGATTTTGGAGCATTTCAGATATTTGGATTAGGGAGACTCAACTATATAAATATTTCAAAATCTGAAAAAACCCCAATCTAAAACACTACTGGTCCCAAGTATTTCAGACAGAGATACTCAAACTATACATTTCCTTTATATTTGTTCAGAGATTTTATAAGTTCAAGCAAGCAAGTACTTGACATATGTACGTACTTGATGATATATATGATGTGTATATATATATATACATATACATACAATCTTTTATATTACCCTATAAAAATAGAAATATTTTATACAAGTACATTATGCAGACTCCTCTGTACTTTTTTTTAAAACTTAAAGTGAGACACATTGAGTAAAATGTGTCTTTTTTGTTGTTTGCTTTTTTGAGATAAGGTCTCCATCATGTAGTGGAGGCTGGCCTTGAACTCACTATGTAGTCCAGGCTGGCCTCAAACTCAAGGTGATCTTCCTGTGTTCCAAGTGCTGGGATTACAGGTGTGTACCATGCCTGGCGAACAATTTGTTGTTAAAATCACGGCCCTGGATGTCATTTCCTAGGGAGAAAATCTGATAGAAAAAAAAAGTGCTAAAATAAACCTAGGTTGAGTATCTAAATCCATGAAATTTCAAACATAATGTTGTCAAATGGACAACATAATAAATAAATACAAAAAGTATCTAGCAAAAGAAGTAAGGAATTCTTTTTTTTTTTTTGGTACCGGGGATTGAACTCAGGTACTTGTGCTTGCACAGCAGGTGGCGAAACCACTGAACTAAATCCCCAGCCCTAGGAATTCTAGTATTTCTTATAATGATCTATTTTCCATTAGGAAAAAAAATTCTAAAATTCAGTGAGCTCTTTTTCTTCCCAACAAGAAATCAGTCATGGAAAAACACAGACAAATGTCTAAAGCATACTCACACAGCTCTTGGTTCAGAAAAGACATCAGTATGAATGTGCATCATTAGGTCCCCACCGGCAGCATATTCCATTACAAAGCAAACATGCTCTTTGGTTTGGAAACATGCAAAAAGGTTCACCAAAAAGGGATGCCTTACACTATTCACAGTTTCAAAAATTCTTTTTTCACACATCAGGCTGTAAGAGAAAACATTTAAAAATGAATAGAGCCTTTAAAAAATTTTAGTGGGAAATAACTTTTTTTTGGTTTCAAATGAATTCATTAAATGTATACAATGAAAATTCCTCTTTCTATTTTAGGTTCTCAAACATCCATATGTTCTCTTCAGACACAAATAAGAACTTTTCTAAGTATTTACAGCAGTTTATAACTCAAATAACATTTTGAAGTGACAAAGAGCTTAATTCAGCTGTAGCATAATGCACAAGGAAAAAAACCATAAGCAGTAAGTTTTAAAATTCTTAATATCTGTGCCAAACAAATGGTAAATAACATTCTTTACAAATTACTAAAACTTAAATTCTTTATAACTTTGAAAATAATGAAATATCTTTTGCTATATGTGCTATGAAAACTGTTCTACTATGTATGTAATTGAAATATATTAATGAAAACTACAATATAACTTGTATGACAGAAAGACTATAGTGTTCACATTGACAGTATCAGAGTGACACACATATGATTATTGGTTACAGTTAATCTATATTTTTTGAGACAGTTCTGTATTCCAGGCTGGCCTTGAACTCATGGCAATCCTCCAGCCTCAGCCTCACAAGCAATAAGATTACAGGCATGTGCCACTATGCCCTGTTGGTTATATAGTAAACTTTTAAAAGGTTTAATTAGAGGTGAATTATGAGAGTTCACCAGAAATTAGAGAATTTAGTAACCTGAAATATGGCAAAAATTTAAAGTTTGTGACCAAGGTAATTTCAGGTAATGTATATACAATCCATAAACTATATATTCAAATTATCATATAAAATATGAAATAGAGAAGCACAAAAATTTATGAAAAAAATGGAAAATAAAGAGGCTATTTAGAGAATTCTACAACTTGCCTCAACAAAGTTCCTTAAACAATGTAATTTTTCTGTATCATAGAAAAAAAAATCTATGTAATCACAAATTTCTCCTGTAAGAACTAAGACAAGTTATTAAAAAGAAGAGTGGTCAAACTTACTAATATGAAATGTTAACTGCCTAAATAGCAAAACCAAAGAAAGAAAAAACATCTTTCTTTAAAAAATATTTACATTAATTTGATTTAAATCTCAAAGTAAAAGAAAATTAGGTCAAATGTACTACCAGTAAACCTGAGACCAAAAATTGACATTAATATTTGTTTTTCAAAAGATTTGTTTAATGCTTTATTTAGTTGGTTTTTTTTGAGACAGGGTCTTGCTATGTATGTAGCTCAGACTGGCCTTGAACTCACAATAATCTTCCTGTCTCAGCCTCCCAATTGCTGGGATTACAGGCGAGTGCCACCATGCCTGGCTACTACTTTTATCTTTTAGTTTCTACTTTCTGGTGATAAGAACCCAGGGTGGCCTTTGCACTGAGCTACATTCCTAGCCCTTTTTCTAATTTTTTAAGATTCCACTAAACTGCTAATTCCCCAGGCTAGGCTTGAATTGGATTCTCTGGTCTTAAATTCCCAGAGTGGTGAGATTATAGGCATGCACCACCATGTTCAATGGTTTTATTTTAAATTTAAAACAACACTTAGGAATTATTTCTTTGTTGTTCTAAATAACATTGTGGCATTTCAAAATGCAAACTAAAACCCTGGCATTATAGAGAAGCAGAGCCATTCTCCTTTGTTTTGGGTCTTTAAAGAAAGAGTGAATTAGCCAGACAGTGGCACACACCTGTAATCCAGCATTCTGGGAGGCTGAGGCAAGAGGCTTGAAAGTTTCAGGCCAGCCTAGGCAACTCAGTGAGTTGGGGAGACTTTGTCTCAAAATAAAAAATAAAAAAGGGCTGGGGATGTGTGTCAGGGAGAGGGCCTTGGGTTCAATCCCCTGTGCCACCAAAATAAATAAATACATAAATAAATGAGTAATAAATAAAATAAAAATTTAAAGTTAATTAAAAAAAATCAAAACATTTATCTAGCTTACATTGCTAACAACATAAAAAAAGTAAAGATTTAGAAAACATGTAAGAATTATACCTGCTGTATGGCATTTTTAATGCTTTGCTAATATAGTTGTCTACTGGATTATAAACTAAAACAACTCCTTCGTTTTAAATACTAACAATAAATCCAGCTATCAAGACAGTGCTCTTAAACAGTATCACATTCTAGATGAACTCCTACCCTTTGATTTCACACAATCTGTTTTCAGTTTTACATATACTCAAAAAGCCACACAGTTTCTTAAGTTTTAGGCTTGTGTTTACATAATTTCTTAAATCTGAAAAGTTTTAAGATGTTACTACAAATTAAGGCATTAAATCCATAAAAAATTTTAAAATGAGTTAATAGCTTTGATTTTTGTCACTATCTAAACTTACTGGAAAATGTCCTAAAAATTGCCTTGGGTAAGATTTATAAGAAGGACTCTAAAATTTCTGTTTAAATTTAAGAAAATAAGGCAAAACTGATGGGCTATTTTAGGGTCAAGCAGATGACAAGTCTCTTCACTGTGATTTATATTTATGAGTGAATCAGTAATCTGTTATGGGTTAATTTATGGGTGAATCGTAATTCTCAACTAGATAAGTAACCCTCCCCGGATAGGTTAGACCTATGCTGACCATGTAAAAGGTATAAAAGATTGAGAATCATTGGTAAAACTACCCTGAAAATGGTTTTTATGCCATCTACAGGAATTCTTTGACAATGACAATGACAATGACAAGGACCTGATAATGTCTTACATAAAGGAAGAAGGCTCCTCTCATCTCCCTTTTTCTTTGGTGGTGGCGGAGATTGAACTCAGGGCCTTTTAAACTAAGCTACATTGTCAGCTTTACTTATTTATTTTTGAGACAGTCTCATTAAGTCACTAAGTTGCCCAGGCTGGGCTCCAAGTTTTGATCCTCCTGCATCAGCCTTCTAAAGTGCTGGGATTACAGGTATGAGTCATTCCAACTGGCTGGAGGAATTTTAAACACAATTTTAAGCATTTTCCAGAAAACTAAAAAGCTACTGCCTAAGAATCTTTAGCTTGTCCCAATGTTACCTAAATTGCATACTCTTTCCTTAAAAGTTCACACAACAAAAGGTACAAGGTCCCGATGATGAATGTAACTGTATTCTATACCTAAAATGTACCAATAAACTTCATGAAAAAAAGTTCACATAACAATCCAACGTTGATATTCAAAACTGTAAATATATCTTCCATATGCCAAAGAACAGCATAGATCCAATCTTATAAAACACTACTGAAATCCATCAGTACCATGATATCCTCCATTCTATGAGGTGCTATTGTCTTTATCATCTTTTTTTTTTTTTTCTTGGGTACCAGGGATTGAACTCAGGACCTTGTGCTTGTGAGGCAGGCAGTGGAACCACTGAGCTAAATCCCAGGCCCTCTATCATTTATTTATTTTTATTAAAAAAAAATTTTTTTTTGGTACCAGGGATTGAACTCAGGTCCTTGTGCTTGTGCAGCAGGCGGCAAAACCACTGAGCTAACCCCCCGGGCCCCTCTATCATTTATTTTTAACTCAAAAAAATCTAGCCTATTTTATTTACATAATTAATGTAGCTATGACTTGTTTCCTTAAATGACCATTTCATTTGAGCAGTTCTGCTCCAGAGTTCAGTAAATTATTAGATATGGTGGAAACAAATATTTCGGTCAGTGGAAAACAGCATCATTAATAAAGCTAAAGTCTTATGATTGAATCGAATAAGCTGGTCAGCTGTGCTTTGTGCTATAATACAAAAATATACTTCCAACCCTATTCCGTAGTGTTGAACATGAACTGGTTAAGACAGCAAGCTGAGTGAAGACTATAGTAATGCAAATGGCAGGAGACGGAACTTGGACAGTGTTTAACCAACAATAGGCAGACTGAGATCTCTGCACATAAATTACTTTGGATTTATGTTCATTTAAAATGAGGTTGTCAGAATATTCTACAATCTATGCAACGTGCAGTTTTCTGCTTATTTTTAATTAATTTGGTTTGATTTCTTATTCATACTTGGAAGTAATACTACTTTAAATATATGCTGGTCTATTTTTAAAATTTGAATTTTTTTTTGCTTTCCTCTTAGATATGCTACCTTCTTCATCCTTCCTCAAATTTTTGTTTTATTTCTTACTCCTAAAACTTTCCATTTTTCAAT
This sequence comes from Heterocephalus glaber, assembly GCF_053883595.1. Lineage (NCBI taxonomy): Eukaryota > Metazoa > Chordata > Mammalia > Rodentia > Bathyergidae > Heterocephalus > Heterocephalus glaber. The sequence goes on along the minus strand of NW_028258296.1, from coordinate 24,039,849 downwards.
TTTGTACCAGTTTTGAGATTATGTCCATGTTACTAAAAAATACAAAGGTTTAAAACTAAAGTTAAATAAGGGTCATTCATTAAGGCTGGATTTATTTTCAGTCAGGGTAATGGCCTACATTCTAGCTAAAGCTCCAGCCTCTATACTTTATTTAATATTATATCTAGATTTAATTAGAAAGTGTTCTCCTACAAAAACAAGGCTTAAAGTAGTAACAATTAGCAGAAAGCCATATAAACAACCAGGATTAGCAGTAGTACAAGTTGAATGTTCCTTATGTAATGAATATTGCCCCAATAAGTGTTTCAAATTTTGGAATATTATGTATACATAATGAGATATTTTGGGGATGGGGACCCAACTCTAAACACCAAATTAATTTTTTCATATATACTTCATATACATAATCTGGAAGTAATTTTATAACAATATTTTAAATAGTTTTTTGTATGAAACAATTTTGTAAACACATGATGGTTATGCTCAAAAATTTGGAAGATTTTGGATTTCAGATTAGGGACGCTCAACCTCTAACCAAATTCCAATTTTTTGGAAACAAATTTATCATTTAGAAATGCAGAATAAAGCAATTACGGTACTATTCTAGGAAAGAAAATCACCTGATCATTGTTATTGCCAATTATAAACAGAATTGGAGATAGGATCAAAGATCTGCTTAAATAATCTGTTTATATAACATAAAAACATAATTTTAAGCATGTAACATGATGGTCAGAATATTTTATAAGCCAGCAAAATCCTCTCTAATTCTAGATATGAAGTAAGCATTTATTTCTTTATTTATTCAAAGAATGTAAGAATAAAAAAGAGGCAAAAAATAAGTAGGCAAATCCACAAAGAAAAACATTTTTTAAACATAAATAAAAACCCTCAATCTTTTAAGACTTGTCCTAATTCTAAGAACTATTCATATGGTGGGAAAAAAAACGTTCAAAGTAGCAATTTAACTCAGTAAGCAAGTGCTATCAAAATGTATATTTAATACATGGGTTAGCTGAGGCTCAAAGATGTTCAGTGAAGGACTAGAAAAGTCATTCGTCTCACTCATAGTTTAGGGTCCTTTCATTTTACAAGGCTGTTTTTCATTAGATGCTTCCTGGTGGTGAAAGAAAAATACTAATAAATATCAAATGAAAGCCTCTATGATAAACATCATTTGTATACAATAATTCCCACATTTGAGAGTCATTTTGAACTATATTCTCTAACCCAATTATATTCTCTATTGCCAAAGTCTTTCCATTATGAAAATATGAATCCACAACAATTTACATTAAACTCTTCAGGAAGGTAATGTACTATTTCAAAAAATATGATTTAAAAAAATAGAGGAAAAAAAGGTTAAAAAGCAGAATGTTTTAACCATTCAGGTAACTGCAGAGTATCTGGAAATGACATTCTATCAATCTGTAAACTTAAATGGGATATAGCCTTACTGAACAGTTTGCATTTTAAATAAGACTTTAACATCCCTATTTTTAAAAATTAATTTTATTGGCACATTTTATATCTCTATTTATAAAAATATTTACTTTTTTGAGACAAAGGTCTGGCCGTGTTAACCAGGCTGGCTTTGAACTTGTGACCCTTCTGCCCTCAGCCTCCCTAGTAGATGGGATTTTAGGCATATGCACCAGGCGTGGCTATAAAAATCTTAACGGATTAAATATTTTTCCTTGGTATCCAATAACCAGTTAATTGTCAAATGAAGGGGAAAAAAAGGAAATGGCTAGAAAGAAAAACAGCATTTAATTACTATGTTTTGCCAAGTGCAGAAATATTAATTTATATAATAAAAGTTTTGCTGTTGCAACATATGTATTACTCTAATTTATAACTTTAAAGAAACAACTGCATTTTAAAAAAACTAACCTGTCTACTTCATCTCGAGCCACAATGTCTCCTTTCTTTAAAGCTTTTATAGCAAACATCTCATTTGTGTGTTTATATTCAGCCAAAAGCACCTGAAATAAGAATAAAATAATTATGTCCTATTTGATTTATTAATTTTATAGGTATGCCAAAAAATTCCAAAAGATTACCTTTCCAAAATGTCCTCTACCCAAGACAGCACAACATCTGAAATCTTGTAGATTAAACTGAAATCTCTGCTGAGATCTGAAAATAGCAATTTCAATTACAAGTAAGGCAAGAAATATAACATCAAAAATGTAGTAACAAAATACTGTAAACAGTCTTTACCTTCTATCCTCAAGTTCTCGAATACCACTATATCCCATCCCTGAATCAGGAATATCAGATTCATATTCAGGTTGTGATTTTGGAAGTATAGTATCTCTGTCATTCTCAGTATCAAATACAGTTTCTGGATCCTGTAAAATATTAAATGCTCATTAAACCACAGAAACATTCATAATCATAAATTAAATGAGAGAAAAAACTCAGCATTGTCTCTTGGACACTAATTTTATATTAATATTAAAAATGCAAAATACTAACACATTATCATCAATCATCTTCAATACATATTGTTAAGCAATGTATAAGACAATGTTTTAGGGGCTGGGGGCTATATAGCCTAGTGCTGGGCCTAGCGTGCATGAGGCCCCAGCTGGATTCAATTTCTAGCACCACACACAAAAAGTCACCATCAACACAACATCTAATACTAGCCATGCTCGTATGATCTTTCTAGCTTAAGAAAATTATCCCTATGGCCTGTCAGCGTCCAGAGGCTAATGATGGCAGAACAACACTAAGAACTTGGTTATCTTCTGCTCAACTTGGTCTAATTTAGGATAGAACATTTCACTTATAAGACATATACAGTGGACCGGCCTGACATACAAACAACGTGCGTTAATTAGGTTAATGGAAGATTCATGTGCCTCTTTTTACCTATACCATGTACTGAGGTACATGCACCCAGATCTGTACCCAGATCTTAGCTGTCACAACAACTCAGACTTAGTTACAACCAGCCCTTGGGAACTGATCAAGTTCGTAAGTCAAGGGTTCACTACATACACACAATTTACAGAGGTGATTTTAATTGAAATGTGGACTTTATTCACTGGGATGAATTTTACTGCTGATTCATTTGGTAAAAAGGAATCATACAAGGTTTTAAATGCCTTGCCTGTCCAGATGTATCCAAAACTCTTAATTCAGAAGATTCATCTGTATCTCCAAGGGAAGAAGCACGTGGTGGGGCTGGAGGAGGTTCAGGCTCAAGATCAAAGTCCAATTTGGTTACTGGAGAATCACTTACAGAAGATAACGCAATTCACCGGAACAGTAATAAAAAATGTTTATTTTAAATAGCTTTAAAACAAAAGCAAACTTTTAAGAAAAGTAAATACAACATTACTTCAAAATACTACGTAGAAAAACTGAAACTCTTAGTAAAACCACTGTATTTCACATATAACAATGTCTCAATAACTACTTTGTGTTTAAACATCATAGACTCATACCTAGCTGATGGCGCAAGCTCAGGCATGCGAACATCAACCACTGGCACTGTAGTGGGCACAGGAGCTTGAGGGCTGAAGGTTCCAGAATGATTTACTGTAGGAATAGCTCTTCTCACGAGTCTTCCCCAAGTGGCAATATTAATATTCATTTGAGGAGCTCTAAGAAATGTTTTGCCTGTAGATATTGTGAATAAAGAAAACAGAATAAGCAATTTATATATTACCAAAAGCTATAATTTAAAAACTCATATTTACCAGTTTATAATTTATGAAGAACAAACAAAATTTGTCACATCAAAAAACAAGTTCTTAACTATTTGCTACTAAAGTTAGTGCAAAATAGCATAACAGTTCAAAAAATAAAACAGTAAGAAGTTGTTACTTATTTTCTTAAGTACAGTAATGACATATATGGTTAAGGTTTTTAAAGAATCCTTATCTTTTAGAGATACAAACTATAATATTTATGGATGAATTGATGATGTCTGGGTTTCCTTCAAATAATGTGAGAAAATGGTGAGTAAATAAGATATAGGTAAAACAAAACTGGCCAGGTTGCTGATGGTACACTGCACTAACCTTTCCACTTAGGATGTGTTCAAAATGTTTCTTAACAAAATGTTACAAATAAATGCACTAAGAGGAAAGAAACCACACATGGATATTACTTTAAAAATAATAATTGTATTTTCTATATTTAATAAAACACCAAAATTATTCTGTATTTAATTTTTAGTTAATTACCTTGCTGTTTGGAAAAAATTTTCTTTTGTCTTTGGAGTTTTGGTCTTCTTTCAATAACTGGATTAAAAAAGGTAACCTGCAGTGAAAAAAATTTAAATTGATGTGAAAATAGCATTGGATTTACGGCTCATGAAATCCACTAAACTCCTAAGATTTGAAGGCTTAAGGGAATCTCAGCCATAATGTAGTCCAACCCCTCATTTTCTCGATGAGAAAACAGACTGAGAAGAACTAACTTTTCTCAAGGTCACATACCTTTTCAATGGTAGGGCTGCATCAAGAATCCAAGTCATCTCTTTCAGCCTAACACTCTATCCACTTCTACATCATGTTGCCTACATGCATAATTTCAATTGTAGTTATGCACATTTAATAAAATACATTTATTACCTCTGCAAATAAAGTACCCTGTGGTTCCAAATAGAGACACATGCCATGCCGTTGGTTGTCTAAAAAATCTTCTAACCTCAGAAATTTTACAGCACACAGAGATCGCCAATCACGCCAATAAACTGAAATTTCCAGTTCACGTGACTAGGATAATTAAAAAAGAACAAAAACAAAAACAGAAAAGACATCATTGGACACACACTTGAATAAAGTATCACAAAAAATATGAAATACAGAGTAAACAAAGATAACACACAGATCACATTATTTTAAATAAAATTTTGTAATCTTTCTCAGTTATATATTACCTTCAACAAACTTTAACTTAAAAAAAAAAAAACCAAAATTTATATTCAGACAGTCTCTGGGTAAGGTATTTCTAAAATACACTAAAATATATATATATATCAGGAGCAACCAATACAGATGAAAGACCACAGAAACTCAGCTCTCTTATATCTTCAACCTTTCTGCTTTCCTTTCTCTATGTGCCATCACCCGTTGTACTATTGTTGAAAGACCCCAGTGCTTGTCTCAAAAAGCCCATGTCAAACTTTCTTATGTCCTTACTGTTGACACGGGGAAAGATATGCAGATGGCATTTATAATGCATGTACAGCATGCCACACACTGTCCTAGGCACTTTAAAAATAACAGGTCATTTAATCTTCAAAAGAACACCACAGAGTAGCAAGACCAGAGGGCAGAGCAACCTCCACTGGGAGGGAGGAAAGGGGAAATTTGACTATGCTTTACACAGAAAAATGTTTATTTATTATCACACACACACACACACACAGAAAATTAAAGCAAACTTCAAATTAGAACTTGAATTCCAAAACTCCGGGAGTTAAGTTAAATATATTGTACTATATTTACGCAAGAGAATATACTGTAGTCCGTAAAAATAGTGCTTACATGGGGAAACATATTTAAGGTTTTATAATAAGCTATTATTAAAAGCACTTTTGAGTTTGTTTGATACAAGGTCTCACTATATAGCCCAGGCTGGCCCTGAATTTACCATCCTCCTACCTCAGCCACTTAAGTACTGAGATTACAAGTGTGTGTCACCATGCCCAGTTTCCTAAATGCACCTTTAGAAACACAGTTTATAAACTGTTATTACATAATTACAAACTGACTGTAACACATGTTATAATCTATATGCATTTTCAAAAATAAAGCATTAAGACTCATTATTTAGTTCTTCAGGATTATGCAGACCATCCACAAAGAGATAAATATTCTTCCCTTTAGGCACTACAAAGCATTATTACTTTACATAACAACTTTCATTTATGAATTATGCATCTTATGATGTAAGTCTCCAGTATATGTAATAAAAAATTTGACGTTAAATTATAAAACTAGTTGATGCAAATGAATAGACATAAAAACGCAACATGAAAAAAATGGTCAAAACACAAGGTGCCAGAAAGATTCACACCTAATCAGGAAAATTATCAGAAAATTTTATTTATGGTATATGAGTCCAGGGCCCCCTATCTCATGTCTTCTCTCATAATTTGGAGAAAAATACTTAACATAGAAGGAAAAGTACAAAGAAAATATAATTAGGCTAGGGTTAGTACATGGTGTCTGGAGTGAATGGAGTAGTAATGCTATATGGTATTCTATTTGAGCTAAAAGTTTATTTCATTTTAGTGTTATTGGAGATTGAACCCAAGGTCTTCATGCTGAGCTACACAACCTGTCCTTTTCGTATATTTTATTCTGAGACACAGTCTCACTAGGTTGTTACGGTGCCAAGTCTGGCTCAAACTTGTGATCCTCCTGCTTCAACCTCTGGATTCTAGGATTACAGGTGTGCACGATTATGCCCAGCTTAGGTCAAAAGCTTAAATATTTTGGAAACAGCTATTTGGGGAAATAAACTGAGAGAACAACTATATTAGGCACTGGTAATTTTGACTATGTTTCTTTAGAACAGGGGAAGCGAGGACTACTTCCATTTTCTTCCTGAGAGAGGAAGACTTATTATGGGTCAGGGACATGCAAGGGATATAGATGAGGGAATAAAATCAGTATTTGTTAAAAGTTCTCACATGTTCACATTTCAAAAATGACAAGATTACATATTACTCTGGATGACACCAGGTCCAGCTACTCATTTGCTACTTAGTCTCGCCACTCTGGTAAAACTAACACATCGACTCATTTGTCTTTCCTCTCTACTCCATATTTCAAACTATTAGAAATCTGAGATTTGGGAGGGAAGGTTCACCTCACAGACCTCAGGCTATAATTCCTAGAGGTCTACTGTGAAGTTTTCAGTATAAAACTCTTTATTTTTTGTGCCTTTGCACTGTATCCTGTGAAAATCACTCTCTTTACAACATAAGAGGAGGGTGGCTTTGATCTAGAGATATTGTATTTTATATCAATACTTATAATTTATGCCATGAATCCATAATCCTCTTTAGCCACTAACATCCAATGTGGTTTGGGGAAATTAGCCAAGGATACAGTATGTGAGAAGTAAATTATCATATGAGGTTTCTACATAAAAAACTCTGCTTAGAATTTTTTCCCCACAAGACAGGGTCTCACTATGTAGCTCAGGCTGGCCTTGAACTTGCAGAGATCCTCCTGCCTCAGTCTCTTGAGTGCTGGGATTACAGGGAGTGCACCACCACGCCTGGCTCACTGTTGAGAATTTAAATTACAAGTGTGGTTGCTGGTTTGCTGGCAACCTTCCAGATGAAGCAGGTCAATTCTACAAGGCAAGGACATGTTCATAAGTAATTTTAAACTATAAGAGCAACAAAATTCTAGATGGAATAAGCTATCAAAAAAACTCAACGGCACAATTTGAGTTAGGTCCTAATTGGCAACACTGGTGGCCTCTCTCAGCTTGTGGTTCATTTTGCTTTACAGTGAATTTAAATTTAGAACCAAATTCAAAACTGTATAGTAGAAATCCCTTCAAGGCCTGAATGTAATCAAAAAAAAAGGTAAAAGACATTGAATCAGCTTTACATGCAGTGGAGTAAGAGCAACAAATTTTAAAATGTGATGCAATTAAAAACAAAAGACAAACACACACCACTGCCTTGGTTATTTTTCTTGTTGCTGAGACAAAATACTCAAAACCCAAAGTTAAAGGAGGAAAGGTTTACTTTGGCTCACAGTTGGGTGGCTTAAAGGCAGAGTGGCATTGTAGAGGGGCATCACAGAGGAGAAAGAGTTCATGGTGGGCAGAAGTCACCAAAGTAGCACAGTAGCAAAGCGGCAGCAGCAGACTGCCTCTCCCTTTTATCCCTTCCAGGCCCAGGGTCAGCACACCCTGGGTTGGCCTTCCCATTATCAACACCCAGAACTGTGCCAAACCAATCAGTGGACTAATTTTCTCCCCTATTACCTCAAAGGCTCATGCATATCCCTTTATGGAAAAGGCATTCAGTCCACCTCAAAGAGTTGCCAAAGACCTAACAGTTTCAGCATTGCTGATAAGTCCAAGGCTAAAGTCTCTGAGATTTAAAGCCAACTCCTACCTGCAAGCTCCTATACAAATGAAAAGAAAGTAAACACTTTCAATATACAATGGCACAAGATAAACATCCCATTCCAAACAGAGGAATAGAAAGGAATGAGACCAAGGCAAGACAAAATCCATCAGGGTAAACATTAAGTGCTGGTGTTCCATGTCTAGCATCCAAGGCAACTTGTGGCAAGATATGAACTCCAAAGGGCTGAGTGGCTCTGCTCCTACACCACTGCATATGGTTGCAGCTCTTATGGCTTCTCTCTTGGGCTGGTTCTGCATACTCCTTGCAGCTTTCCTCAGATGATCCATGTTCCTGGCTTCTCCAACATTCTGGGGCCTCCACTGAACCTTTGGCTTCACACTCATAGCTTCACAAACTGCCAACTCAGTAGCACACTGCCTGGCCTCCCAGGCCTTCTTCTGAAATCTGGGTGGAAGCCTTCTTCACCCCACAACTCTTGCATTCTGCATGTACCTAAAACCAGCACCATGTAGATGGCGCCAAGGTCTGTTGCCAGCTGAAGCAGTAGCCAGGCTTCTTTCTCTCTTGGCTATAGGGGTTGAGTGCCTGGATTGCTAAGTGCTATGAGCCAAATCCCCAGGAACAAATTTTCTAGGCCACCTCCATGGAACATGCTACTCTGGAGTGCTCTTCTGTAAGCAAAGTCTTTTACCTTTGCAACTCTCAGACTGCAAAGGGTACAGTCCTGCTGGTTCTTGTGATGACTTCAGGCCATCTTTTCTACTATCTCTGTTCCTTTCTGCAACCAAGTTCTCCTCTGCTCTATCAGTCTACAACTTTACTACAGTTTCCTTTCTGGCCAAACTTAAAACTTTAAATCACTCAGCTGTAACTTTTGGTCTTCATTTTCAAGGTAGAGCTGTCTAAAAGCCCCCAAAAGAAGCCATGCCACTGTGTCAATATTAGACTGCCTTGAAATTTCCTTAGCAAGATTAAATAATCAAGCCGGAGATTTAGCTCAGTGGTTCCACCTCCTGCCTCACAAGCACAAGGTCCCGAGTTTGATTCCTAGTATCCCCCCCCCACCAAAAGATAAAAAAAGATTAAATAATCTGCTGCTCTTAATTTCAGGCTCCATCAAAGTCTTAGGACAGGCCCAAAATGCAAACAAGTTCTCCACCACAGCATAACACACATAGCCAGAAGTCCAACTGCCAATGTAGTCCTTATTCCTAACTAAAACCTCATGACCCTGGTCTTTACTGGCTGCATTTCTATCAGCATTCTGGTCTTCTGAGCTCTAACCAGAATCTCCCATCAAGTACAGCTTAAAGCATTCCAACACTGCTTCTTCAGACAGCATCTCCAAACCTTTCCAAACTCTTTCCACAAGCTACTTCCAATGGCTCCTGAACCACATGGTTAAATACAGTCACAGCAACAACCCCACTCTGGGTACCAAAAACTCTTATCAGCCAGTGCTAGCTAGAGAAACAGATTTAATACAAGATATACAAATATATAAGAACTGACAAGATTGGCTTGCAATAGCGCCCACAGAGACAGATATGGAAGAGCGCAAAAGGTCTGTCTGTGTGCTGAAGATCCAAAGGATCCAGTTGAAGTCCTGAAGCTCACTGTAATGTCCCATTCGAGTCCAGGTCTGCACTGGAAGGCTGAAGGGTTAGAGAGGACATCCAAAGAGAAGGCAAAGACTGGAGCTCCTTCAAAGAAACAAAGTTAAGCCTTCCTTCTTCATTTCCCTTTTATACCATTCTGTTGACATTCTTCCCTATGGTAGGTCTTCCACATCCAGAACTACACTGAGCCAACTTAGTTGGGTGTTACTTACTTATGTTGACACAATCAGTTAACTATCACAACCACCACAAAAAACAGCACAAGAAACAGTTGCCAGGCATGCCTGTAATCCTAACACTTGAGAGGGTGAGGCAGAAGGATCTTGAGTTTGAGACAAGCCTGGACTATATAGTGATTCTGTGTCTCTAAGAAAAACAAAACAAAACAAAACAACAAAAAAACTCCCAACCAAACAGACAACGACAACAAAAACAACAGCCACCAGAACAGCTGGGTATAGTGGTGCACACCTATAATTTCAGCACTTGGAAGGGTGTGGAAGAAGGATCAAGTTCAAGGGCAGGCTGGGCAACACAGCAAGATCCTATTTTTTTTTGGGTGAACTCAGGACCCTGCACTTGTGAGGCAGGCGAGGGAACCACTGAGGTAAATCCCCGGCCCTCAAGACCCTATTTAAAGAAACAAAACAAAACACCAACAAAAAAAATCCTCAACAAAATGAAACAAAACAAACCAAAAGAAGGAAATAACACCTTTTCTCTCACTATCTGTGTTTTTTCCCCAAAAGCACTAAATTTCTAGGACATAAAATACCAATTAGTAACTACTTCTTAAATAGAACTAGTGGGTATTTCTTTTGACCTAGAGACAAACTGAAAAACTTAATACTGTGAACTCAGAAAATCTGGAAACTGATAAAAAGAAAGGACAGTGAAGCACCACTGTTGAAATCAAAAGACAAAAATACAAACTTTCTGTTGCTTAATCAAAGCATGGGATCTAAATATTAAAACAGAAACACTAAACCTGCTGAAAGAGAGAACAGGTAGAACGTTTGAGGACATAGGAGTAGGCAATAACTTCATGAACAAAAAACCCTGACTCCACAGGAAATACTACAAAGAATCAATGTGACCTAATCTTATTATTAAAAAGCTTTTACACAAGAGAAACCACCAAGAGAGTGAAGAGACAACCCATAGCCTACGATAAAAATTTTATCAGCTATTCATCAGGCAAAGAATTACTACCTAGAATATATAAAGAACTCAAAAGAATCAGACCCCCAGAATTTAAAGACCCAATGCAAAAATGGGCATTTGAAATAAAAAGACACTTCTCAGATAAAGAACAATAAATATATGAAAAAATGTTCAACATCCTTGGTCATTCATGAAATGCAAATTAAAACAATGCTGAGATTTGGTCTCACTCTAGAAAGAATGTCTGTTATCAAGAAATCAACCAATAACAAATGCTGGAGGGGCTGTGGGGAAAAAGGAACCCTTCTCCACTGTTGGTGTAGACTGGTGCAACCACTGTGGAAATTAGTGTGGAGATTTCTCAAAAAAATAAAGCTAGACATTCCATTTGACCCAGCTATTCCCCTGCTGGGCATCTTCCCAAAAGAATTAAAAGCATCATACCACAGCATATATATATGCACACCCATGTTTATAGTGGCACAGTTTGTAATAGCTAAATCTTGGAAACAGCCCAAATGCCCATAAACCAACGAATGGATAAAGAAGATGTGATTTTTTTATGTAATGGAGTAGTACTCTGCCATAAAGAAGGATGAGCTTCAGACATTTATGGCTAAGTGGATGGATCTTGAGATCATGCCCTTAAGTGAAATAAATAGGACACATATGTTTAAATAGCACACTCTCTGGTGTGAGAAACTGAAAATAGAAATAAGGACTAAAATGTATAAGAGATATTAGGAATTGGGAAGAAAATGTTCAAATGGGAAGAGAAACAAGGGAGGAGAAAGGATGGACAGGACAAGAAAAAAGTGAAAATAGAAGGAAAGAACGGAAGGAAACAAAGCTTTTGTACACAGGGAGGGGAGGGAGCCTGGGGTTGGGGAAGAGGAAAAAAGGCGGGATGTATCATGTACAGGTGCAAATTCCCTATGATGAGTGTTATTATTATGTATGCCTAAAATGTACCAATAAATGTTTTGCTATTAAAAAAAAAAAAGCATTGGAAATTCAAGGGCTGAGGAAAGGTGACATTTTTACAAAGGTGTGCTTGGCAGATGTCATATTTACTGGTCTTCAATAGGCTTCTTGAGATCAACATACGCTCAGGAAATAGATCACTTAGAGTGCCAGCAGCAAATAGGCTGCACACTTAAAAGTTTAGCTAAAGAGAATTTTAAAAATTGACTACTTAAGGAGGTGTGATTAAAGTGAAGGAACTAACAAAGGACAGGAAGATGTTAGGGATTAGCAATAGTAGAAATCCATTGTTAGCCCTAGCATGAAAGGTCAAGAGGCAACAGTTATGAGAATTCAATAAGATTGGATCTTTGTAAAGAGACGGTAGTGGTATCTACAGCCATAGATGAACAGCGAAAAGCAAAGCAAACAGGAAAGGACCAAGGGACACAAACACCCTGATTTCCCTTTACTTCTTTGATCTCCTATAGTGTCTCTTATCCTAAATCTTAGCTGAATAATCCAAGTAAACTTAATAGCTATCAGCCCATAGGGGAAAAACAGAACAGGGAAGGGAGAAGATTGGAATTTACTGAGGACAAACAGAAAACTACCACCTGAGGACAGTAACATTTGTTTTCAGTTCAGGAATCCAGTGAAGGTGATTTGTGAGCTGGAACATATGTGACAGTAAGAGGGAAACTCTGTGATCTTTTGTTAGGATAAGAAACAGAGAGCAGAACAAGAGATAACAGACAATGAAGAATGTAAGACCATGATTTTTTGAAAAGTCAGCCTGCTACAAGATGTAGGTAACTCTGCTTCCTTTAGAGGGAAAGAGACAATTATGATATGAGACTATTAAGTGTTACATCAGTTAAGTACAACTGCTTAAGTCAATTCAAATCCTCTAAAAAGTTCCAAAGCCTTTTTAAAATTTGAAACTCATTACTTTTCTGCCTTCATGACTTCACATACAAGTTGTATTGTTCCTATTTCTAAATTTGTATCCTAGTCTCCAACCAATACCTACACAATTCCATTAAGATTTTCCTACTAGTCATTCCCTTGTACCAGTCTAAATTCTCTCTTTTCATCGAGGCTAAATTAAACACGCATCTTTTGTACTGTAGTGTTCTTGACTAAATCCAACCTGTGCGTCCTGAGTTTTCAAAAGTGGATATTTTATCCTTCTAGGGAGAAGGGGTTTTCAAATCTGAAAATTCATGGTTATCAATTCTAGAGATTTCTCAGCCATTTTTAGTTTCAGGTAAAGGCTCTGTTCTCTATTTCCTCCTTCTGTGCTAGTCACTGCTGTTCTATCCTTCATGACTCTTAGCCTCTCTTTCATAATTTTTACTTCTCTGTGTTGTGCTCCAGGGCACTTCTTTAAGTTATATTTTCCAGGCCACTAACTCTTCTGTTGATTAATCTGTCCTCTTAGTTTTCAATTTCAAATGTTATATTTCCTATTCTTATTTGTTTTACTGGGCTTTCCTTCCCACTAGCGTTGACAATATATCAATGAATGGTCAATCATGTTCATCTCTACCCTCCTCCTAACTATCCTGAAGCAAGTTCCAGGTATCTCCAATTTCATTTAGTTTGATCCTTTAGAACTCTGCCTACTCTTCTTGGCATGCCATTCACTCTTTGCTCATGTTATCAAATTCTTCTATTATTTCTTTAAACATTTACTTTACATTCTCTATATAATAATCCCATTATCCATTTTTATACATTCATGGTGGTTGCATCTTCATATGAATGCAGGCTCATGTTGGGTAGAATTCACCCCTAAGCTTCTACAACACAAATTAGCTGAATGTGGTGGCAGTATGGTGGTGCATGCTTGTATACCAGCACTTAGGAGGCTGAGGGAGGAGGATCATTGCAAACTGAGGCAAACCTGGGCTACATAGCAAGACCCTGTCTTAAAAACCACACCAACCACACTACATTATACCACAATCTGGCATATCAGGTAGTTGTTTTAAATGTTGCCTCAAATAATTTTTTTTAAAATCTCTTTTTACGATTCTTTATAGAAGAACGCTTCATTTTTGGTAAAATACTGCTCACAGCACTACTTGGAAAACTACAGTATTAATTTACAGATAAGAGAGAAAAAAGGATTTTCTTTTTTCCTTTTTTTTGAGACAAGGTCTTGCTATGTAATGCAGGCTGGCCGTGAACTCACAGTGATCTTCCTGCCTCAGCTTCCCAAGTACTGGGGATCACAAGTGTCTGCCACCATGCCCAGTGAAAAAAGCATTTTAAAATAATAAGCAAGGCACAGAAAAATCAGATTTAGTTATGTAAAGGAAGGTGAAAGTGGGCAAGGAAGAAGACATTTTCAAATTAAACATGCCCTTCTTTAGATTGTGATGTGTGTTTATTTGGGAATCTATTTGGGAATCACTAATAAATCAAGAGTGTTAGGGCTAGGGATTTAGCTCAGTGGTTCCGCAGCCTGCCTCGCAAGCACAAGGACCCGAGTTCAATCCCCGGCACCAAAAAAAATATATAAATAAATAAAAATAAATAAATAAAGAGTGTCATGGCCCTCAGGCATGCTGAGATTAAAAAAAAAAAAAAAAGCCAGGCATAGTGGCAGCACACCTATAATTCCAGCACTCTGGGAAGCAAAGTCAGGAGGGATTACAAGTTCAAGGCCAGCCTGGACAACTTAGCAAGACCCTGTCTCAAAATAAAAAATAAAAAAGCATGGAGATGTAGCTCAGCACCAGGGTCTTCGGTTCAATTCCCAGTAAACGCCACCCCCAATACACACAACACACAAAAGAAGCTGAGGAAAACTGCTTTTTACTTTAAAAAATTGTTTCGGCACAAATTATTTCCTTAATACTTAGTGACTATCTATATCAAGCATATTCTGTGACAGACAAGATGCACAATAAGCATCATTCAGTCCTGTTTTCAAATAGTCCATAATTTTTTTGGGGGGGAGATGAAAATATGAATGAATATTGGCAGTAAAATTGTATATACAATGTACACAATGACATGAAAGTGGAAACTATGTCTTTAAGGGAAGGTACTAGGAAGATAGAAAAGGTCAGAAATGGTCAAATTGGGTTTTGAGAGATGAGCCACAAGATTAAGGGAGAAAAGGATGCAATAATCAGAGGAGAAAGAATGTACAAAGGTTAAAGAGGTATACAGCTCATTCCAGGGATAGGAAATAGTTTCATAGTTAAGCCAAGAATATAAATATGAATGCTTGAGGATTTAACATAAAAAGGATTTTGCATGACTTGTAAAATAATTTGGTCATTTTTTTGAAGAAAACCTTTATTGGTACATTTTAGATATACATAATGATAACATTCATTAAAGAATAACTTGGTCTTTAACTTGGAAATTACAGGCTGGCACTAAAGGGCTTAAAATGTGGAGGGGTAGAAATTAGGTCATATCAGGCAGTATAGTAGTTAAAAACAAGGGTACTGGGGGCCGGAGATTTAGTTCAGTGGTTCTGGCGCCTGCCTAGCTAGCGCAAGGTCCTGAGTTCGATCCCTGGTACCAAAAAAAACCCCCCAAACCCCCCCCAAAAAACAAGGGTGTTGGGATCAGATTACCCTGTGCCTGTAAACTCAGTGAATTTTTTTTTTTTTTTTTGGTACTGTGGATCGAACTCGGGTCCTTGCACTTGCGCAGCAGGCAACGAAACCACTGAGCTAAATCCCCAGCTCTACTCAGTGAATTTTTATAGAACAAACAGGTTCAAATCTTAGCTCCAGTCCACTATCACCGCTCCTGTTCAATATGGTTCTGGAAACATTAGCCACTGCAATTAGACAAGAGACAGAAATAAAAGGAATAAAGATAGGAAAGGAAGAAGTTAAACTGTCATTATTTGCTGACAATATAATACTCTACATAGAAGACCTAAAAAACTCCTCCAAAAGACTTCTAGACTTCATCGACAGATTCAGTAGAGTAGCTGCATACAAGGTCAACACTCAAAAATTGATAGCCTTTTTGTACACAAATAACTAACTCACTGAGAGAGAAATTAGGGAAACAATCTCTTTCACAATAGCATTAAAAAAAATGAAATATCTAGGAATCAATCTAACGAAGGAAACAAAAGATCTCTACATTGAGAACTACAGCACTCTGAAAAAAAGAGATGGAAGAAGATATAAGAAAATGGAAAGACATCCCTTGCTCCTGGGTAGGAAGAACCAATATAGTGAAAATGGCCATACTTCCAAAACTGCTATACAGATTCAATTCAATCCCAATTGAAATCCCAACAGTATATTTCACAGAACTAGAGAAAACAACCCCAAAATTCATTTGGAACCAGAAGAGACCTAGGCAAATAGCAAAAACAATTCTAAGCAACAGAGACACAGCAGGGAGTGTTACAATCCCCAACTTGAAACTATATTACAAAGCCACTATGATAAAAACAGCATGGTACTGGCAAAGAAACAGACATGAGGACCAGTGGAACAGATTAGAAGATGCAGAAACAATGCCAGACACACTCAGCTACCTCATCTTTGACGAAGGAGCCAACCATCTTCACTAGAGGAAAGATAGTCTCTTTAATAAATGGTGTTGGAAAAACTAGATTTCAATTTCCCAAAGATTAAAACTAAATCCTTATCTTTCACCATGCACTAAACTACAATCAAAGAGGATTAAAGATCTAAATATTAAGACAGAAACACTAAACTTGCTGGAAGATAAGTTAGGTAGAGCTCTTAAAGCATTGGGGTAGGAAAAGACTTTATGAACAAATCCTCAGTAGCACAGGAACTAGCACAAAGAATCAACAACTTGGATCTCATCTTATTAAAAAGCTTCTTGTGTTTATTTTTTTGGGCTGTGTCTCCACCACCTTGCAGGTTCACTGCAAGGCGGGGTGTGTGTGTGTGTGTGTGTGTACTATTTTTTGTTTTTTGTAGAGGCAGTCCCTGTCCTCCAGGAGCTTACAGTCTAGCTGGGGAGACACAACTAATGTACACTTAATGAGCACAATTAGCGATTACCACAATATTGACCACAACTGCATGAGACCAAGGAAAGCAAGATCAGTGAGGGGTGGGTGACTTAAAGAAGGTGTTTTAGTAAAGATGGGATTCATTTACTGGTTGACTAGGTCCAAATCAAGTGACACATTTTTAGGGGTTGGGATGGGCTTATAGAGGCAGTTAGGGGAAAAGGGGGAATCAAGGGAGCAAAGGCAGCAAGGCTGGAATGCATACATGACATAGGCCAGAAAAAGTGAGAGGACCCCACTCTGTTTCTTAACCTTCCTCTTCCCTTGTCCATGCCCTCCAATCCCTCCCCACGGTAAACACAGTTGGTGCCTTCTCTGCTGCACTGAGATTCAAGGCTTTGGCTGGTGATGCTGGAATGTCCATTCTGCTGGTTGGTGTGTTTAGATCTTCGTGGTGGGGCCTGCTGGCATAGCCATAACTTCAGGACTAGGATGGTGCTATCCTGACTTGGTCCCGATCAGAATGTGATGCTTCTGCCCTGATACCCAGGATCTACTCCCCAACCTCCTTCCCACCCTGACCCGCCCAGAAGGGGACCAGTGAAAAGGGGTTAGAAAAGGATCTGGGGACAAAATAAGAACCAAGATATATCATGTAAAGGTACAAGATCCCAATGATGAATGTAACTATATTGTATACCTAAAATGTACCAATAAACAAACTTCACTAAAAAAAAAAAAGCTTCTGCACTGCAAGAGAAACCACCAAAAGAGCTAAGAGACAACCTATACTATAGGAAAAAATTTTTACCACCTGTTCCTCAGACAAAAGACTACTATCTAGAATACATAAAGAACTTAAAAAAATCAGACCCCCCAAATATAAAGATCCAATTCAAAAATACAGACATTTCTCAGACAAAGAAGTAAAAGCAGTAAATAAACATAGAAAAAAATGTTCAACATCACTGGTCATTTGAGAGATGCAGATGAAAACAATGCTGAGATTCCACCTCACCTCAGAAAGAATGGCTGCTATCAAGAAATCAACCAATAACAAATGCTGGAGGGGGCGTGGGGAAAAAGGAACCCTTCTCCATTGTTGGTGGGAGTGCAGACTGGTGCAACCACTGTAGAAATCAATGTGGAGATACCTCAAAAAAACTAGGATTAGAGGTCCCATTTGACCCAGCTATTCCTCTGCTGGGTATCTTCCCAAAAGAATTAAAAGAATCATACCACAGCGATATATGCGCACCCATGTTTATACCGGCACAATTTGTAATAGCTAAAACTCGGAAAAGCCCAAGTGCCCATCAACTGGAAAGTGGATAAAGATGTGGGTTTTTTTTTTATAAAATGGAGTACTACTCAGCCATAAAGAACAAGAAACCAGAGACATTTATAGCTAAGTGGATGCACACTGAGGCCATACTCTTAAGTGAAATAAATAGGACACACATGTGTAAATACTGAATAGTTTCTCTGGTGTGAAAAACTAAAAGTGTAAATAAGGATCAAAATGTATAATTGATGTGAAACAGGAAGAAAAGGTCCAAAGGGGTAGGGGAAGTGGGAGGGGTATGGGAAAGGAAAGAAGGAAAAAGAAAAAATATGAGAAAAGGAGAAAAATGGAAACAAAGTTTTTGTAAATAGGGAAGGGAGGAGGGGGTGAAAGGAGGGCAAGGAGAATGGGGGGAACAAAAGAACCAAGATACTCATGTAATGGTACAAGATCCCAATGATGAATATAACTGTACTGTATACCTAAAATGTACCAATAAACTTAATGAAAAAAAAAATCTTAACTCCACATCACTTAAATGATTTTGGAACATTGGGAAAATTACCTCAACCCTTCGGGGACTCAGTTTGCTCACCTGTAAAATATGTACAACAATGTTATCAGCCATGTAGGGATGTGAGAATTAAAAAAGGGATACAAGTCCAGTACTTAAATCAACCTCAATGCATATTAGTTTTCATTATTATTACTGTGACACATGATTGAGGTGAGGATGGATAAGAAACAGAGACAAGTTAGCTACTTATAATGAAGGGCGCACAGGCATTTGCTCAGCCAGAGTTGGCTCTGGTGTCCCATGCTTGAGTCAATTCACAGCTCTACTACTGTCCGGCTTTGTGGCAAGAGAAAAGTTACATAAACTTTTGGGACCTTAGTAATCCCTAAAGTAACTACAGTAATTGTACATATCTCACAGATTGCAGTGGGGATTAAATGAGACAAAATATGTGTCTTTTTCAGAACTTATGATGTCAATAGAAGCTTTACTGTAGTGCGTAAGCATGAATTACTTTTCAAAGAATCTAGTTTGTAAAAGGCTTTACAATAGAATTAGGAAGATGCAAAAAAGAAAATCTTTTAAATGGGAGGAATGTGAACATATGCAGTTAAGAATAAGAAGTGACAGGAAAAAACTTTAAATAATACCAGGGATAGCAAGGTTAACTTCAGGAAAAAGTTTCCACAAGACTAGAGAATGGAAATAAGGACAGCTTAAATCACAGACTCTTTAAGAGGAAAGAAACTTCTTTCTCTAAAACCAAGAGGAAGATACAGAAAATTTAACAGGTGGTAGGAGGAATATGAAGTACAATGGTCTTAATCTAATCTATAAAACACAAGTAAAGGGGTATGAGTTGGGGTAGAAGACTTGAAGAGACAAATGAAAGAAAATTTACTGGTAAGAAGATAAATATTTGAAATACGATAACTTAAATAGAGAAGGAAATGAAGTTGTTTTTTTTTTCGGTACTGAGGATCGAACTTGGATCCTTGTGCTTGGAAATGAAGTTTTGAAAGAGCAAATAGCATGAAAAATATCTTAAGAACCCAGGAAATGGAAATATTAGAACAAGTATCTAAGAGCAAGAGTAACAATTAAGACTCTATCACTTACTATATAGCCATTATGTACGAGTTATTAGGGGAACAAGACGTTTGATGGAGAAAGGTTGGTATACAGAACTTAAGATTTAAAAACAGAAAAACCAATGTTTTTTTTGAGACATGGTCTCACTATGTAGCCCACGGTGGCTTTGAACTCCCACCTCCTGCCTCAGCCTTCCGAGTGCTGGTATTGTAGTTGTGGGCCACCACACCCGGCTTCAACAATTTACTATATATTTTATAAAGAACCACAAGAGAGGAGCTTGAAGCTTTTCAACATGAAATGACAACTCTTTAAGGGAAATGCTAATCACTCTGATTTGATCATTACATTCTGAATACATATGGTGAATTATTACACTTATCCCATAAATACATACAATTACAAATAAACTTGGGGTTAAAAAAAAAGATTTAAGAGATGTAGCGAAACTCAATGCAAAAATGACATAGGAAGAAAAAATGTAACAGTTGAGTTCAAAGAAGTTTGAAATAATGGTACATTTGGGGCTGGGGATTTAGCTCAGTGGTTCCAGCGCCTGCCTTGCAAGCACAATGCCCTGAGTTCGATCCCCGGTACCAAAAAAAAAAAAAGAAAGAAATAATGGTACATTAAATGGGTTTTATATGTTTTAAATATCTTACAATGACAGCAAATGTTAGTGTGAACAACCAAAGTCATCCTTAATGAATACTGGAGAGGATCTAATGGTAAAGAATGAAAGAGACTGATTATATATACATAGTCTCAGAGGGCTCATATTGCTTCAGCGGAAGATGTGATCTGCAATTTAATAGGAGTACAATTTGGAAGCAGCAAAGGAAAGAAAAAAGGTTAAGTACCACGGTTTCATTACAAGTTAAAAAAACCAGCATCTCAGATTATTTCAGTCTCTCATGGGATCTTGATTAAGCTTTTTATAACAAGAAGGCTGAGAGAATTCAGAGAAACTGAGAAATTGTACAGCTATTTTGTTTGTAATGCACATTAATAGAGCTGGGTATAGTGGTGCACACCTTGGGAGGCTGAGGCAGGAGGATTCCAAGTTTGAATCCATTGTGAGCAACTTGATGATTTAGTGAGACACTGTCTCAAAAAAAAAAAAAAATTAAAAAGGGACTAGGAAATGTAGCTCAATGTGAAGCCACTGGGTTAAATCCCTAATTTTTTTTTTTAAATAAAAAGAACATACTAGATTGAATTAAAAAAAAAAGAGCAACTCAATAGACTAGAAAGTACACAATAGTAGGCAGTAGTCATTCAGACTCCTGTATTATGTCTTAGCTAGTTATTAAACCCCAGGCAATAATTTCCTTAATTTATACAATGAGAGGGCTGAATTACATTAACAATTTTCAATTTAAAAAAAAGTGGCAAAATTCAAATGACATTTTACATAGAATTTCAAAACAAAACAAAGGTTCCATGTTTCCTCCTGAGACAATTCTGCAGAACACCAAAGCTCCCTGTAATGCAATTTTTACTTTCCTAAAAGATTTCTAGATCATTTCTAGAATTATCTTACAATTCTAACAAGTTCCATGAATTCATTTATTTATTCATGTATTGCAGTGCTGGAGATCAAACCCAGCATTTCACATGTGCTAGGCAAATGCTCTATCACTGATGTGTAACCTCAGCCCTATTCCTTTAAAAAACAAAACAGGGCCGGGGATTTAGCTCAGTGGTTCTGCTACACGCCTTACAAGCCCAAGGTTCCAAGTTTGACCAAAATAAATAAATTAAAAAAAAAAAACAACAAAAAACCAAACCTGTTTACTATTTAATCTTCCTCTCTATAAGTACAGGGACTTGGACTATCTAGCATCTAGACTGATGCTTGACATAGAATATAAAGTCAGTGATTATTAAGCCTGGATGTTCCATTATAGCACAGTATATATTACTTCTGTAAACCTAAAACCTAGTAAACTGCATGGCATATACAGTGTAAGATGCTCAACAATACACAAAGAATGCCTGGATTAATCTCACAGACTTGGATGGTGTCCATCTATGACCTTCAATCAGAAGAACTCCAAATCTACTTATTCAGCCCTGACCTCCAGTTCCAGGCCTCAACTGCTAAAAAACTAGTTAAATTGAATCTATCCCCCTCCAATTTTTTCTAATTTCTGTGGCATTTCTTTGCCACTTATGTAAAAATTCCTTACTCTGGGCTCATATCCAACTAAGTTATTCTGATTTTTCTTTCATTTCCCACATATTTCTTGTTTTGTAATCCTAGTTTAAATTCTCTTCACTATACAGTTGTAGCACGGGAGTAGCTTCTTGCCAATTTACATGCCTTTAGTCTCTCCTCCCTCAAATTTATCCTTCACACAACTCTCGAAGTCAGTTTTTCTGCTATGTATCCATCTTGTAAACTGAAGTCCTCAAAATAAAGGCATGCCTGGAAAATGCAATAGACTCCTCTAGACAGTTGTGATGTAATGGTTAAAAAAAAAAAGCCTTCAACAAATCAAATATATACCGAAAAGCCAATAAAGTTTAAGTTCTCTGAAGGAATCTGAGAGACTTTGTTTATGTTGGTCAGTGCTAATCTACCACCTGGAAATAATTGGAATATAGCAGAAATCAATAAATATTTGTTGACTAAATAAATGGGTAGTTTAATGAATGATCCTAAACCCAAGAACAAACTCCAGGATGAAAGTAGTCTTCTTTAAAGATAAATCTGATAATCATGTGGAGGTCAGTAGATTACTTCAGCAAAAATAGCCAACATTAATTGAGTTCTTTCCACTACTGTAAGATTTTACATGAGTTTAACCATTACAAGTCTCATCAAGGTAGACAGTATTAAAGATAAGGCAAGCATTATGTTTAAGTACACACAGAATTTAAGTGGCAGATACAGTTTTACTAGGAAAAACAATAAAGGTCTGAACTTTCCCAAAATAGAAGTTTGCTTTGAAGTTAGAGAAAGATAAGTTGGAAAAGCATTTTAAAAGTAAAAGTTACAGCCATAATCTCCAACACATTTTCACAGCTTACATGATCATTAAGCATTGTAAACCTTCTTTCATTAATATATATAATTTTAAAAATGGTGTATGTACCATCTATCTGAATACTAAATAGTAAAAACCTTAATATATTCTTAATTTTTTGACAAAATTGTGATTGTTTTAATATTTTCTTCTCACATTTAACAGATAAATCTGAATCTAAAATAGTTATTGCTGGGCTTGGAGGAATGCGACTATAAATTTTAGCTACACAGGAAGTGAAGCAGGAGGATCAAAATTTGGAAGCCAGCCTTGGGCAATTTAGCAAGATCTCATCTCAAAATAAGAGCTGGGAACATGGCTCAGTGCTCTCTGGGTTTGATCCCCAGTACCAATCAATCTAGCAATCAATCAACATCACTGTGGATTTGAATGTACTGTGCACTTAGATAAATTTTAGGGGGTTCTACAGCCACAGATTAGATTCTAGGTATTTATATCATTCACTTAAAATTTTTTTTTACTAGTATATGTTCATAATACACAGTAACTACATTCATCTTGGGGAACTGGTACATATACATTGTGCATCTTGATCATTCATGAAAGACTAGGCTGAGTGACTAAGTGTAAGAATTTTCAAATACAGTTTTGATAAGATAATGTACAAACGACGGATGAGGAGAATCACTTTAGTGCTTAGGTTTCCTGTTATTGAAATAAGAAATAGGGCCAGGGATTTAGCTCAGTGGTTTTGCCGCCTGCTGCGCAAGCACAAGGACCCGAGTTCAATCCCCAGTACCAAAAAAAAAGGATTTCTACACATAAAATAACAATTTCATTATTGAATTTCATTTGGCTGCTGGATTTTCTCATTAAGATAAACTGTACATTTTCAAATTACTACAAATGGAAGTTACTGCACCTACCTGATATTCAGCTATATCTTAAGGTAGATTTGCCTATAACTCATCAGATGAAAAATGTTAAGAATTCCTAAGTTCTTTTATTTTTCTTAATAACTTAAAGTCTTCTAAAAAGTAATACATTCAAGATAAATTTTAAGTCTAATGAAAATTTAAGTAAAAAATTTTTCATCTTACCCTGTCTAGTTCCAGTGTAAACTTTTGGTCCCATGACTGATTGGAAATAGGTTTCCAGCTAGTTTGACCAACCACAGTATTATCTAGCTTCAAAACAGCACAGACATCATCTGTAATTAAAATTTATAAACTTGCTTAAAAATACAAAGAACGGTATTAGCAATTTAAAAATCTTAAGAGTCTTTGAAAATAAAGTTTTTCATAACAATATTGAAGCTCTTTAATCCCCATTGGATCCTCTCAAATAATCCTTTGATAAAAACACAGATAGTAACTGCAATCTCTTTCATATATAAAGTATGACTAGGAGTTAACAGTGACCAGTAGTTTGCCACACTGTATGTACGTTTTTGTGTATCAGTATCATTTATTTTCCTCTATCTATATTTGTTATTTTCTTCACATTTTCCCCAAAGCCTCTCTCTAAATACAAGAAGGTGCAAAAAAGTTTATTACTAGGTTGAAGTGTCACCTATCTTTCTCCTCTAGCCATACACTTAGGAATAGTTTGTAACTGTAATGCAGAATGTTACCAAATCCTTCTTAAACCATGTGCATTTTATTTTCTCTGGTTCCAATCAAAGTGGACTACTGGGCTGCTATCTCAGCATACATCTGGCCCAGGAGTTAATTACCAAAATTTCAATATTAGTTTGGAAGTGTCACTAAACCATTACAAGAACCAAAATGTGATTCTATAGGAATCAAGAATCTCACAGTCTCTGTATCTTCAGCCTGCATAAAGAATGATGCTTAGTATCTCTTTCTTTCAAAATAATTTGTCATTCATTCTTATATTATCAATAAAGTAAAATCTGTTCTCTTTTTGTTTTCTATCATTAAAAGGTTTAAACATTTTCAAATTAAATTACAGAAACTATAATTTAAAAGATTTTTGTCCCACGTGAACATTTTTCATTCTTCTTTGTCCCCAGTGATAATTCCCCATTAATTTGTTTCATGATTTTAGAAAGTGTGGTTACTGAACTGGACAAGTCATCGGTTTTTAGAAGATTTCGACTACTTCCACTTTTACTTTTACTTGTTCTGCTCATGAAAGATGATCTGGTTTCACTTGGACTCCAGCCAGGTAGTGCAACTGATGCTGCCTTTGACCGTCCAGGGACGTTCTCTAGGATATCTTGACAGCCCATGAGACGAACTTCTAAAGTACCTGTTAGCATAAATATATACCAAAGAAGAACAGCAAGTCTTAATAAACAGAACTGTGTCTATCTATTCAAAAATAGAAAAAAAACCAAACTTGCTAAAATAACAAAACCTTTTCTCCTAGAGGATCTGTGAGGTAACTATCAACTTTCCTGTTTTACTCCGAAAACCTTTGATTAAGACAACTATAAGAAATTTATAGAAAAGAATAGCATGTCCCAAAGCTGCCTGTAGGGCATAAAATAAATTACATAAACTTCTCGTGTGGCTAAATGCTCATTTCTATAACTAATGCAAGAATTGTAGAATTATATGGATAGAGTATGTAGGGGGAAACATAAAGCTAAATAATATACCTACACTACACTATAGATACACTACACTACAATATACAACAGAAATTAGAAACAAGGAAATCTGAATAATAGCTGTGCTCAACAGTTATGTAGTTAACACAGAAAAGGACTTCATAGGGTTTTCTACATAAATAATACCTACTCTATTTGAGATGTAAAATTACCATATTATCTTTCCATTCTGACAGGTTAGTCAAATAATTATAGATTGTAATTAAGCATGAAATAACTGTACTTTTCTTAGGCAAATAAATACTAAAATTGTTCAAATTAAAAATCAGGAACTGTGACTTAGGCCATCTGGAGATATTTTTGCTATCATGCAGGCTAAACTTAGTATACTAAAATTAAAAATGTTTAGTATTAAAGTTTTAGATACTGCACATGGCATAACATTCTAGGAGTATTTCCTAGTAAAGTTGTCCTATTAAATATAAATAATTATTTTCCTTATAGCTTTTAATAATTGAAAAATAACTGAAGGACTTAAATATCCAAACAAGAAGTAGTAACAAAGCTTCTCAATTTAAAGAACTAAAAACTCCAGACAAAATGTATTTTTAAAAGTGCTGAAGACATTGAAAGACAAGCAATGCAGAACAGTGGTCTCTGAGAGACAGGAAACACGTGAGGAGCCTGAGACTGCTCTAGCTTACTGTCATAAGGAGTTTCCAAGATACAGTACAGGGAGGAAAGCTCAGGTAGAACCAAGATGCGGAAACACAAATAAGAGCAAAGGAGACTAAGACAGACAGAGTTCATAGAGTCAAGCAGAGTTGTCCAGAGACAGAACTTCTGGGATGTTCACATTTCTCCCATAACATCTTCATCAAACTATTAGTCCACACCTGCTTGTGAATAAAGTATCTGAGGCAAGAAAACTACCTGAAAAGATTAGAAAGAACAATACTCAATGTACACAGGTAGGAATGGTGTCTGTGCCCAGCAATCAGGACTGAAAATCTCAATTCATGAGGCACTAGAGGGAATGGTCTGAAGAGTCCTGCTCTAGCAGTAAAGTATAAACACCCTAATGATGCTATTGTTATATGTAACTAATCTTATAAGCAATATTCAAAAGATCAAGTTATACCTAAGTAGTTGTGTCCTAGAAAAAGCTTAAGAATATTTACACGAGTAAAAAAAAAAAATGAGGCCTATTTTTTCTACAATCATATTACAAACTAATACAAATTTAGGGGCCTGACATAGATGTTAGAATTTACAGAAAAGGATATTTACGGGCCAGGGATTTAGCCCAGTGGCATTGCACCTGCCTTGCAAGAACAAGGTCCTGAGTTCGATCCCTGGTACCAAAAAAACCCGAAACAAAGCAAAAAAGGATATTTAAACACCCCTTATAACAATATTCCATTTGTTCAAAAGTTGTACAGAGAAAAGGAAGAAAAAAAGGACTCAAACCAAATTTCCAGTGATACAAAAGACGTCTGAGATTTCTGTTTGTTTCTGTGGTATGGAGATTAAACCTAGGTCCTTCTCACTGAACTACGACCCCACCCTTTTAAATTTTGAGACAAGGTCTTGCTAAGTTGCTATGGTGCCCAGTCTAGCATAGAACCCGCATTCCTACTTCAGCCTCCCAGAGTGCTGGTATTACAGGTATATACCACCATGCTGGACTTGTCTGTGATTTCCTTAAAAATACAATGAATGGACTGGTGGCAGATTAAATGTTGCAAAAGAAAAAGTGAAGTAGAAAGGACAACAATAAGAATGATAAAAAACAGTTGAGATTAAAAAAATTTAGACTAATGCATTTGTGAATGTAACTTCAAGCAGCCTGTGTATTTGTAACTGAAGTTCCTGATGAAAAGCAGACAATAGGGGACAAATATATACGGCTAAGAATTCTCCAAATTTGGTGGAAACTATAGTTCAATGAATATCAAATCCAAGAAATAGAAGTAAACCACATTAAAGCCAATAATAATTCAATTTCTTAAAACCAGTGATAAACAGAAAACATTAAAAATACCATAAGAAAAAAGCATTTATTTACAGAGAAACAAAGATAAGGATGCAACAGATTTCCCACTGGAAACAATGTAAGCAAGACTACATACTTTAAATATATGTAATTTACTGTTTGTCAATTACATTTTAAGAAAATTGCTCTGAAAAGTGGATTATTTGTGGGGTCGGGGATTTAGCTCAGTGGCACTGTGCCTGCCTCGCAAGCTCAAGGTTCTGAGTCTGTTCCCTGGTACCAGAAAGAAAAAAAGTGGATATTTGTGACAATGGCACACTTCCTAATATACACTTCCCAAAATATAAAACTGTACACTTAAAATGGGTGATTTCTATGGAATGTAAATTATGCCTCAATAAAGCTGTTAAAAGTGGAGAAAACGGTTTCAACTCCAGTCTTTTCCATTTTTTTGTTAGGCCGTGGAAATCTTACTGTAAAGTGATAAGACAGATTAAATATAATGGTATCATTTTTACTTTAGTTCAAAAGAAATAACTTGTTATGTTTTTGTTTTATTTGCTTTCTTGCTGATGGTAAACTAGCAAACTTGCTTACTTCCACAGTAAATGCTCAGATGTGAAAGTCATCCTGGGGAAACTGAAAACATCTGGCTATTACTTCAAACCCTGGTAGCTTATTAAATATTTTAGCAATTTCAATATATCAGAACATGACAATGCTCACCACCTGTTTTCATTTAGGAAAGAAAAATCTGGAGGGAGTTAGAATCTTTATTAAACATCTAGAAGTTTCTTTCTTTTATGAGGTGACATAATTGCAATTGCATATAACCACATTAGAAACAGCTTAAAACTACATTCTTTACTTTCATAACCCACAATATGAAATTTTTAAAACAAGCAAATCTGAAAGTAAATGTTTATATTCATAAGCTGCAGCTATGAATTATATTAGAACAAATAAATGCTTTTTTATTTATTTCAACTGTCTGGAAAAACTATTTTAATAGCTATTGTATTAATTCAGTATTACATCTCAGTACAATTCAGGAACATTCATTCATTCATTCAATCATTCATTTATTTATTTTTGGTACCAGGGATCGAACTCGGGTCCTTGTGCTTGCGAGGCAGGAGGCGAAACCATTGAGCTAAATCCCCGGCCCCCCAGGAACATTTAATTCTAAAGAAATTGCATAAAAACTGGTAAATTTCTCACAATGTAGAGGAAAAATTCAATTATATTAAAGCAGCAACAAATTTACAAATTTCATTATAATCATATATCCACAAGAGAAACCAATTAAATGAAACAAATCACAAATTATACCATGCAGTGAAAAATTTGGAACAG
This sequence comes from Heterocephalus glaber, assembly GCF_053883595.1. NCBI lineage: Eukaryota > Metazoa > Chordata > Mammalia > Rodentia > Bathyergidae > Heterocephalus > Heterocephalus glaber. The sequence goes on along the minus strand of NW_028258296.1, from coordinate 24,011,222 downwards.
AAAGTGCTCTATTTATCAATACTTATCTCTCATCTTCTCTGATCCTTTATTAGTATAAGTATTATATCTCTTAGTAGTTACTCCGTATTTTACTTATGATATAGTAGGAGCTTAAAGAAATTTAAAAAATATTTTTAAATGAAAATGTCTTAAGAATCCTAAATATTTTTTAGAATAGTGACTTCCATCACTTTGAATAGAGTTCAGTAAGGGAATTTAGAGTAGAAGAAAGAACTAAAGAGAAGTTAAAGTTCAAGAGTTGAGGGGAAGAGCAGACTGGAACAGAAAACGAAAAAAAAAAATCCAGCCATTATTAGTTGAGTTTCTAAAACCACTTTTCTAAAAATGTTAATTTCCAAAAATTTCAAATCATCTTTTAATCAGTCACTCAGAAGTTCTTGAGTACCAACAATGTGTTCAGCACTAAGCCAAAAGATGGTGAAACTTAGATATTAAGAGGGGATATAAACCAGTACAATTAGTATGGAAATCAATATGGAGATTTCTCAAAAGATTAAAACCAGAAATTCCATTTGACTCAGATATTCCCTTTCTAGGTATTTTCCTGAAAAGGTTAAAGACATCATAGTCCAGTGATACATGCGTACTCATGTTATAGTAGGATAATTCATAATAGTTAAATCTGGGAAGCAGCCTATATGTCCATCAATAGATGAATGGATAAAGAAAATGTGTTTACACATGATGGTAGTACTACTCTGCTATAAAGATGAGTAATTTGTAGAAAAATGAAAGTATCTTAAGGCCGTAATATTAAGTGAAATAAACAAGACACACAAGCTTAAATATTGCGTGGTTTCTCTTATATGAGGCACCCAAACTACAAAAAAAGAACAAAATAAAAGACAATAGGAATGTAGGGAGATAGATCTTTTTTGGGGTGTGTGTGGGGGTACCGGGGATCGAACTTGGGATCTTGAGGTTGTGAGGCAGGTGGCAGAACTACTGAGCTAAATCCCCAGCCAGAGATAGATCTTTCTTAAATGGGAAGGGGATCAAGAAATGGAGGGCGAGGAGATGAAAAAGAAATTAAGATGTATTACATACACGTGCCAATTCCATACAAGGAACGTAAACACTATACTAATGTAAACATGTACTAATAAAAAATATAAATAAGATAATCTCTAATTATATATAGATCAATAATGAAATCTTTGTTTCCACGTCTACACTCAAGATTGATTGACTGACTGAATGATTTATGCATTACTGGAGACTGAACCCAGGGCCTTCACACTGAGTTAACTAAATATATATCCCTTTTCTTATTTCTTATTTTTGAGACAAGGTCTCATTAAGTAGCTACCACGCTGGGCTCAAACTTGGGATTCCTCCTGCCTCAGCCTCCCAGACTATTTTGCAGAAGCATAGTCCTTAAGTCGAAAGGAATTAAAGACCCCTGGAGCAATTCTTAGCCAATAGGAACTGTAGGTTGTTTCATAAGTACTTCACATTGTCCTTAAAAGAGACAATATTGAAATACACTGTTTATAATTCTTCCAGGATTAATGTCTAGTTACCCAGAATAATTACCAACTCAAGAATTCACCTTTTTAGACTTTTCCATGTTGCTCATGTTAGTCTCTTCTTGCCCTTCTCCCTTTCTCCTTTCCTTTGGTTTCCTGTCAACCTGTCCCAAATAAACTGCATGGATCCAACTCTCCTTTTTGTGGAGGGCAAACCCAAATAAAAACATACCTCATAGGAGCTTAAGATCTTAACTCTACTTATAACTAATTTGGGGTATCAAATTAATTAATTTTTGCAGTAGGGGGGGACTGAATGCAGAGTCTTCACACTGAGCTACATCCCTAGCCCTTAGCCCTTGGCTAAGTCGCCAAGTTGCCCAGACTGGGTTCAAACTTGCCTTCTTCCTGCCTCAGCCTCCCAGAATGGTGGGATTACATGTGTGCAACATGATTCCTGGCATACATTCCAGTTTTGATAAAAAATACACATAATAAAAAGAGCAATAAAAAAGGAAAGGCATTTATAAACAGGATAGATGAGGACTGTGCACAAACTACTTTAATTGTGACATACCAGTGGTAGGAATTTTATAAGATATGGCAAGAAAGAAAAACAGGTATCATAATATAAAGGGTTTACCCAGAGGTTTCCAAGCTTTTCAGTTAACTCTAATGTTTCAAGTTATTTTTTCACTGTTTTCCTAGGACAAAAACTGCACCTAGGAGTGAGAGGAATATAGTTCCGCCTCATGTTGAAACCACTTTGAGCTAGTAGTTTGGATGGTAACCATAGGAAGCTCAGTAAGGCTGTATTTCCCTCAAATACTTAAAAAATATCCTGTTGTGACCCCCCTCATTTTCATCTGGCAACCCAGGGTGCCTCAGATTTAGAACCTCAATTTGTGAACTGCAGGTTTAGACTCATTCTAATTAGTGGCAACAGGGAGGTTTAACGATTAATTTTTCCTCCACATTTTAATGTAAAAGTATGCCACAGTCTGAAACTGATTAACAGTCAAAGTAACTAGAATATGATAGCACGCTAGGCACTACAGAAGAACATTTTTATAACTGAGTAAATGGCATTATTTTTAAGATACAATCCTTGTTGGCATTAATATTAATAAGAATATTCAAGAGTCTGTTTGACAAAAGTGTACACTATTGATATGGACCATAAAAACCTTTGTAGGCAGTATCAGAGAAAATGAAAAACAGTAGAAAAGTCCAAAGACAGTGTCTCCACAGAAGTAGAGAAAAAGAAATAAAAGCAATGGAAATGGTGAGAGCTTGTGGTGATTTTACTTACTTTTGCCAGATCATCCCCACCCCCCCACCCCCCCGCCCCAACAGCTCTCAGGGGCACTCTTGAAGACAGCAGCACACACTCCTGAGTAGGTTTCTGGCTCCAGAGGAAAAAGGAAGGATCTCATTTCCAAAGAATTATGGTTGCCTCTTTTTATCCAGCAGATCCCTAAAGGACTAACACCAAAGGCTTGTCTTCATTATATCTAAGTAGAAAATCTCTAAGGGCAGAGAAGGAGCTGAGTAAAAGACATCTGTCAAAACAATTAGAAGTAAATAAATCAGCCCCTGCAGCCTAGGACAAAGGATTTCAGGGCAAATAGACAAGCCAAAAATCCTGGGAGGAAAAGCTAGTAAGTGAAATGCTCTGGTGACTAAGAGCTTTGCAAGGCTTCCACTTATTACTTTGAAACTAGAAGGCTAAGTGCAAGTGGGAGGCATCCTCAGAAGAGACCCAACAAGACCCTAAGCTCTCCTCTTGGTTGACTCAAACTCCACACAAAAAAGGGGCAGAGATGTAAACTGTCTGGGTAAGAGATGAAACTATGACCAATATACCCATACTGTATAGCCCAGCTACAAAGACTAGGGAAATAATTTTCTTCTCCTTTCAGGCATTAAGGAAAGGTTAGTCAAAATAATAGCTTTCCTAGAATCCTAGCAATCAGGAGGCCATGGCAATATCACGAGTTCGAGGCCTACACAGTAAGTTCAAGGCTAGCCTGAACTACACTGTGAGACTGTCTCAAACAAAACAACGCTGACCATTAAGACAATGAAAAAGACACTAAGACACTTCAGGGACCACACAAGATACAGAATATAGTTTTTACCAAAAAATTATAAAAATCAACTATGTTCAACAGAAAGCAGCAATACGAAGTCCTAGGGAAGAGGAGTATTTGCATGAGAAACAAAGAAACTAAGGAGTACAGTCATGCACAGAAAAACTAGAAATTAAACTGTCCCTGAAGTCAAGACCTTGAAACTTATGAGATAAAGACACTCTCAACTGTCTTACATATGCTCAAAAACCTAAATGCAAGCACGGACAAATATCTAAAGGAAACAATGTTGTCTCACCAAATAAAATAGATAAAAAGAACCGAAGAGAAATCTTGGAGTAGAAAAACACAACGAAAAAAGAAAAAAACAAAAACAAAAAACTACTAAAGAGGTTCAAAAGCAGAAGCAAGCAAGAAAGAAAAAAAACAAACAAGAGATTTGGAGGTAGCTCAGTTGAATTATGCAGTCTTAGGAGCAGAAAGAAAAATGTATGAAGAAAAGCAGACAGAGTAAATGAAATGTGGGAGACCATATACATATTCAAAAAAAAAAAGGAAAAATGAAAGTTCCAAAGAGGTGGAAATAAGAATATTTGAAGAAATAACAGCTGAAAACTCCCCAAATTTGATGAAAGAAGCTCAAAGTCTCTAAACAGGATAAACTCAAAGAGATCTACTCTAAAACACATTATAATCAAATTGTGAAAAGCCAAAGACAAGAGTCTAGAAAGCAGTAAGAGAAAAGTAACACATGACTCACAAGGATTCTGCAGTTGATTTCTCATCAGAAAGCATAAACATCAGGAAGGAGTAGAATACTTCTAAAGTACTGAAGGGGTAAAAAAAACATAACTACTAACCAGGAATTGTATATAAAACAAAGCCTTCCTTCAAAAATGTGGGAAAAATTAAAGATTCCTAGATAAATAAAAACTAAGATAGTTTTCACCAGGAGACCTGATCAGAAGAAATGCTAAAGAAGGTCATTCAGATTCAAATAAAAGGACAATAGACAGTAATTTGAACCTGAAGAAAAAACAACACAAGTAAAACTACAAGCCAGTTACACTGCAGTGCACCTGTAATCCTAGCTACTTAGAAGGCTGAGACAGAAGAATCTTGAGTTCGACACTAGCCAAGTGGGCAAGTTATTGAGTCTCTAATTCAAAAAACAAAGAAAAACAATTCCAAAAGCCTAAGAACATAAGTGCATATAGTTTTGGTTTGTAACTAATGTTTATTTCACTTCTGTTAGTTGTAATCACCAGGGTAATCACTGAGAAAAAAAAGAACTTAGAATATGGTATTTATATAGCTTTACTCTTAACTGCAAAAACTTGGAAGCAAATCCTAAATTAAATGTCCTTCAGTAGGTGAGTGGATAAAGTGGTAAATCTAGATGATGGAATATTATTCCGTGGTAAAAAGAAATGAGCTGCAAGCCATGAAAAGCAAGGAAATTTACTGAAATGACTGCGTACAGAATGATTCTAGCTGTATTTTGGAAAAAGCAAAAGTATAGAAACAGGGGTTCCCAAGGCTCGGAGGTTAGGGGAATGGGGGATGAATAGGGAGAATTCAGAGGACTTTTTTTTACAGTAGTGAAACTATGTGATAATATAATGGTAGCTGTATGTCACTGTTCAGCAAAACTTATAGAACATACAGTACCAAGAGTGAATGTTAAGGTAAACTATGGACCTTGGATGATAAAAATTGTGTAAAAATTCAGCACTTATAAAAAAATGCATCACTCTGGTGCAAGATGATGATGGTGGGAGGGTGGCAATGTGTATGTGGAAACAGGGTTTGTGAAGTATCTTTATATTTGTTTGTTCCCCCTATGAGCCTAAAACAGGAAACAGGATAAAAAAACGACTACAAAAATTCAAACAAACACAAAAGACAGAATCATAAGACTTTAGGAGGGAAATAACATTTATAGAAAACAAAAATGGCAGAAACTTTTTTTTGTTAAAAAGAATTTTGCTGGGCTTGTGTAAAAGAGTCTCTAAACTACTGGAATTGCCCCCAGTGATAGTAGTCTTTTATTATTCATGGTGGGACCTCGAGACCATACCCGAGCTTAACCTAAAAAGTGACTCATGGTAGAAACCCAGATGGTTTCAGGATGGGGGATGGTCACATTAGAAAGACTAATCTTATCACTAGGAGTTCATGTATCAGCCTGACCTCCTGACCTCCAGAGTAGGGCAAGAAGGTTGAGATTAGATTCAGTTACATGGCAATGACTCATTCAATCACACTGATGTAATAACAAAGTCCCAATAAAAACTTAGGACATCTGAAGTGTAAGTGAATGTCCTAGTTGATAGACAGTGGTGTGGTGGGAGGATGATGTATCCTAAGGACATAAAAGCTTTATGTTTAAGACATTTTTAGGTGTTGCCCTATGTGTCTTTTCTTTTGGGCTGGTTCTAATTTGTATCCTTTATAATGAGATTACAATAATAAGTATAATAGCACTTTCCTAAATTCTGAGTTATTCCAGTGAAGTACTGAACGTGAAGAAGCAGTAGGCATTCTGGAATCTGAAACCACTTGGTCATAAGTGCTGGTGACTAGGGAACTCCAAGCCTGCATTTGTATCTGAAGTCAGGACAATCTTAAGGGACTGTGCCATAAATCAGTAAAATTTAACCAGTAGTTAGCATAAAAATTTATTGAATCTTGTCAGTAATTACCTTAAATGTAAATGGATGAAAATATTCAATTAAAAGGTAGAGACTGGCAAAATGGATTAAAATTGAATCAATTATATGCTATTTAAAAAAGATTCATATCTTAATACACATATTTGGATTGAAATTGGAAGTTAAAGAATAAGAAATGATATTCAATGCAAATGATAACCAAAAGAGCAGAGATAGGTTACACTAATATCAGACAAAACAGACTTTAAATCAAGTTTGTTGTAAGAGATAAAGGACATCATATCTTTTTTTTGTTTTTGGTACCGGGGATTGAACTCAGGACCTTACGCTTGTGAGGCAGGTGGCAGAACCACTGAGCTAAATCCCTGGGCCAGGACATCATTCTCTTAATAAAATAGCCAATCCATCAAGAAAAATATAACAATTACAAATATATCTTACAGAGCATCAAAATATATGATACAAAAATTTACATAACTGAAGGAAGATAACGACAGTTCCAGGAAACACTGGTGATTACTATTACTACTATGATTACTACTGTAAGTAGTGGTGATGAGGCAGGGAAACTGTGAAATGTAAACTTATGCAGCATCTATAAAAAAGTTAAATGGTTTCTCAAAAACTTAGACATAGTTACCAATAACCTCATAATTATATTCCTGGTACAGTATATACCCTCCAAAATTTAAAAGAAGTACTCAAACAAAAACCTGCATAGAAATGTTAATAGTGACATTATTCAAAAAGTAGTCAAATAGTCAAAGATTCAAAGGGTCAAAAAGTAGAAAGAACCCAAATGTCCTGACAAATAGATAAAATATGCCCATAAAATGGAGTATTTTCCAGCCATAAAAAGTAATAAAGCAATAATATATAACATGAATGAACCTTGAAAACAGTTTACTAAGTGAAATAAACTAGATGTAAAAAGATCACAGATTATTTAATCTCATTTAAGTAAAATTATCTAGAATAGGCAAACACAGAGAGACAAAAAGCCAACTGGTAATTGCCAGGATCTGGGAGGAAGAGGGAGTGAGTGGGCAATTAATGTGCCTCAGTTTCCTTTTTGGGTAACCTAAATGCTTAGAACTATATTGGTGATGGGTTGGGGATTTAGCTCAGTGGTGCTGCCACCTGTCTTCCAAGCACAAGGTCCTGAGTTCGATCCCCACTACCGGGAAAAAAACAAAACAAAACTATATTGGTGATGGCTGTACAACATCATAAATATACTAAATGGGTCTGAATTGAATACTGTAAAATAGTTAAAGTTATAAATTTTGTGTTATATAAATATTACCATAATTTTCAGAAATCTATGTATACTTTTTTGCCCCCTCAAATATTGTTTTCTAAGTACGTTTGTGATATATAATGAATATATTGATTCTGGTGAGTTGATATGTATACATATGGCATCTTAGTCCTTTTTACTATCTCTTCTCTCTTCTTCCCCCCCCATCTCTAGGTTCCCCTCTTCTGCAAAAGGTCTATCTCCCTGTTTCTTATTGTCTTTTATTTTGCTCTTTATTTATACTTTGGGTTTCTCATATAACAGAAACCATGCAATATTTAAGTTTGTGTGCCTAATTTATTTTGCTTAGCATTATGGATTCATGTGCATCCATTTTCCTATAAATGGCTCAAAAGTACTCCATTGTGTATATACACCCATTTTCTTTATCTATTCATATGTTGATGGATAAATAGGCCATGTATCACTGTAATATGATGTTTTTAACTCTTTTGAAAAGATAGAAGTATTGCTAGGTCAATTGGAATTTCTACTTTTAGTTTTTTGAAGAATCTCCTTATTCATTATCCATAGTGGTTGTAGAAAAGGTTCCTTTTTCCCCTAAACCCTGCCAGTATTTCTGGTTTTTTGAGTTTGTGATGAAACCCATTCAACATTGTTTTGATTTGCATTTCTCTAATGGCTTGTTTTCCTGATTATTAATCCAGAAGCAGGTGTAGACAAAATACACAAAAAAAGAAAAAAAGCCTGTGGACTACATACCCGTTAATGCTGCAGGTTTGGACAGTGTACTATATTGGTTTTGTGTAGATATCATACTTTGCCGTGGACTTAGGGTCGGTGATGTAACGAGTGAAAGCTCCTCAATAATAATACTGCTTTTGGGATGATTCTTGGGAAGTTCATTTAATCTTTGCTCTAATGAATACTTTAGAAGATCCAACTTTTGACTTGATTCATTAAATCTTGCTTGAGCCTTCCAAGGGAAAAGATAATTATTGTCATTTAGATAATCACATTGTTTAAATAATATATTTAATAAACAAACTAAAATATTTAAAATTACTTCCGAAAGTGCTTTTCTGTCTGTTACTTTTCCTGAGCCAAGTAATTTCATTACATTCTTTGCACCTTCTGCTACTGCAAACTCTATCCTAAAATGATGCCTTAATTCTTCCATTCGAAGTTCAAGAGGGCTTATCACAGGTTTTGCTAAAGGGGGGAAAAAGAAGCAAACATTAATTGAAGCATTTATTTGGTTTTTTAACATGTAGTGATTGAAAACTATGAAAAGAAATTAATTCCTATGACATTAAAAACTGGTTCTTGGGCTGGGGATTTAGCTCAGTGGTTCTGCGCCTGCCTGGCAAGTGCAGGGTCCTGAGTTCGATTTCCAGTACCAATCAATCAATCAATCAAAACAGTTGGTCCTTAAATCAATAAATACTGAAGTAAAAATAGACACAGGTTAAAATCTAAGGCCTTCCACTTTACTCAATATATCTAAATTATAAATCTACAAAACAGAATTTAGAACTGCTATAACATGAGACCAAAACACAGTTGATTCTCCATATCTGTGAGTTCCAAGATGTTCTGACCATCCCAGATTCAATAATATTTGAGAAAAAAATGGCCTCTCTGACAGACCTTTTTCCCTTGTCAGTATTCCCCGAACAAAACAGTGCAACAAACTATCTGCATAGCTTTTCCATTGTATTAGGTATTATAGGTAATCTAAAGGTAATTTAAAGTGTGAGGATGTACATATAGTATATAGAAATACCAGACCATTTTATATTTTTATATAAAGGACTTGAGTATCCCTGGATTCTGGTATCCATTAAAATCCTGGAACACTCTTCCAAAGACACCGAGAGACAAGTATAGTGTCTGCCTCCACGGCTCTGTCAACTAGCTGTAAAGATTTCTTCTCGAATTAAAAAAACAAACAACCCCCCCCCCCACACTGCAAATAAACCACAAAAACTGAGAAAGACAAAATAATACTTTTAAACAGGTAACAGATTTTAAAAAAACAATTACAAGTTTATTAAAATGAATATATAGCCAGGTGTAGTGGCTCTCATCTATAATCTAATTTGGGGGCTGAGGTAAAAGCTCTTGTGGGTAGTTTAGCAAGGCTCTTTCTCAAAATAAAAAAATTTAAAAGGGTTGGGGATATAGCTCAGCAGTAGAGCACTTGCCTAATATGGGTGAGGCCCTGGCTTCAATCTCCAGGAACAAACACGAACACACACACACACACCAATCAGTAAAACAAAGAAATACACTCTTTTTTTCTTTCCTTTTTTTTTTGTGGTACTGGAAATTGAACCTAGGGTCTCTTCACTGAGCTACATTGCCAGCCTTTTTCTAATTTTCAAATTTTGAAACAAGGTCTCACTAAGTTGCCCAGTGTGGGCTTGAACCTGTGATCTTCTTCCTCAGCCTCATAGAATGCTGACATGCACTACCACACCAGGATAGGAAATATATTCTTGATCAATATCTTCTTCAAATATTAGATAGCATAACTCTCAAGATAAAAGAAAATAATAACACTTTCTCTCTCTCAATTTGAAGCACTCTTTCCTACATGAGACTGAGTTAGTACTACATGCCCATAAAAGAATATTGACAGTTTATGTCTATTCCATCACCATTATCAAAAGCCAATTCATTGGTCTGGACTGCCTGAAGAATCTGCATTCGTATGACTTCTATTTTTGTCTTGCTGTCCTGGAGCAGCTGCTGAGCAGTACCATGGAGTTTCCGATCCTATTAAAAATAAGTTTGAAAAGTAAGTAGATAAAGGGACAAATAAAACATTTTCATATCTTCTAAAAAGATCAACTGATATATCAGCAAGTGAAAAACAGAGTTAAAAGAATTGTAATATAGGGGATGGGGATTTAGCTCAGTGGTTCCACTGCCTGCCTTACAAGCACAAGGTCCCGAGTTCAATCCCCAGTACTCAAAAAAACCCCCCAAAAACCAAGAATTGTAATATAATATGTAATTTTCAGATATATTTACCAAAAAACCACCAAACTTACAGGAAAATAATTAAGGAAAACAATTCCATTAGGTAAGATAATCTGAGAAAAAAACAAGTGAGTTTACAGCCATACCACCCTGAATGCATCCAATCTCAGAAAAAATAAGTGAACATTATTGTTTTTAAAATTAAATTTTTATATATAGTCTGCCAAAAAATATATACAATCAGGAAAAGAAAAACTTGTATAAATATCTTAATACTGAATTTAATACTTAATACTGAATTAAATAATACTGAATTTATTGAGACATCATGAGATTAATACAAGTTATCTTTGGCTTCTACAATTACAAGAGGTGCTCAAAATGGTGGCCATTGGCTTCCAGATATTTATTAGTATGGCAAACTGCTGAAGTGCAGTTTGTCTGTCTGCTGTCTCTCTCTCTCTCTCTCTCTCTCTCTCCACACACACACACAAACACACACCTGAGGCATGCAAAATGATGCTTGATAAATAAATAAATAAATGTATATCCTTGCTACAAATTTATCTATCATCTTCCACAGTACCCTCTTTATGTATGTGTGTATTAAGGGCACCTGAAACTTACTCTTAGCAAATTTTCACAATATTATAGTCCTCATACTACATATGAGATCTCCAGACTTATTCATCTTACCTAACTGTAAATTTGTACCCTGCAACCTGCTCATCCCCATTTCTTTTCCTTTCTTACCCCTAGTAACCACCATTCTAGACTATTTCTATTTATTCAACTTTAATTTTTAATATTCCACATATAAGTGCAATCATATAGTATTTTTATTTCTTTGGTTTATTTCATTTCATATATGTATATGTGTATTGCACAATTTCTTTACTCATCTGTTGATTCCGAAGATTGCTTTCATCTTATTACTGTTTAAAAACAAACCAAATCAGGGCTGGGGATTTAGCTCAGTGGTTTCGCCGCCTGCTGTGCAAGCACAAGGACCTGAGTTCGATGCCCGGTACCAAAAAAAAAAACCCAACAAACCAAATCCAAACTCACATTTGTAATTTTCCCTTGCCTTTGTTTTATAAAAATAAAATATAATGAATTTTTCTTTATTTTGATCAATAACTTTCCAACTCAGAAGCATGTAATGGATGCCTCTGTGAATAAGTCTAAAACATTTGTATGACTTCTTTTTCTATTACAACAGTTAAAATTTCAGGGAATTTATATATGAAGGCAAATTTAAAAAATAGTTAATCACAGACAGCATTTGTGTTCACTTAAATTTTGCTTAAAAAAGAGAAAAATATAAAATACATGTTAACAATGGTGATTACAAACTTTTGAATATCAAAAATAAGAGACCTCAATAAAGCTGAAGAGAAAGTTAAACTTCCATCTCTTAAAATTTCAACACAGCCAGCACCTGGGAGGCAGGAGGATTGCCTGGGCCACACAGTAAGTTCAAAGATAGACTGAATTACATAGTGAGACCTATTCTCAAAAAAACCCCAAGATTTTGGGCCGGGGATTTAGCTCAGTGGTTCCGGCGCCTGCCTTGTAAGCACAAGGTCCAGAGTTCGATCCCCGGTACCAAAAAACCCCCCCAAAAACCAAGATTTCAAAAAAGGCTGTAAATTAAGTGAAATAATATTGTAGCTACACCTTTATTTAGTTCCATTAACGCTGAATGTAAATGACAGAGGAACTGCAGTAGGCTAAATAATGGCTCACTAAAAGATGTCCATCTTCTAATCCCAGAACCTTGTTAATGTTACCTTACATGACAAAGAGGATTTAAAGTAGCAAGTGGAAATAAGATTGTTAATCATCTGACCTCAAAATACAGAGATTACCCTGGGTTATAGATGGAGACCCAATGTAATTAAAGGGTCCTCAAATGTGTAAGACAGAGGCAGAAGAGATTCGAGTGATGCTGTGAGAGAAAACTGGACTCACTATTGGCTGGCTTGGAAAACAGAAGAGGATCATGAGCCAAGCAGGCAGATGCCTTCCAAAAGTTAGAAAAGGCAAGGAAACATTATCCTTGGAATCCTCCAATAGGGCACACAGCCCTGCCAATACCCTGATTTTAGCTCAGTAAGATCTATGTCAGACAAAATAACTGCAAAAACTGTAACAATAAATTTGCATTTTTTTCATTAGTACATGTCTGCAGTAGGTAATGTTTACATTCTTTGTGTAGAGTTGTACATGTACATAACACATCTTAATTCCTTTTTTCATTTTTTCCCACCCCCCCATCTCTTGATCTTCCCATGTGAGAAAGATCTCCCTACTTCCTGTTATCTTTTATTTAGCTCTTTATTTATAATTTCTCTTATGAGAAACCATGTGATATTTAAGCCTGTGTGTCTGATTTATTTCACTTAACATTGTAGTCTCAAGGTGCATTCATTTTCCTACAAATGACTCAAATTTATCTTTACTGTGTTGTATTAAACCACTAAATGTACAATAATTTGTAACAGCAACCATAGGAAACAAATATACTAATTTTACCAAGTATCAAAAGCTGATGTTATCTCTGGCTTTGAGAACTGCATCAGTTGTCAAAGGTAGGTATCCACAAATAAAGAAATAATAGATGAAACTGAGCATTAAAGTTAAGAAGTACTTATGCACAAGGAAGGGCAATCTTTACATATTATTTAGTATCTTTACTTTTATCAATAAAACAATTTTTTGAAATCAGAATTTACTGAACACTTACTGCCAGATACTACTCTTATTGGAGATATATATGTGTGTATGTGTGTGTGTGTGTGTGTGTGTGTGTGTGTGTGTATGTGTATACACATATATATACTTTTTTCCCTTAACTTGGAAATAAAAGAGCATATAATCAATCTCTATTTTGCAGGAGACTCAAGACCAAAACTTGAGATAAGTATTATTTGGGCAGCATAATTTTAATAATTCAAACACACACATATACTATATGATACTATATAAAAGTGGATGGAGATATATATGGTGGAGTGATAATTTGTTTTTATATAATTGGAAGAAAAGTGAGCTGTAACAATCTGCTAAATATCAAACTCATACTAATATACTATGGAGAAAAAAACAATTTGCAAATTTACAAAGTTTATCTTCCATTTCTTTCTTAGTCACAAAAGTCAGTAATTTAAGAAGTTTGTAAGAAAAAAAGTGAAAATAAAAGGAAAAAATGGAAACAAAGCTTTTGTACATAGGGAGGGGAAGGGGCTTGAGGGGGGATGGGATAAAATTTATTTTAAAAAATCAAATAAATAAATAAATAAAATTGGTTTCTAAAAAGAAAAGGAGCTTGTAGTCAAATTTTACTCTTTAATAAAATATTTAGATTTTACACCAAGAACAGGCTCAAATAGTTTACTGAATTTTTTGGAAACCAATTTATACTATCAAGTAGACACACACACACACACACACACACAAACACACACACTATACACACATTTTCTACTTATGCTTTACTAATAAGGACACTAGCTTCAACTTGGTGTTTGTGTATGACATATTACATATGTTTTTATGAATATTCCCTTTCCAGGTGAGGGGAAGGGCACATAAAAAGAATCAGGATGTGTTACGTATATGTACCAACTCCCCATGTGAATGTAATCATGATGAACTGCAAATATGTACTAATAAAAATAAAAAATATTCCCCTTTCAAATTTATTCACCTCGCAAACTTAAAATCTTATTTTCAGTAAAGTTCTAATGTAAAAATATAAATCTTAAAATATACAAATAACACTATGCTTTTCAATTAAGTTACAACTTTAGTTTATCACTATACAAAATAACAGTAGTTTTGACATTCACTTCTTTGGAAATACTATCTTTTTTAACTATTTCCATTCAAAATTCAAAGAATAGCACTGGTATTTCACTTTAAATGTTAATTTTCTCACACAGATTTTTGGAGGATGGACACAAATGTCAAAGTATGATGGAAGCTTTTAAAACTGACTTGGGATTTTATCTGTCACAGGCAATGTACAGTGACTACATATCAGTTTTATGCTTTCCAGCATTTAATGAATTTTTATTGTCAGTTCTATGCTTTCAGGCATTCAATTAATTTTGTTGAGTACCTACTATGTAGAAAACAGGAGATAAGGTGGACTTAAAATATACAAAATGGTTTACGTATGTAAGAATTACTGACTTTTATGCTGATAAAGACTGAGATTTTTATATATATGTTTTGATGAACCACATGAAAACGTCAGTATTTGACTGATTTTGAACAACAGCAACTTCATATGGTTCAACCTAATATCACTCTGCAATGCCTGATAATTATATATGGAATCTATAATATTTTATCAGCAAAAACTACAGATTTTATGATATTTTTAATTTATTAACTACCAATCCACAGTGGAATAACAGGACTACATCTCACACACACAACTTTCAAATAAATGAGCCAACCATTATCTTAATTTTTCCATCCCATATATATGGCTTACTTTCCATATATTAAACATTGTCAGTTCCTGTGAAAATATAAAAAGTAGTCAGGATGCTGCTTTGCTGATGATTATAGTCTTATAGACCAGACATAGATAATTACATACGTATCAGAAAGTTGAAAGTATCTGAAGAAATTTCAAATCAAAGTAGGATTAGTTTTAACTGGTAGAATTCAGAAAAACTTTTTTGTAGTTAATGTAGATAAGCCTGAAATATGCCCAGATTGGATGGCTTCTCATGTGTTCTTCACACAAACACACACTCACACCACCTCAAACCAAACAACAGAAACAACAAAAAAATTCATGGAACAGCACAAGGAAAAATTTAAAAGTATCCTGAATGTGGCGATGGTATGTGTGTGTTCCAATTTTTATGTACATGAATTAGATTGCAATAAAACTTAAGAATGACTGGGAGATTGGGGATTGAAGAACACAGATGGACAGTCAGACATATCTGAAAGAGAAAAAAGTATGAGAAGTCGAGAACAAAAATGCTACAAGAAATGGTATAAAATGCTAGGAACAACCCTAGATTTTAATAAATAGCTTGGTTCATTATCTGAACATATGAACAGGAGATATCTCTTCAATATGCGTTATTAAATCCTCAGAGATAACTGTGAAAAATCAATGATGCACAAATGCACAGTGAAGAAATGCTTAGGAAGCAGGTAGGGTAAGATAGTTGTATCCCACTCCTCAGATCTTTATATTAATAATCAAAACATCTTAATATAAAAAGAAAATGAAAATAATTATAGCACATACAAACATGAAATAAGAAAAAGAACAATGCATAAATTTCATGCCAACAGAAGATAAATGGTAATAAATGGTACAGCAGTATTTTAGTACTGAGCATTTATACTGAAATATTTCAATGTATATTGTTCTTTTTTTTTTATTGGTACCAGGGATTGAACTCAGGACCTTCCGCTTGTGAGGCAGGCGCAGTCCTACTGAGCTAAATCCCTGGCGCAATATTGTTCTAAATGTTGAAGATACAGTCATAACCAAGACAATGTCACTTGCTGGCAGCAGGTGTGGTGGCACACACCTGCATCCCAGCAATCTTGGACGCTAAGGCAGGCGAAATCAATGGTTTGCATGAGATTTACATTCTAATGTTGAAAACAGATGATAAAGAAACTGATGATGTAATGTAGTACAGAGGCAAGAGAAGGATTACTTAGAATAGTACCGAAGAGTTAGCTGTGGTGGTAAGCAACTGAACAGACACATCAAAGAAGTAAGAGAAAGTCATGAAAATATTTAGAAGAAATATTTTGACAAAACAGCAACTATACAGGTCTGAGGTCAGAGTGCTTGTTTTATTTAAAGAATAGCAAAACAGCCAGTGTAGCTAGTGTAATGAGAGACAAGTGTTTTTAGAAGATGAGATTAGAAGATAGCCAGGGGTAAATCATGTGTGGACTTAGAGAGTCAGATTAAAGACTAGGTTTTATTCTAATTGTGATGCAAAGTCATTGCAGAACTTTACTACCTTTCAGTTGTTAGGACAAAATACCTGACATACACAACTTCAAGGAGAAAGGTTTATCTCGGTTTACAATTTCAGAGGTTTCACTTCATGATAAGCTGGGTCCAAGGCAGAAACATCATGGCAGAGAGCTATGGCAAAAGATAGGTGCTCACTAGTGTAGCCAGAAGCAGAGAGAAAGCAGGAAGAGCCCAAGAGGAAGAGGTCAGAGACCAGATATCGTCCCCAGGGTCATGCCCTCATGACCTACCCAGATACATGGGAAAGTGTGCTTCATTAATTTCCTAGGCATCTCTCAAGCCAATCAAGTTGAAAATCAAGATTAACCATCAAAGGGTTTTGAACAGAAGGCTGGAAATAATATGACAAATTTTAAAAGGACAACTCTGGCTGTATTGTGTACAGGTCTGATAATTTTATCATATAGACTAATAAAAAGTTGTGAAAAAACCTTTCACGCCAAACTGAATTTCATCACATTTGCACCTAAATTTTCTCCTCCTTGTGAATTCCCTATCATTGTAAAGAGCATCATCATTCATCAATCTATCCACATAACCAATCTAAAAATCATTTTTTACTCTGAGTTCTTCCTAATATCCCGATGCCAACAGCTTCACTCTGTCTTTGTTTTCACTGCTGTTACAAGACAGATGAAACTGTTTAGCTTGGATTGCTAAAAGAGTTTACTTAAATTTGCTGCTTGCAGACTGAGGATGGATGTGAACTTTCTAACTTTAAACCTGTATATTTCCCTTGCTAAAAGTCTTTCAGCAGCTCCATATATTTTACAAAATAGAATCCTAAGTAGTTAATTTTGACTGTACATTCTGGTTCGTCTTTAAGTTATGCTATATTTCATGCTATGCCTTAGTCACTTAAAGAGCCACTAATGAAGAAGGGGGAAAAGGTCCTGCTGCAGTAAACTACAGAAATTCTCCTAAACAAATTATGCCTTTCTGGATATTCAAATTTGTTATTCTATGAAAGCACGGCCTTTCATTAAAAATGAGTGAGAGAGTTAACAACTACATTTTTGTTTTGTTTTCTGAGACAAAGTCTCGCTATGTAGAGTTCAGGTTGGTCTTGAACTCACTATGTAGACCCAGGGTGGCTTTGAATTTGTGGCAATCTTGCCTCAGTCTCCTGAGTGCTGAATTTCAGGGATGCACCAACAAGCCAGGCTTAGAGTTGACAACTGCTAACATTAGAAGTGTCTGCCAAAATGAAACCAGTAATCTGTATAACCAATAATTACTAAAAAAGTTTTAAAAATATTATGTGCAGTCTATCTACTCTTAGATATATTAGGTAAAAACTACGTTAAGAACTTGTGGTATAGCTATACCAAATCATTTCCATTTCTCAGAACAAGCCACGGTATTCCACAGTCTATTACCGTGTATATACTGGGTTTACCCGTATCATCATCCCTAGAAAGTAATTCCTCCTTAAATGCCAAATCTTTCAAATCTCATATTAAGACTTAAATGTTTTTCTGGCAGCTACGTGATCTTTATTCAAAGTGTTTCCAAAGTAATTCAAACAAACTATTATATACATGTAGATAGTCTTCTAAAAGCAGGATATTATCTGTTGAGTAGCAATTATGGATAAGGCACCATCACATTTATTCCCTAGAGCCTAGTATGTCTATTAAACTGTTAAACCCATAATGAATAAATATTTCATACACTTTCAATTAAAATCTTCCCTAGCTCATAAAGATGTACTCTCTGTCCCTTTGAGAAGTTTAAAGATGAAAAATGAAAACCAAAGATAAAACAACTGGCAGGCCTAACTCAGCAGCCTCTCTAATAGACTTTGGACTTCCACTTGAGTCCTTGTCAAATTAATCAATCTCCTAACTAAAAATAAAAAGCTACTAGAAAATTATGTATTTATTTTAGTAGGATGTCACAGTCCTATTCATTTTGGACCTGTGGTTACTGTAACTTTATGTATTTGTTTAACTTTTAGGATGTCCGTAACTCTGCTTAGTTTAGGGCAGTGGTTGTTAATCTTGTGGGGATTAGAGACCACAGTAAGAGTATAGTGAAACCTATGACCCTCCCCTCCATCCAGTTATTAGCATACAAACTCACCTTTCAAGTAACTTCAAAGGGTTCTTAAATCCCTTAAATTAACCCATCAATCCCAGATTTTAAAAAATCTTACTACAGAGGGCGGTAAATGGCTTAATTTAATTTTAAAGTAGCATCAAGTACTACAACCACAGTTCCAGTAACATAGTTTTGCTAAAAAAATTAAAAATACTGAAAAAAGTCCGAAAATATTTGATAAAAATGAAAAATCTCCCAAACTAAAGGTTAATACTAAAAACAATATCACAGAAAATAACCATCCAATAATAAATATTCAAGGTTAGTGAAATAATATCCTATTTTTAAGAAACAAAAATATATGTCTCTGGAAATAATAAAAGCCAGGTGTGGTGATCATGCCTATAATCCTAGTACTCAGCAGAGGCAGGAGGATTTCAAGTTTGAGACCAGCCTGGGCTACATAGTGAGTTCATGGCCTACCTGGACTATTTTCTGATTCTGTCTTAAAATACAAATTAAAAAATAGCAACAAAACCCAAAAACACTCCACAAAAAACAAAAACAAAAATCCTTTTGAAATGACATAAAATCTACCTTTCACAATTAACCTTACAAACACTTTAGTTATAACACAGACACATATTTCTCTTTCTCAATATCTTCTCAAATTTAATTTAGAGTGGGAAGCTGTGACTCATGACTTCACGATCTTTTCCTCCATGATTTCAAATTCTTTCTACACCGGAACAAAAATAAATACAACTTTTATTCCCAAATTATTTAAGAAATAACTATGAAGCTATGAAGAAACACCGATTTACAAAGATAAAAATCTTTAAAACAGAAGAATTCAGAGTAGGAAGGTAGATTTCCATAACAGACTCATTTGTCTCAGAATTTTTTAAGAACAGCTAAAACCATAAAACCTTATGTCAAAAGAACTTTTAGGATAATCCGGTTCAGTGTTTTCCAACATTTTTTCTGCCACATTAAACAAAGATTCTCATTAATTAAAAACTGCTCCCCATAACACTGATTTTCAATGGGGATTTATATCCCCATACCAGAATCCCAAGAATGTACAGGTCTAAGCCAGGTAATCACTGATTCTAGAATATTCTGTCTTTTCATTGTTCTTTTCCTAAAAATCTATGTGGTAATGAAAAACCCATCACAGCTTAAGTTTTTTAAATAAAAAAATTTTGTCTTAAAATAATTTTAGATTTACAAAAAAGGTGCAAATACAGAGAACTATACACCCTTTAATTATATAATCAAATTTTTAATTGAGTGGATTTTGGTAGGAATAAATAATGTTTAAAACATTGCTTTTTAAAAAACTTTTTTTGGTCTATACATTCAAATTATGAGGCTAATATGGTTCCAGAAATCATAATTTACTGTTTAAACAGTGAAACTACTAACAAAAATGTATTATATATGGATCTCAAAAAGAATTTTTTATAGTATGACAGTTTAAGAAGATAGAACATTACTGTATAGCTTCGCAGGGACCATGCATATCAGATGACTCAAATTCTCACACTTCTGTACTTGTCCACCAATGACTCCCAACTGCTACCAACACTGACACTGGGGTTACAAATTATAATTTTAGCAAGTAGATGAACTCACAAAAGTGGACCCTGCAAGTAGATGAACTCACAAAAGAGGCTTGATTATTTTATTTACTGTACTTACCTTTGAAGAACCATTTGAATACATCTGTATCATATTTTCTGCACCTTGTTTTACTTTAAGTTCTATATCTAGTTGTTTTTGTAAGGCCATCAATCTATTGTTGCTAGCAGAACAACGAGGGTCATTATTTGGAGTATCTGGAGTCCTTGGACAATCTGTAAATAAAGTGTTAGTTACTTATTAGGATCAACTGTTGCTTAGAAATGGAAGTCAATATTTTTGAAGACTAAGAAACAGGGTTTGAAATGACCCTGAAGTCATCTAAGTGGAATCTTCTTATGCTTACAGATAATACAAAAATTCAATCAATCCAAGTAAAGGCAATATTTGAGTTGCGAGACCACCTGCTAGGATAGGTTCTAATTCCTACAGAAATAACTGAGTCTGCAACTGAATTAGAGATGACTGTCCAAGATTTTACTAACATTACTATTTCTAAATTAAATTATAGCAATTTGACTAGTTTATTCAGCAATTAAATTCCCTACTTGTTACTTGACTGGTCAGAGAACAAAGTATACATAAATATTGCACAAATTCCATTAAGGTAATTCTTTGAAAACAGAACTAACAGTTCTTGAAATACAGTACTTGCATCAATTACTCATAGCTTAAGCACAAGCATACAAACCTTCACATTTTGTTTTCCACTATGAAGATATTCAATCACAATGGAAAATGTTTCAAAGACAGTGAGTGACTGATAAAGACTGTTGGTAGGAAGGTAAAGGGAGACCAAACACTCAAGTCTATCACATATCATAAAGAATATCATGTTGTTTATACATAAAAAACAAAACTTCAAAAAGGGTCATCGAATTATTTGGGGTAATCCACTTCTAACAACTGTACTATGTAACTAAATATTCAAGTTCATTATTTTGTTTTTATGTATACTAGCTCTCTATCTTGTAAAAAAGCTAGAAGACCAGGATACTAAGCCTCTTTTAGGTGATAAGTAATCACTGAAAAGTTGCTTAACATTTGTGCTAAGGGTTCCCTTTTCTCCTATGCAAGGTAAAATGGAGTAACAAATCTATTTTAATAAATATATTTCATATTTTTTTTTATTCTTTTAAAAAATTCATTAGTTCAAAACCATGAAAACATCATTTCTTAACATACAAAGAGTGATTGAAAAATGACATGAATATTTAAACAAAAATATTACAGTAAAAGACACATTACCATAAATTCATCTCAACATACTCCCCCTCACTTTGAACACACTTATCTCATCCTTCTTGCTACTTTCTAAAGCAGTTTTAAGTTCTCCCTTGTATCTTTATGAAATGTGATAAAAAACACAGTGAATGCTGCTGCCAAGTGCTATCCAATGGAAAGGAAGGCTTGTGAAAACATTATGGTATGTCTTCAACCATCTCATTCATTAGATCTGGCACCATGTAACTTTTGGTTCTTCTCCAAAGTCAAAATGACCAGGAAAGGTAAACATTTTGAATTGATTCAGGACCAAAGCAGCCATGATAGTGCAACTAAAGACCCTCAGATACGAGGCTTTATAGTCCTTTAAAAATATAAGCACCAATCTTCATAAATAGCTCCATAATGGATATTACACTCATAATACAAATATGAAAACCAGGACATCATCAAAGTTAAGAAATTTGCCCAAGGTCATATACCTAGTAGGTGCCACAACCTGGATTTCAATGTAGTCAGTTCTGTTCTGAAGTCTGTCCTATTAACCATCGTGCTATGCTGTCTCTACCATCTAAAGGTCTTATAGATAACTATACTAGGCTATGTGTAACAGTGTATTATACATATACACATATTTTTTAGATAGATATCATGCACATTTTACATTTCAGGAATCAGGCAAAGCCGCAAGTTATTAACTGGGGTTCAATTCAGGAAAGAATTCTATTTTAACTGAATTCATCAAATTATACATAAACTGCTTTGGAAGTTCATTTTATAAGCCACAGTCTTACAGAAAACTTAATTAAAATATAGGCTTTCAGATTAGCTCACAAAATACACATAGTTAACATTGTCTAGATTTGAATCTGTTTTGGCACTGAAATCTAGTACACTCTATGTAACACAGGTACACAGGTTAAGTACTTATCAGCTCTACATCTCACTGTCTTCATCTGTTAAATAGTGGTGAACAGTGTTGCGAAAATTAAATAAGGTATGTGCAAAAAGCTTAGAAAAGGATGTAGTATATGGTAAATAATCAATAAATACTGACTACTCAAGTAGGAAGGTGAGCTTATTTCTGTTGAGTGTATTACAACAATGAACAGTATAGATCTAGGAACATTTTGGTTTTTTCTTTTTTTTATGTAAATGATACTGGTACAAGAGTCTTATAATTACATAGAGTCTGGCATAATAGTTTATGGTGAGCACACTGTAAAAAGGACTGGAATGCATTCAGCGTAGAATGTATTAGCTGAAGAGTATGGAAATGTGTTTTCTGTGAAATAGCTGTTTAGCCTAAGATGAGGGGAGAAATGATATCTGTTTAAAGTTTAAACATTTTCCTTGAAATGAAATAAAAGCTGTATATTTACTATTTCCCCACAGGACAGAAAATCAGATTCAATAAGTGAAAGTGTGGGCAAGAGATGTATCACAAGATAAAACAAAATTTCTTACAGTGCAGGTTATCTAAAAATTAAATGGTTTGCCTTATGTCATAAAGTTCATTGTCTCTGAAAATATATAAACGTTAGATTATAATTCAGTAGATATACAACAGGTTGTAACAAGACACTGAAATATCTACTGATCTAAGTCTGAGCGGTTGTAAAAATATTGTAATACCTACCACTGTTCTTATGGAAAAGTATGTTCTAAGTTTTGGTAAGGATTACAGTGACAGAAGAAATAACAATAGGCAAGAGGCTGGGCTCAGGTCAAAATGCCTGGGTTAAAATCCTATGGCTATTACTTATGTGTATGGTATTGATTTCAGACTTAATACATCTATGCTACAGTTTTTAGTCACCAAATGAGAGATGTGATGAAGACAAAGCCTGTATAGTTCATAGATCAATGGTTAAAACATAGCAAGGGGTTAAAAAAATTACAAGTCAAAGCTTAGCAAAATAGTTAGAATTTCCACTCGTTTAATCTTCACAGAAACTCAAGGATTTTTTAATATAACCTGTTTTAACCAAACCAAAACTAAACCAAACCAAAATCCACCAGAAATTCTTAGAAATTTGCAAAAGTCACAAAAATATACATCAAAGCATAATTTCCATTGTTGATATGCCTTGTTTTATAAAGTTTGTTTTTTTTTCTTTTAGAAATTGGAGAAATACTTTGATGTCTTCCATGGATTTTACCTGTTTCCTTAAACCTGCATTTTAAATTCTTATTTGCTATTTTCTTCTCTCCAGTTTTCCTCCTTGTAGGTTTTGATAAGTTAGAGCAAACACATAGTTGTCAGTATATGTGCTAACCTCCTGTCTTCATAGTGAACTACATTTCAAAATAGGACTAATTAGAACTTCTTATTAATGTTCTCTCCAGTCTACAAAAAGAAATAAAAAGGAAACTCTTATCAAATGAAAATTATTTTTCCATTCTAAGAACTACTTTTAATTATAAGAAGAAATGTTGAACTTGCTCTTACACAGTTTGGTAACTGAAGAAACTAGCTAAATTTCATGATTATACTAGTAACAAATCTCCATTTGCTATAGCTACTGCTAAAATTACAAAAAAAAAATTTTGAGGGGAGGTTTAGTACAAGAAACTGCATGCATCTATCAAAGAGATAAAGTTGTATGCATGTCTAAATTACAGTAAAGCACCAGAGATAAGCCTATGAAATCATATCTTTATACACATTTAACCAGTACAAATTGTGCTTTTAAGATAGTGGACAGGACTAAGTCCCTTCACTTAAACATTTTTAATGCTTGTCTACATACAGAGCCCTAACTACACAGCCAGGCATGAACAACTTTATACTATGTAGCTTCAAGATAAAAATATTATCGTAAGGTTCTTTCAGATCTATGTTCAGTTAAATTTTCTACTTATGAGAAATGCAACACATCTGCCTTCCTCCCTGCTGTTATACTGGCATTAGTTTCTCCAGAATAACTTTCCTAATCATCTCCAGTCTAATCAGACACCCATCCTAATGTCTTCAAAATTTACTTTCTTCCACTGAAATACTGTAAAATAATATTATAATGATCTGTTTTCCCTCACAGACTAAGCACCTTGAGTACTGGTACTTGTTCACCAAACACCCTTGAAAGAGTATATGTAGACTATCTTCTACTTTTTTTGGGGGGGCGGTACCAAGGATTGAACTCAGGTCCTTGCGCTTGCGAGGCAGGCAGCAGAACCACTGAGCTAAATCCCTGGCCCTATCTTCCACTTTTCAAATGAGAAAACCAAGGTGTAGCTAGGTTCCAAGTGGTATACAATTACACAACTATGTAATGGTCTGCCTTTGTTACTTTTCTTGTTGCTGAGACAAAATACCCAACAACCACAAGTTAAAGGAGGAAAGGTTTATGTCAGCTCAGTTTGTAGAGGTTTTGGTCCATGGTCAGCTGGCTCCAAGGCAAGATGGCATGGCAGAGGGGCATCTCAGAGGAGAAATTGTCCATGGCTTGGTAGGCAGAAGGCATCAAGCAGCAAGCAGTGAAGCAGCAGCAGCAAGCAGCCTTTCTTTTTGTCCATCCAGACTATAACCATTCTGCGTGGTGCCACCCAAACCAAGGGTGGGGTTTCTGTCTTCAGAGAATTCATTCTGCCTCACTCACTACTATGCTAATTGGAATCAATGTGACTAATTTAGCATCACATACCCTTACTAGCAATATCACACTCCCTAGACCCAAAAAGCCCCACCTATGAGTAAATGAGACTTTGAGGGGACATGCAGATATAACCCATCACATGGTCCAGCTGGACAACATCTCAGATCATATAACCTTTGGTCTTCATTTCATAGCCAGCTGACTCTGCTGAATATTCAAAGAGTGGTACTTTTACAAATTGGATGTCTGCTTATGGGACAAGGCTATGTAATATAGTAAAAAATTAATCCAGAGATAGTGGCACACACCTGAAATTTCAGCTAGTCAGGAGGCTGAGGAAGTAGGATTCCAAGTTCGTCTGTCATATGTCAACAACTGAAGTGATTTAGCTTTCTTAATGCATTAAAGACAATAGTGATGGATAAGATTGTAGCTGTGACAATTTTTGTTTAAGGTACAAGCAACTTAGGCATTAAAAATTTCAAAACTACCTGTATCTGTTATATCTTACTGTTTGAAAACTATGAACTTCATCTCCTTGTACAGGATACTTCTTCATTCTGTATATAATTCTGAGCCTGGTGTATACACAGTACTTTCACTCTTATTATCCCCCTTGGTGACAATAACATGTTATTAACCACTACGTACCTCTTAAACTGGTTTAAAAATGTATTACCAATACCAAATTCTGGAGAAGATATAAACAAATGAAACTTTCATGCATTACTAGTACAACTGAAAATAATATAGCCACTGCGGAAAACATTTTCTCGGTTTCCAATAATGGTAAACACATTACACCATATGACTTTAGCAATCCCGCTTCTTAATACTTTTGCTCATACAAGAACTGGATCATGTATATTTACAAAAGTTTGAGCTGGGTATGGTGGTGCACACCTGTAATTCCAGCACTCAGGAGGCAGGATCACCATGAGTTTGAGGCCAGCCTGGGATATACAGTGAGTTTGAGGCCAGCCTGAACTACATAGTGAAATCCTGTCTCAAAAAAAACAAAAAACAAAACAAAACAAAAAAGCTTTACTGATGATTGCCCTAAACTGGAAAACAACCCCAATATTCATAATGCAATGAATCACTACGTAGGGATAAAAAACAAAACCCACTGATACACATTAACTTCTGGATGAATCTGAAAAGCAATATGCTGAGTTAAAGTCAGTTTCAAAAGGCTACATATTTTATGATTCTATTAATATGACATCCTTAAAAGAAAGCTATAGTGACAAAAAACAGATCAGTGGTCACCAGGCAGTATGGAGTTGTGGGAGAGTGTAACTATATAAGGATAAGATGATTTCTGGATAAGGATAAGATTTTTGGGGCAATGGAATTATGTATTATTCTTTTTCCTGATTACTCGTGGTGGTTTGACAAATCTATCTTAAAAATTCACCAAGTGGTACACCAAAACAGTTCATAACTTCATTCAAAATATGAGAAATTCAACCAGAAATAAGAAATGTATACAAGTTACATAACAAAGTAGACCACAGATTCTATGCTTGTTTTTCTACATATAAAATTCAACTATAATTGCCATGTCACATTTAGGTAAACCAGAATGACTTCATAAACTACATTTTAAATAGTAATTAGGAAAGAAAATTCCCTTACGATAGCTACATTTTAGAAATTTAGAAGAATTTGCTATGATTGACTAAATAATAATCCCAATACTAATAGTTTTATACTAAATAAAGGGTTCCCTTTTGGAAAAATCTAAGTCTGGTGGGGTTTGAGAAGATGGAAATAAGAGATACATGAAATAAGCTGAAAACAGAAGGGCTGTACACTACACAAGTTAGCTATACTTAAACATAAAAAAAATTCTTCACTTCTTTAGGGATAATGACTCATTTAAGAGACCAAGATTGAGGAAACTGGCTCTTTCTCAAATATTTCCTTTTGGACTCTCAGGTGCGAACTAAAGCTGAGACTACCAGGTTACTTTAGAGAGACCAGTATTCTTTCTCATAAGGTACAATCAGCCTCAGATAACCTTATCTTTGTAATTTCTATGTGGGACAATAGTATCCCATGAGACTATTCTCTTTTTCTAAAATTTTATTTTAATTCACAAATGATTGTGTTTACTTATGGTGTGTAATGTAATGTTCTGTTACATGTAAACACTGTAGAGAGCAAGATAATTAACATGTCCAAATATCTCAAATATTTCTTTGGGAAGAGAATACTATAAACAACAGAACATACTCTTCCTAAGTTTCCTACTCTTTGACCATTTATCCATCTTTCTCCATACACCAGCCTCTGCTAACCAGCATTCTATTCTTTACCTCCATGAGGCTTTGTTTATAGATTCCTTATAAAAGTGCTATCATTCAGTATTTATCTTTTCATACATACCTGGTTTATTTCACTTAGCATAATGCCCTCTAGGTTTATCCACGTTGTTGCAAATGACAGAATTTCCTTTTTTAAAAAAAAATAAGGTTGAATAGTGTCTACTGTGTATTACTATTTTCAGACAGGATCTCACAATCTATCTAGTCGAGGATGGCCTTGAACTCACAATCCTCCTGCCTCAACCCACTGGGTACTGAGATTATGGTGTATACCACCATACCTAGCTGTATTACGCTTTAAAAATCCATTTGTCCTTTGATGGGCACTTTGGTTGTTTACATGTCTTGGCTATAATGAAGAACAATTTAATGAGGAGGGGAGCATGGACTTCTCTTTGATATACTGATTTTAATTCCTTTTGATATATACTCAGAAGTTGAGTTGGTTTTTGGAGTGCTGAAAACTGAAGTCAGGGCCTTGCATATGCTAGCAAGCCCTCTACTACTGAGCTACATACACCCTGGCCTTTTTGTTTTATGCATAGTTTATGAGAAACTTCTGTACTGTTTTTCAAACTGGCTATACTAATTTGCAATTTCACCAACAGTATGCAAGGTTATACTCTCTGCACCCTTGTCAACATTTATCTTTCAATTATTTTATAACAATCAATCTAACAGGTATAAGGTGAGATAAATGACTGTGGTTTTAGTTTGCATTTCTTTAATGATTAGAGTCATGTAACTTTTTTGGTCATTTTTACTTTTTTGGTAACTATCTATTTGGGTCTTTGGCTTATATTTTAATAGAATTATTTGTTTTCTTGATACTGAGTAGTATTAACATATGGATATTAGTCTCTTAATACATAACTTGCAAATATTTTCTCTCAATCCGTGGGTTTTCTTATTCCACTATTTGCTTTGATGTCCAAAGGAAAATTTTTAATTGGTTAAAACCCCACTTGTCTATATTTGCTTTTGTTGTCTGTGCTTGTGAGAACTTACCCAAGAAATCACTTCTCAGATCAATGTCATGGAGCTTTTTTCCTCTATATTTTCTTCTAGAAGCTTCAGTTTGAATTTTTTTTAGGTTTCAAATTTTACATTTAAACCTTTAACCCATTTTGAGGTTTTTTGTGTGTGTGTGTGTATGTGGTACTGGGGATCAAACTCAGGACCCTGTGCTACATCCCCAGCCCAGGGTTGATTCTTGCATGAGGAGTGAGATAGGACCCATTTCGATTTTTGTGCATGTGGATATCCAGTTTTCCCAACACTATTTATTGAAGAGACTGACCAGTCTGAATAGAGTCCCAGACACTACTGTCAAAAACTGACCATAAATGTATAGATTTCTGAGCTGTCTATCATATTCCATTGGTTGATATGTCTTCTTTACATCAATACATGAAGTTTTGATTAACACAGCTTTGTGATTTGAAATTCAGTAGTATGATGTTCCAGTTTTACTCTTTTTGCTCAAGATGATGTTTCCATACAAATTTAGGATTTTTTTCATTTCTGTAAAGAATGACACGGGGATTTTGATAGGGACTACACTGAATGTATAGACTGTTTGAGGGTAATATGGACATTTTAGCAATATTAACTATTCCAATCCATGAGCTTAGGACATCATTCCATTTTTCGTGTCATTTTTAATTTCTCTTATCAATGTTTTATAGTTTTCTGTGAATAGATCTTTCACCTCCCTAGTTAATGTGACTTTTAAGTATTTTAATTTTTTGATCCTATTGTAAAATGGTAATGTTTTCTTCTTTTCCAGTCTGTCATTAATGTATGTAAATGCCATTGATTTTTGTATGCTGATTTTAGTATGCTGATTTTATATTCTGCAACTTTATTCAATTCTTTAATTAGTTCTAATAGTTTTTGTGGAATCTTTAGGGAATTCTATACACAAAATAATGTTCACAGAAAAATTTCACTTCTTCCTTTTTTTTTGGTACCGGGGATTGAACTCAGGTCCTTGTGCTTGTGTAGCAGCGAAACCACTGAGCTAAATCCCCGGCACGTCTTCCTCTCTTGTTTGGATGTCTTTTATTGCTTTTTCTTGGCTAAGTGCTCTGGCTAGGACTATAGCGAACAGAAGAACAAAGCTGAAATCTTTGTCTTGTTCATGATCTTCAAAGAAAAGCCTTCAAGAGTTCACCATTAGGTATGATGTTAACTGTTGGCTTGTCATATAACATCCTTTATTGTGCTGAGGAATATCCCTCTTATATCTAATTTGTTGAGTTTTTATCATGAAAGAAAGCTGAATTTTTTTTTTTTTGGTACTGGGGATTGAACTTGAGACCTTGTGCTTATGAGGTGGCGGTGGAACCACTGAGCTAAATCCCCAGCCCCAAGAAAACTGAATTTTAACAAATATTTTTTCTACATTTACTGAGATGTCCATGTGGTTTTTGCCCATCATAGTGTTTTAAAAGAATATAGAAGATCAACAGGAAGCACAGAGTGTCCTGGGCAAGAAGAGAACATGACATAATTCATCTCCTACTACTCTGAAAAATAAGTGGATACATCTATTTTATAGTAATAGTCTCAAATGATAAGGCCTTGACTTTATAATAAAATAATTATTTTACAAATAATAAACTAATTCTTTATAGATATTAATTGCTTCAGCAGAAATTAAGAACAAACATCTTCTTGGACAGTAATCATCAAACAATATATACCTAAATTGTCATTTATAGTCATTCATCCTGTTTATGTATCCCATACAACAGAAATTAACCAAACACCTCTGCTATAAATCCACTACTACTTTAAAGAACTGAAAGCAAAAGATGCCCTTGAATCTTCTTGCCAGATCTAATAAGTAAATATACTTTGCTTACCTTATAACATACAATGTACATCTATAGTAGACAGATATAAATTAATGTTCAACTATTCTAATCCTCTATACTGTTGTTGCTTTATTAATGTTGTAAAATCACTAAGAGGGAGACTTATCAAGTTGTGTGACTATGCCATTTGCAAAGAGAAAAACCTCTTGCTGGGGCCTCACACACGCAAAAACAACTTTAAAAAAATACAATTAGAATTCAGCCAACTTGTTAAATTTATTGCAAACAAACTAAAGTATTAAGTAGTCACAAAAGAAAGCTGTATTATAAGCCAGGTGTGGTGGCACACACCTATAATTCCAAAACGCAGGAGGCTGAGGCAGGAGGATTGCAACAAGTTTGAGGCTAACTGGGGCTATATAGGGAGTTCAAGGCTAGCCTGCACTACAAAGCAAGGCCATCTCAAAAATCAAAAACAAAACAAAAAAATACAAAGCAGTATTACATGTAACATTTTCCTAACAGTTTCCCTCTGATTATCTGAAGTCAGTATTAAAAATTAAAAATGCTCAGAAAGGAAAATTTTTTACTTTATCTTAAAACTTCTTTTTCCCCCAGTACCAGGGATGGAACTCAGGACCTTGCACTTGTGAGGCAGGCATGGTGTCACTGAGCTAAATCCCTGGCCCACTGTTTCTGAAACAAAAAACACTATGTAGTTCATGGTGGCCTTAAACTTACTATGTAGCCAAGGCTGTCCTTGAACTTGCAGTAATTCTCCTGCCTTGGTGTCCTGAGTATTGGAATTACAAGTGTACACCACCACACCCAGCTCTAAAACTAATTTTCAGCTTTGTTCCCTAAGTTAATGTTTAAAGTGCCTTAATAAAATTATGATTTGATAATAATTACACAAATACAAGATTTTGATTTGCTGTTTCTTTTTTGAGCTGTAATACTCAAAACTAAGGTTCTATAGTATGCCTAGAAAATAGACAAATGAAAACATGTCTCTGCCCTCAGAGACCATACAGTTTAGTAAGTAATATAAACATATAGAAAGAAATTGCAATGCAACATAATGCAACAAATAAAGTAGCACAGAGAAGACAAGCCCAGAATGTCTGAAGGTTTCATGGTAACAACCACACTGGGTTTTGAGAGAGCCCAGGAATTTGATAGAACTTAAAGGTCAATTTTTTAATGTATGAAACTACAAGAAAGACAAATTTAATGTAAAGTTAAAGAAGGCAGACCAGTGGTTTCTGAGGGTAAAGGATGGGGTTTGATGATCAGGGATCAGGACTTACTGGGAAAGGATACAAGAGAAGCACTGAATTAATGGAAATATCCTGGAGAGTCTGTAGTGATGGTTACCTCAGCATATTATATACATCTGCTAAAATAATCAAATTATATACTTATATATTTATCATACATAATTTATACCTTAATAAAATTCATTTTTAAAAAAGCAAATGGGCCACTTATGTTTCTAAAAGTCTTCTATATTCCAATGAATCATAAGGTAGTTATCAGGATTCTGTGAGGCAGAAATGTTTTCTCTAAATAAACAGTTTAAGGCTCCAGTACTGTTTCTTATTTTAGAGTTCTCCTAAAGATGTAATGGGCGAAATATGTAGAGCTCGGCAGAGTTCCAAACACAACAGGCTATTTTTGAGTCTATATAATATTGCTACTAAAAACAGCATTTTTATAATACATATTCCCATTTATAATGTAATTATTGAATTTGTAAGAGCATGTGATATGAGGATTCAGAGCTCTCTAGTTGGCTTGATGATTTTGAGCAAATTAATTCATATCTTTGGAATTATTTCAATTTTAAAATAAGAAGGATGGTGTCTTAGTTACTTTTCTTGTCGCTGAAACAAAATATTAGACACTCAAAGTTACAGGAGGAAAGGTTTATTTAGCTCACAGTTTGTAGAAGTTCCATAAATGGCTGGCTCCAAGGCAGGGTGGGCTGGCAGACAGGCATTACAGAGGAGAAACAGTTTATGGCAAGCAAAAGGTAGCATAACAACAAGGGATGACCACAGCTCTTTCTATCCCTTATATCTTATCCAGGCTACTTAGGATAGGCAGCACTCACACCCTTAATTCTAGCATTCCACCATGAATCAATTTCAGCATCATATACTCTAGATCCAGCCACTTCTGAAAAAGCCCCACCTATGACTGCATGAGGCTTTGGGGGGACATCTGAACACAAGCCATAACAGTTGGTTTCTTATGATTT
Source organism: Heterocephalus glaber (assembly GCF_053883595.1). Taxonomy (NCBI): domain Eukaryota; kingdom Metazoa; phylum Chordata; class Mammalia; order Rodentia; family Bathyergidae; genus Heterocephalus; species Heterocephalus glaber. Next base: position 23,978,750 of record NW_028258296.1, on the reverse strand, counting down.
CTTTCATTTAAAGTATTCAAGCATTCTCACATGGTTGGAAATCTACATACAGAGCCTCCAAATAAAACCCCTAAGTCTCAGATTCTGAAAGTGATACATGAAAACAAATTATATCAAGAACACTGAATATTAGAAGTGTTTTCTCCAACTTAAGATTGTTAATTAATTTTACTTATATTTATTACTTATTAATCACCCAGGTTCTTCTAAAATTTCTATGGTGCAAAGGTATTTTACTTTACATTAGACAACTTTTTTACTGCAAATGAAGAAACTGAGGATAATAGAGATTAAATATTTTGCTCAAAACATCATCTTTGCAAGGACAAAATTATTAGAACAAACGTTTCATACATAACTTTTGAAGAAAAAGTTACAGAAAGAATGTGATGGGTAAAATATTGGCCAAAATATGGAAAATATTTTGTTGGAAGGCTAAACAACAAAATATTAATAATATTACCTTTAGGGAGAGGGTCGTTTTCCCTTTTTACTTTCTGCACTATTAAAAAATTTCCAACACAAATCTGTTGATTCTATTATTTAAAAATAAGGCTGGAATCATAGATTGTATTTCCCTTTTATTTTCTATCCTTGTGGAACAAAAGTTTTTCAATTTTTTCTTCATATGAGACAATTTTTTAATTTCATGTTTTTAATTCTTATTAAACAGTGTATATGATAGTTTTTGTGGTTAATTTAGTTGCTTAGAGCACAATAACAAAGGTCATAGGTTTGATTAATTACATCTGCAAAGAATAAAAATATCCCTTGTTCACAGAATTCATTTTAACTTTAGTCATCTGGAAAACTTGCGCTGCTGATCACAAGAATGAATCAGGTAAAAGCATGTGGCTGACTAAATACAGAACATTAATCCTGGAAAATAATTCTAATGTCCTACTGACAGAGGATACGAGTATATACAGCAGTCACTCATCTCCAAGTAAACGTTTTTTCACAGCCATCAACTCATTCCTCTTCTAAACAGAATAAAGCCTTAAACAAAAGAGTAGTTTCTGCACTTTTAAAAAAGCTAAAAACTATGTCACAAAACTTGTAATTTAAAAAAATTATACACTTGCTTTAGTATACAATATAAACATCAAGTAAAATACTATACCTGTAACATCTTCTGTATCTGATACAACAATATGTGCATTCAATTCCTGTAGCTTGTGATGTAATTCTTCTAACTTCTTATTTGATTTTTTCAAAATGTTGTCTACATAAGCCAAACTTTTTTTATCTGTTGTGACTTTCCTTAGATTTTCAGCTCCTTCTTTGATTTTCAGTTCTTTCCTTATTTCTCTCTTGATTCGATCCTTGATATCATCCAATTTCTGTTGCACCATTGTATCTGAAAAGTCTAATTTCTGAACAGCACTGACATTCTCAGAAAGTGGAAGCGTTCTGGAATTCCCCTATCAAAACAACAACAACAAAAAAAATTGAAGGAAAATTAACTTAGGAAAGTTAGCTGCTTAGTAAAATATATAGCATTAAAAATAATAGTGTTTTTAGCATAAAGAGACTCTTAATTATATTACATTTAATTCTTTAATAAGCAATGGTTTATTAATTTACCTTTGTTATAACCACATAAAACCATAAATTCAAAAATTGCCCATCCACTAAGTATCATTACTTGATAAATACATTAAGATAAAATGAGCACAACATATTTACACAGAAAGGCATCTCAGGATTAGATAATAATAGTGGATTTGATCATCTATAAACCTAGGTCAGATCCCAACTCCCACACTGTGAATCTTGGTGAAGTCACGTAACCTTTTACATACTCAGTTTAATTGCAAAATTTAAAATATTAAAAGAGAAATTAAAAATATAAATCTTGGTCCACTGTAGTCACTTAATGAAAGTATTAGGAGAGTAATTTTATCTTCTATAAAAAACCCTCCTAAAGACAAACTAAGCTGGTGCAGTGGCATGTGCTTGTAATGCCAGCCCTTGGAAGGCTGAAGGACACTTTGGCTCAGAAGTTCAACCAATCTAAGCAATGCAACAAGATTTCTCACAGAGAAAACAAAAAAACCCTCAGAATGGCAAAACAAAATAAAATGATACCCTTATGGCCATTTTGTTTTGTTTTGTTTTTTGGGGTTTTTTTTTGGTACTGGGGATCAAACTCGGGTCCTTGCGCTTCTAGGGCAGGCAGCAGCACCACTGAGCTAAATTCCCAGCCCAAAATTTAACTGTTATTTTATAATTAGCTTTTACTTTCTTTTTTATTTTTTTGGTACCGGGGATCGAAGTCGGGACCTTGCGCTCGCGAGGCAGGCGCCGGAACCAGTGAGCTAAATCCCCAGCTCGTTAAGTAATTTGGGGGGTAGGAATATTGGGGATCTAACTCAGGACCTTGCGCTTAGGAGGCAGGCAGCGGAACTACTGAGCTAAATCCCCGGCCCTCTGATGGCCATGGCCATTTTTTAATGAGTCAAATTTGGGTTTGAGAAGACTATCAGATTGCCACGCATATGTTTCAGTCAACTATCCCAATTGATAATCTGATTGACTCACTATAAAAATTATTATCAGAATATATCTCTAAGTTATGCCATAGTAAAAGCCAAGACAATACCTAGTACAATTATTAACCTTAAAATGAAAATCTGTTTAGTAAATTTAATCTATATTTAAAATAGCCAAAATTATCTTCTAGTCATCTGCATACTTTTCATTATTTTATCCACTACTGTAATAGTTAAATTTTTTTTTTTTTTGGTACCGGGGATCAAACTTGGGACCTTGCGCTTTTGAGGCAGATGGCGGGACCACTGAGCTAAATCCTCGGCCCTTTAATAGTATTCTTAATTTTTTTTTTTTAAATTCTAAGACATGAAAGCAGATGATGGTTACCTCTGGGAAGAGGTGGATTTGTGAAGGACATGGAAAAGACATATTTCACTGTACAGCTTTTTATGCACCTTTTGAAACATAGAATTAAAACTTTTTCATTAATTTCCTTGGGAACTCATCACACCCATACATATAAGTTCTTTTTAAATTGCTGGCAAAATACTTTTTACATCTAATTCTTCATTTCTAAAAAGTATGAATTGTGCAAAATAGTGGAAAATGTGAGCTAAAGGAAAACATGGGTTCTATTATTGGCTTACATGACAACTTAACCCTGTGATCACAAGTACATTATATAAAAATGAAATCATTAATTTCTATGAATCTGTTTCTAACCATTTTAGGGTTGAGAATTCTTTTGCAATTCAGACAAAAAACAGTAGAGAGAAAAAATAATGCTTATAGGTACAATTTCCAAGTTTCATCAGGTTAAGAATTCCTGGAATACACAATGTATCACTTTTGGCTTTAAATTTCTCATTTTTATCTATGTGGATATAGGATGAACTTTAACCTGGACCAAATACTATTCAGATTTTTCTGTACTGGAATTCAAGTCCTATCATTCCTTTAGTTTTCAAAGTTTATGAATCCACCTTTTACTAGTTATCAAAAGACTAGAAAATATAACTCACAAAATATAAAATTCCACATTTCTGCTTTTATGAAAAGCAGACTGATACAAACAATACTTAGATGAAAAAAGCTTAATCCCATTCTAGTTATATTTCAATCCTTATACATTGATCAGAAACATTACACAATAAATTTGTGCCTTATACTATGTACTAAGCCACAGGTTCCCAAAAATGTCTTGATTTATGGTAACTTTAGCATCTCAGTGAATTTTTTCTTATTCCCCTATAGGCCAAAAGAAGAACCTAACAATTTACTTAACTGAGTAGTAAGGGACAAATAATAAATGCTTATGTTTTAATAACTTAGCCACTTTCTGAAATAATAATAGACATAAACTGAAAAAAAATTTATTTCCTTTTTAATAATCTTTGCCTACTTCAACTCCCACTTTTTTTCCATTTGCTCACTAAATTTCAATCATATTAAATTATGCATATTGACTAAAAGAGACCACTCTCTTGGCTCATTTGCAATACCTGCTGTGTCTTTGAGATGTACCACCTCTCTTTTGCTCTTCAACTATGTCTTCCAAGTTCCTTCTTGGTCCAATTATGTTTTATTTTGTTTCAAAGTTCACCACAACTCTTTCTGGGAAAGATTTCCTGCCCAGTGACCTCCTGTAGGATATAGCTAAATGACTCTCCTCTATCCTCTGATTCTATGGATCTTATTTATTTAAGTAATTATCCCTTTTATTATCTAACCATTCCAAAGACTCTGAACAACTGAGGGCAGGACTTGTGTGGCAGATTAATATACATTTTTTAAAGTGCTTTGTCCATTTATTTTGAGACAGGTATGGTATGGTTTTGAGTTCAGACTGGCCTCAAACTCATAGCGATCTTCCTGTCTCAGCCTCTCAAATGCTTCATAACAGCATTACAGGTGTGTACCATTATGCCTGGAGATTTGTCTATTTTTAAAATGATTTAATATTTTTCTTTTAGAATTCAGGAAAGTTTGTCACTACTTAAGAACTTATACTACTACTTCCTCTTTCTGATAAATAATGCTTGTGCTCCAGGAAGCTGATATTCAATCACAGCAACAGTTAGGTATGAACTAAATATGGTTAGCAGGTTTGCTCCTTCTTTCTTTCCACAGATCTGACTTTTTAGTAACCATGTTTTTTATTCCAATCTTTTGTTGTGACATAGCTCAAATGCCTTTTGGAAAGAGCAAGGAATACACACACACATAATTAATAATTTAAAACCAACAAATGCCCCTTGACAGCTCATAAGAAAGGTTCCAATATTTTCTATCACTATTTTTCTAAAAATTTTAGTTGAAATAAACTTTAAGATACTGGATAGTATAATTTTATTACATTTGAAACAACTGAAATATGATATCTATTAAATTATGCTTCTATGCTTAAAAAACCAATTACTGCAGATCATAATGTCAGGTGTCATTACTAGGCAGTGAAATAATTTACTCTTGACCTAGGTAAATGAAATAAGTTGGCATCAGGAAAATAAATAGCTACATAATCAATGACAATCTTTACTGATAATCTTTTCATAGATTCTGTTACAGGCAGAAGTAACTGTCTGCACTGTGGGTATCCAACAGCTTAGCTTGTGTGAGCCATACTATGCGAAGAGAAAATGTCTCGGGCTGCATAAAAATATATACTATAGTTAATATATAAGTAACAACACTTTCTTTATTTTTAATATTTTTATTATAACAGTACAAGAGGGCAACATAACCCTAGTGGGATATTTGAGCTTGTTTTTGTGAAACTAATGCATCAATGTCTGACTCAACGGAAGCGGTTATAACTCTTAGTGAGTTCCCAAAGTGCTTGTCAGAAATTTTTGATCGAATTTTACTGTGTGCGTCATCCTTGAAAACAGTTGTTCACAAGTGCACAGACTGTAAAATGGGAATAAGGTATAACTGTCAAATGAAGGATATTTTTCTCTGGGAGGATAGGTCTTTAAATTTTTATTTGAATTCAATGTCAAATTGTAAACATATATTCCCAAACTTAATAAGCAATCATTTTTTCAGTATTAGTAATGTTTTATTTGTAATTATGGTAATATCACAAGCAAAAACTATCTGATATGTTTTTGAACTTCCTGTATCACTGCTAAAAAAGATTTCAATTTATTAAATTATTTTATAAAATACAATAAGCCTTAGTTTAATAATCAAAGAAGAAAACGTTTGCTTAGTAACAATAAACATGTAGATTGAAATACTATTAACTTTTTACTATGATTAAATACTATTACCGCTTACTTGTCAAATTGAACTAGCACATGTACACTTCCATCCACTATTTCAGAACTCTATTTGGGTCCAGCCTGGACAACATAGCAAGATCCTGTCTCAAAATTATAAAACAAAAACAAAAAAAAAACTAGGGATATAACTCAATGTAAAGGCCCTGTATTCAATCCTGAGTACCAGGAAAAATAATTTTTTTCATGCTTCTCCCCCAGCAGACAACTCCCCCCCTCATCAAACTCAGGACCTTATGCTTGCCAGGCAGGCGGGAGACCACTGAGCTATATCCCTGGCCCTTTTCTTGTGTTTTTTAAGCAAAGTAAAGTTGGATTTAACTTCTAAAAAACCTCCCTTTTAAAATTTATTAAATAAGAACAGAATGTATGGAGATAAGAGAAATGAAAAAGAATCCCCAAAATTAGTCCCAAACACAAAACTAAGCTCTTATCAACTACGTAGGATTTGCCAGCAATTATCTGTATTAAGTCAAATAATTTGTGTTTTATTACTGAAATCATAATTCTAGCCATTCCATTGTATTCAAATTAATCGAACACATGGCTGTTTACATTCTTTCACCTTGTCTTACTTACGTTGAGTTTTTCTTGTTTTTTACTATCAAAATCTACCAGTAATTGTTTGAAAAACAGTTCCACAAGTCTTTTATGATTAATTCCATCTTCCTATGTTTAGTATACTTTAAAATTGGTATCATCTGTATTCCTAAAGCAGTTATTCAGAGGGTCAAATCCAAACATGAAGAAATCACTGTGAAATAAATACTCTCTCTTAGAGAAGTTGAAACTATTTTTTAAGTAAGTAGGTTTCAAGTAGCTAAAGAAAACCCCAATGAATTAAAAACAGTAAATATTACATGGATTTTTCAAAGGAACCAAAATACATGAAAAAATGAATAAGTTAAATAGCAGGTTAGAGAAAGAATTAATTTGTATACTAGCAGATAACTGAGGAAATTACTCTGAAATCATTACACAGAAATAAAAAGTAAAAATTATGAGTGTTTAAGAGGCATGGAATATAAAAGAGCAGATTCAAGATCCATATGATATCAACTCCAGAATTTGAGAATAAAGATGCCACAAAAGCACTATACAAAAAAAAATTGAAAAATTTTCAGAATTGAAAAATACTACAATTTCTCAGACTAAATGAAAATAGCAATAACAAGACTGAAGAGAAAGGCATCTTATCTACCAATTTTAATGTATGAATAAATAACATTTAGATTGACAAAAAACTTTTTAGTGGCAACAAAGGACCCAAACTATCAAACTTCTATAGGATTTTTACATTTTATCTTAAGGTCTTTATTGCTCAGCCTCTCTAAAAAATACAAAAAATATTCTTTTCAAAATATTAGTATTCGGGAAAAAATTACAAATGGACTAAAACTCATCTTCCACTTAATATTCTTCTGCATATTAACTATATATGAGTTACTTGCATTAAAGAAAAATGTTGCTATGATAGAAAAAACTATATTTTACCATTTTTGTCTATTAAATTGACAATGATTTAAAAATCATGGCAAGCCAGCCATATGACAAAAAGATGGCTTGCATTAAAATCATGTTGGAAGCCAGGTGTGGCAAACACCTGTAACCCAACTACTTGAGACCTGAAGCAGGAGGATCAGAAGTTCAAAGGCCAGACAGGGATAAGGCGAGAACTTGCCTAAAACAAAAAGGGCCAGCACCAGGGATTTAGCTCAGTGGCATTGCACCTGCAAGTGCAAGGTCCTGAGTTCAATCCCTGGTATGGGGGTGGTGGTGGTATTGTTTAGTAGTAAAATGTCCCTGGGTTCTAACCCTATATTGTGGGGGAGAGAAAAGAAGAATTGAAAATAGACAATAAAAAAGTAAAAGAATTCCTTTGACCTATTAATTCTAACTCTAGAAATCTAAGAAAATTAGAAATTATTGTTATATAGAATAATCAACTCAATAATACTCAAATTAACAATAATATGTGCAAGGCACTGTACACATATTTCTTTACAAAGCTTATGAACAATACAACTTTAACAGTAGGACGTACTATCAGAAAGGAAAAGTTCAGGATGTTAAATATTTTTTTTTGCTACCGGGGATTGAACTCGGGACCTTATGCTTGCAAGGCAGGCACCGGAACCACTGAGCTAAATCCCTGGCCCAGGATGTTAAATACTGTAAGAAAATAACTATGTTGTCTAGAGAATGAAGAAAAATTTATCTTATTTATGGCCTTTGTTAATTCACAGCAGTTATGTTCAGCCTGATATACTGCTGTGAATTCCCAGCTTTACTTCAAATTATGTTTAAAATAACAACAGAAGCCAGGCATGGTGGTACACACCTACAAATGGGGATGGCCACAAATGAGGGCAGCCTGGCTACACAGTAAGTTCAAGACCATTATGAACTACGTAGTGAGTCCCTGTCTCAAAAAAGCTAATAAAAACCCAAAAAGCAAACAACAGCAACAACAAAAACCCATGAAACACATTAAGATATTAACAATAATTGTTTCTGGGTTAAAAAAAAAAAAGAGGAATTTTCATTTCGTTCTTCAAAGTTTTCCAGACTTTTCCACTCTTTAGCAATAAAAATTTCTCCATTTTTTAGCATATCTAATAAGGAGGAAAATACCATTCAAAAGAAACCAAAAATAACATTCACTTTATTCTAATTTTTGGCAAATGTAAAAGCTTATAATATCTTCTACAGTCTACTTCTATTTACCTGGGCTATTTTTTATTTTTATTCAACACAATTCTACTGCAAGGGATGAGACTACATGTTCTACTCTAATTAGACCACATAATGTGCCAGCCAAGTATTTCAAATATACAAATGTGTTAATATGGAATTGATAAATACAACTATTTTTTTGAAAAATAAGGAAATTCTAGTTTTAGGCTAAAATATAAATTGATATTTCCAACTTTCTGTATTTAAACAAACTCACAGTAAGGTTAAGAAAAACACTGAAATAAGAACAAGACCAGATTCAAAGAACAAAATGAAGAAAAAGGCTGTCACTTGTGACCAAGTACTTCATTTGGGGAGAGACAGGAAAGGATGTTTACTCCTCACTGGCAATGCTCCCAGAGAAGAAGTGAAAAAGCTGTTTCTTTTTCTACATTTCAGAAACATAAAACAGTCTGACTTGAGAGATGCCAAGAAATGTTGGAGTACCATGAAAACTCAACAGGAACGGTGATTCACATACTGTTTTAGCTAGAAGGAATTTCAAAAATTGTGTAGCCTAACTTCCTTGATTTTAGTTTTAAGAGAGGCAGGTTCAAAGCAGCTAAGTAAGCAACTAGCCTAAGATCAAAAAGAAAAGTCAGTGACATGCTTTGGTTCAGCACAGTAGACTTCCAATTCCTGGTCTGGTGCTCCTTTACTGCATACTACCTTCTTAGAGGGGCCCTTTGGAATATCCGTTAACCTACAGCTGAACTATAACCTGACTGAACTGACTTGTATTAATTCATAGGTACTACCTTCTGTAAGTCAGGGACATTGACAAACACATTTTCTCTTCCTACTTTCACTCTAATCTGACCAAGAGACAGGGGGTGGGGACATAAAAAAAATTAAGATATGTTACGTACATGTACCAACTCCCCATGACAAATGTAATCATTGAGTGCTGCAAACATGTACTAATAAACATTTAAAAAATAATCTTGCCCTAATCCAACCTTCAGTATTTCAAGGGAGAGTGCTCTCGACTAGAACACAAAAAGTTTTAAATACCAATGCTCTGCCACAAGTTATACATGGATGTTTCTCTCTCCCCTCTTCACATTTACTCGTCTGCAAATAGGGGCTGGCTTTCCTCTCAATTTTTAAAATACTTTATTTATTCAAAACATTCACTCAATCTAGGTACTAGAAAAATAAAGATGAAAATAACAAGATCATTCTTTTTGAGGTATTCAATTTATTAATGAAGACAGATATGAAAACTAAACATGATGTGGAACATCAGCAAAGCCTTCACACAAATGTAGGTCATACTGTGTTATTCGTTTTGAACAGAACACTCAGTTAGATGTAGTGTAAGCTCAGCTTGGTAGTGCATGCCTGTGATCCCAGCACTCAGGAGGCTGAGGCAGGAGGATCTCCATGAGTTCTCAGTCACTCTGGGCTACATAGTGAGTTCAAGGCTAGCCTGAACTACATAGTGAGACCCTGCCTCAAAAAAAACGAAACAAAACAAAAACGTAGTATGACAGAAAGAATGAAAGAAACATTTGGACAACCAGAGTAGAGTGGCACCTTGGTACTCGTGGTTGGTTAGTTGGTTCCAGGGGGTACAATGAGTACCAAAAATGCCAAGTACCAAATTGTTTTGGCTGGAAAGGGTAGCAAGTCACAAGGCAATTGACTCTGACAAATTCTAACTTGACCAGTACAGGAAAAAATTTTCATACCAAAATTATTGAGTATAAAGTTCAATGAGTTTGAAAATAGCAAGGTGACTGTATAGCGGTTATATGCTTATCAATTTTTCTGCAAATCTAAACAATATAATCTAGTTAAAACAAAACAAAAACATGACCCTTATACTCAAAAGAGCTTTTGACTAGTGAGTAAGACAAGATAAAATTAAAAATTGGTAACTTCAATGAAGGAAAAGAGCTAGAATAAAGAATGAAAAACCACCCATGATTTATAGTAAGATGTTAGAGAAACCCTCTCCAAGAGACTCTGAAGTAATGCTTATTCTAAGACTGACAGATGATTAAGAGTATCCAAAAGGACAGAAAGGTGCCCTTAAAGAATTAAAACAAAAAATTAGAACTGTCATATTGTTGGTTCTTGACAGGATGGAACAGACTTATTTCTCTTTGGTCTTGCCAAGTATAAACATCCTGGAGACACAATATAACATACTCCTATGACTATGAAAAGTGGAATAAGGAAAGTAGACCAGTTAGGGACTTCAGGTCATCAAAAAGACAAGGCAGTGAATTCTCTGGGTTTTCTCTTTATCATAGTTTCTCCCTCCAAAGCCAAAGGGATAGGGAAAAGGGAACCCCAAGAAAAATCTTTCTTTGGCCAAAGAACCATGAAAGAGGGCAGCCCAGGATATAAAGCTTTTTGATACTACCAACCCTTCTCTAGCAAGTACCCTGGATTTTTCCTACCTTGCTGGTCAAGGGGATACTAAGTGGAAACTTGGACTTCCCACTTGGTAGGAGTAGGTGGTCCAGTTAGTGTGGTAGTATCAGGCTTCCCAGGGTAGTCAGCATTCTTCTACCTTTGCCTGCAGAGATGTAGCAGAGGAGCCTAAACATCTGCTCTTCACCTTGCAGAAGCAGAGCCCAGAATGGAACTCAATTTCCCCATCAGCGAAGAAACATCAGCAGAGATCATGTGAGGAATCTGGTCCCCTGCAACCTACCCTAAAGTAGCAAAGGGTACATGGTTTTCCTTCTCTAGCAGGACAGCATCAGTAAAGATGGACTGGTGAATCTGCACTTCCACTGGCAAGAATAGGCAGATCAAGATAATGTTCCCTTCTCTTACCAATATGTGACCACAGACACCCATTCCCATATCCAGCAGATGATCTAAGGTGACACTCTAGTCTTCCACTTGAATAACATCAATAGATACAAGAGGGATTCCAAACATTTATGTCCCACCTCGTGGTGGCAGGTGGCCTGAGAAAGCAATTCCCTACCTTCAAGTGGTGTGTTACGGTGAAGACCAAGTGGGAAGATTACAATTCCTTTTCTACCAAACATGGGCATTTACCACCTAAAGATAAGAATGAGGGTAAAAGTGTGAAAGGAAGATTATGGGACAGAAGAAATCTGGAAAAAAAAGAATTCTCTAAACCTGCATAAAAAGCCTTAGGCAGAACCAAGACCTGGCAGACCACATGAATTAACATGCGAAACAGGTTGAGAAATACACTACAATCATGAACTTAGGTTTTCAGAATAGGATCAGAATATAAAAGCAAAGTAAAGCAGAGTATCAATGCAAATGTCCTAAAAAGTAAATTATCATTGGATTCACAGGCCCCAAATATAGGCTAGAAGAAGAGTGACTACCTATTAAAATAGAAGACTTAAGTATAGTCTCATAATATAGAAAATGTCCAGGATACAAGTTTTAAAAGACAGATGCCAACACTGAGATGACTCAGACTGAAATTAACTGGCCACTATTTAAAGCAATCATCACACAACACCAACAACTATGAACACTTTTGAAATCAATGAACACCAAGCCTCAGTGAATGACAGAAGATTTTTTTAAAAAGGAAATTATGGAACTAAAACCCATAATAACTAAACAAAAAAGTACCCTGGATCACTGGATAGGCTTACTAGTACACTGAAGATGAGGAGGAAAGAATAATTAAATTCGAAGACAAACCAACAGAACACAACCAATCTGACTAATATAAAGGAAACAAAAAAACAAAAACAAAAAAAAGACAAGGCCCAGGAATGTGTAGTAAAATACCAAGAGACTTGAATTTGTGTTACTGGGATACCAAAAGGAAAGAAGAGAGCATGTAACTGATAAAATAAGCACAAAGACGATGGCTGTTAGACTTGCAAACTTTGGTAAAAGGCATAAACCTACAATCTAAAGCAGCTGAGAAAATCCTAAAACAATGAAGCCAAAGACATCCAAAGAAAACAAAGACAAATCAGACTGAATTCATAAAATTGATAAAGAAAACATTTTTGAAAGCAGCGAGAGATAAATGATGTACTTCTCAAAAGAAATCATAGGAGCCAGCAGAAAATGGTTCTGCATTTTAAGTGCTGAAAGAACTATTAATCATGAATTCTATACCCAGTGAAAATAACCATCAGAAATTAAGTGGAAATCAAAATAGTCTAGAAAGATAAACTAGGAGCACTTGTCATCAGCAGTCCTATTCTTAAAGAATGGCTAAAGAAAGTTTTTCAAACAGAAAGGAAATGTTAATTGTCTAAGGTTTGTAACTTCAGAATGATAAAGCAAAAATATGGCTAAATGTAATAGATTAACATTCTTTTTATGAATTTTTGAAATCTTATTTGCAATTGAAGCTAAAATTGTATCGTCTGATAATGTGCTGAATATAAGGGAAGTAACTTTTCATATAGGGAGAGGAAAGAGGGAAAGTAAAACAAAAGACTTTTACACTTCACTAATCATGGTGATATTTCTGTGCTACATTATCCATGCATAATACCCAAAGGAGCTACAAATCAAACAAAAAACTAGTGACATACTAAAAAAAATTAATAAATCTAAATGGAATTCTAAAAAAATGTTCAAGTAACCCACAGGCTGAAAACAAGAGAAAGAAACGGGACAAATAGAAAACAATAAAATAGAAGTTAACCCCCCACATACCAACAATTACTTTAAATATAAAAGGTCTAAATAACAAAAATAAAAAGATATTGGCACAATAGACTGAAAAAATACATTAGTCCCTCTTTATATGCAACTTCCCTTTCCATGGTTTCATTTAACCACATTTAACCGAGGTCTGAAAATATCAAATGGAAAATTCTAGAAATAAACGATTTCTATCATCGATCTATTGTTTTTTTGTTTTTCTGAGGCAGGATCTCACCGTGTAGCCCAGGCTGGCCTTGAATTTCTAATCCTTTAGTCTTAGCCTTCCAATCACAGGCATGAACCACCACATAAATTTTAAATTGCACACTACTCAAGTAGTGTAAGAAAATTTCATGCCATCCTACTCTATCCCACCTGTTGCTCATCATATCTATAGTGTATATGTTACCCAACCATTAAACTCATTTTAATTATCAATCATCAAGGTGTCACAGGCAAACGTTCACTAACCCTTACTTACCAATGGACCCAAAGCACAAGAATAGTGATGCTAGCCATCTGGATATGTCAAACACAAGCTATAAAGGACTTCCCTGAAGTGCAAAGGGAGAACTTATCATAGATAAGTAAACACATGAAAAAAAATAGTGTCTAAAGGGCTTGGTACTATCTACAGTTTCAGGAATGCTCTGGTGGTCTGAAACATATTTCCCTTAGATAAAGAAAGACTACTATATAGTCTAAACATTACTACTTTAAAGGGCTATAAAGATACTCTGAACATAGCTGGGTTGAAACAAAAAGAATGGAAAAAGAAAATACAAATATTAAAAAGAACAAAAGTGACTATAAATAATATCAAGAAGAGTAGTAGTTTTCAAAGTGCCTACAGGTACTTTGTAAATCTGTGAAACTTCTGATGGAGATGACAACAAGAGACCGACCAATAGGTGGGGAGTGACTCAGGCAGAGGCAGATTCTACGAGATACAAAGATTAAAAAACCAATAAAAGGAAGCCTACAAGTACATCAAAACAATTAAGAACAAAATCTGGGAGGCACATTACATAAATTCTCAAAAATCTGATTATCCTTTTAAAAATGGAACCAATGCTATATATCAGAAAGGACTATTAAAATGATTAAATTAGTAAAATATATACATTTGTCATATTCTGGTACTAGAACTTATTCAATTATTAAGGGGGCTAATATTACCACTATTACTGAATACATCCCAAAAGTGGACAAAGGATAGTTAAGATATCAAAATGAAGAAAAGATACAAGTAAAATTGGTTAGGTGTCACGCTTAAATTAGAGAACATCTATCACAAAGATTTTCAATGCACTGGAATATTATTTTTTAAATAAGTAGGCATAGACGAAATAGAAAGCATAGTAGCTGATCTACTTGAAGTGTAATGATAAGAATTATTTCGTTTAAATAAAAACAGAGAAATTACAAAGGCAATGCCCAGGGATTCCTCTGTTGTTACTAAGAAGTATACAATAAAAAGCAACCAAATTAAGGTTATAAATGGAAGGATGAAAGGATGGGACAGACAGGAAATCTTATTTGAGATTCTCATGAGATGTTTTATTTTACTGATCAGCTTGGAGAAACAGAAAGCAAGTTGTCCATCATTCAAAGCTGGTAGGTGAAGGGAAAAATGAAACTATATGGACAATACAAAATAATTTCCCTAAGGCAGTAACACTAATGAGCCAAATATAAGAGAAGTAAGTTATTCACAAATGGAAACAATAAAAGATCAAAGTGTTTTGGTTGAAACAAATTAAAAATTAGTGAGCAATAAAATATTTTACTGGCTTTAATAAAAATGTACAGGAACAAGAGCTACTTCCCCATGTCCTTCACAATGGTCTTCATTTCTGCT
The DNA here is from genome assembly GCF_053883595.1 of Heterocephalus glaber. Taxonomy (NCBI): domain Eukaryota; kingdom Metazoa; phylum Chordata; class Mammalia; order Rodentia; family Bathyergidae; genus Heterocephalus; species Heterocephalus glaber. The sequence continues at coordinate 23,963,750 of NW_028258296.1, read as the reverse complement.
GATAACACACATACAAAATATTTTTTAAATATCATGAAGACCAGGTGTGGTGCACATAACTGTAATCCCAGCACCCAGGAAGCTGAGGCTCAGGAGGTTCGGTGAGTTCGAGGCCAGCCTGGGGTACGTAGCTAGATCCTGTCTCAAAAAGAGGGAGGGGGGAGGGGAGGGATGGGGGAAGGAGGAAGATAGAGAGGGAGAGGGACTATCATGAAGGTTTCAGAGCCAGATATCTCATTTCTGGTGTAAAAATGATGAATGCAGATCTGGTACTAGCAGTTATGGGTAGAGAATTGGGGGTGTGAAAAGATACTATGTATATTTTAATATATGAGTCATTAAATGTGTATGTAAATTTATGCCCAACATAATATATGCTTGTTTTATAATTTCTAAAAATGCAGTTTCCTAGCTGTTGCTTATATATTTAGTAATACTTCCTTCATTTTTGTTAGCTTGTAAAGTTGGTGTCTATTAATCTTAATGTTAGAACAAAACAATTAAAATGGCACAAATGTATTGCATGAGTCAGTCAAGTGAAATGGATTCTGATTTGCAAGCTTAAAGTATGTTACATTTTAGAGTATGTTAATGTTTTTATAATTTCTAATACATCTGATATAATCCATTTGAAGGACTCACAGGTTACTACATTCTTAACATTTCAGAATGATTATTAAAAATTTGATTAAGAATCTTAAGAGTAAAGTATAATTACCATGACACTTAAAAGAAATAATAAAATTATAAAAACCTTCTCCTCAGGGCGGGGATTTAGCTCAGTGGTTCTGCCACCTGCTGTGCAAGCACAAGGACCCGAATTCCATCCCCAGTAACAAAAAAAACCACCTTCTCCTCAATATAATAAGTATAAAGAAGGAAGGAGGCCTATAAAAAAATTCTTCTTTCTAATGTTCTATGATTTTTAGGAGATTTTTTGTTTTGTTTTTTGAGACAGGGTCTTGCTATGTAGTTCAGGCTGGCATCAAACTCACTATGTAGCCAGGGGCGGGCTTGAGCTCACAGCAATCCTCTTGTCTCAGCCTCTGGAGTGCTGGGATTACAGGCGGGTACCACCATGCCTGGGTGTTAGGTGACTTTTAAGGCCTTAATCACAACCTACTTCCAGGAAACCTCCTTCAATTAATTTTATCTTCAAAGTAATTATCCCTTTATTAATTTGGCACTTACATATTATCTAACATGTCTAGCAGCATGATTCAAATGTTTCTCTGTGACCTTCCAGAGTGTATCTCCATCCTAATTCCCCAAACCTGGTCCACGTGTCTGATTACCTATGACATGCTTCACCACTGAAGATGTTCACTTGATTTCAAATCCAGCATGCCTTAAAACAAACACCTCATCTGCTTTCCCAAACCTTCATCATATTTCCACTGATGATGCCAAAATCCTCAGTCATCCAGTCTCAACCCTAGAGAATTTTTTACACTTCCTTTCTCTTGCCCTCCATTTCCAGATGCCAAACACTACCTCATCCTCTCGGCAAGACCTCAGATACAGTATCAAAGTCAAAGCTGTCAGTGTGAAGAAAGAAAATGTGTACCTGAGACCTGGCATTATTCAACTGGATACGCAGGATAATATTTTCTTCTAAAAAGTCCAAGAAAGAAAGAAGCACAATTTGAATAGATCATAATGTTGAGGCCTTTCTTTTGCTCAAGTAATATATGTTTACATTTAATTTTCCTAAATCTTGGGCTCACTTCAGCAGCACATATACTAATTTTCCAAAATCTTTATCACTAACTCAGTGACATTTTAAGACTGGTATATAAATTCCTAAAGTGATTCTAATTTTAACTCAAAGTTATATTATGGCCATTTTTAATCCTATAAACAACTTTTGCTTTAATGGTGATTTGGACTGTATGCTTCCTTCTTCCCTTTGCTATCCTAGTTCAGCAGTTCTCAGTGTGACTCACAGACCCGTTGAAATTCCTGAAAGTTTCTCTTTCCATATTTTAATCTTCATAAGGGAAGTATTTTGATTATTATGAAATATTTTGCTCATTATGTGACTAAGCCACAAAATAATACTTTAAATATAGCAGGTGCTTGGTTAAATATTTAATAAATGAGAGGAGAAACAACTGCTCCCAATTTATATATTGCTAGGAAGTAATAACTAAGAAAAAAAAAGAAAAATACTAAATTAACCACTAAGATCATTTGTTACAGGAATAAGGAGTATTACATGCCTAAGAAAAAAGTAAAAATTTCTACATATACTCTGTAAATGAACAACAAAATGTGATAATCACTATGTAAATGTGATTTCCAAAAGCAATGTTAAACATCAGTGTTTGTTATGTTTAAGGGCTAAGACTAATTTATTTGAATACACTCCACTTACCACCAATGAAGCATATTATGATGCAATATAATAAAATAAAACTACATTTAATTAAATTTGGAATTGGTTATTTTGAAGTATGATTTTGTATTACAATACATCAAGTGACATATTTCAAAATGAAGAACCAACTTTTCCTTTGGTATAAGCAGTACTCCAAAGGGGGGAAAAATAGTCACATAAGATGTTGAGCTATCTTATACTTTACTAGTAGGTGGAATAAAGTTTATAAAATGACACATTCCATTATGTGTAGGGGTGGACAACAAAAACTAATAGAGAACCAGTTAACACTCATAACTAGTTTTCTTATTTCTAGAACCATAATACAAGAGTTACAGGTTTAACCAGTTAAACCACAAAAACCATATTAGAGGATAATGGGTAAACCACATTAAAACGCAATAATGAATAATTTGAGGTTTTTCTTCTTAGTTGGCAGTATTGATGTTGGTCAAGCTGTTGGATGTAACCAAACAGCAATTAATTTTGTTCTCTTATATTTTTGAATACTATCCAATAAGCTTGAGTTCCTTCAAACAAAATTTAAATGCATCAAAAAATTTATGGATTCAAGAATCCTAATTTGAATATATACTATACATGGGTTACTTTTGTCATTATCTAGAGTGTTTTGGCATAAATGAGTGTGAAATGGCATTATAATTACTTTCCCTCAATATTTTGGGTAGGAACTATGTCAAGGTAATTCCCAGAAAAAGATTCTAGAATGGACAGTGAGTGAAAAAACACAGTCCTTTGTTACAATCAGGGAAATGAAATTAAAATAAGTTATTTTCTCATACCAAAATGATTGAAAAAAAATATAAAATAGAACCTGTGAGAAAGAAATAATTCAGAGGGTAACTTGGCAATACATTTATGCAGGGTGATTGAAAAAAAATACAGTGAATGCTGCTGCCTTGTGCCATCTAACAGAAAGCCACAGATCTTCAATATAAGAACTGCAGAAACCTTAGTAACATGTGTGACAAGTTTCAACTTACTCAATGCAGTTGGTTAAGAGAAGGTGTATTTTAAAGTGTGCCATAAATCATGAACCACAAACAACAAACAATGAATTAATGTAAAATGAGGCTTCAAGCTGCAAATATGCACTAAAAGACACATAAAATGTTAAAGTTAGTTTAGGGTGATGCTGCAATGACTATGAAGATGGTTTACAAGGTGTTCAAGTGATTTTCCAATGGTAAACCACTTGGAGATGAGATCTGATTGTCCTTCAACATCAAAACCCAAGAGAATGCTGGAAGAATAAGTGAAATGATTGGATCCAACAGGCAGTTAACTAACAGGAAAATTTCTGAGGACCTCAATACCTCTTATGGTTCTGCTCAAAGCAATTTAACAATAGATATGAACATGAGTCAAGTGAGTACAAAATTTATTCTATGCCTTTCTACTGTGGAACAAAAGTAACAGTGTTAATTTCCTAAGAGTCATACCATTTTCTAAGCTTCAGACTCCAATGTTTAAAGAAATATCATCACAGGAGAAAAAATTTGGTTCTATGGTTAAGATCTTGAGCCCAAACCTCAGAGTTCTCAATGGAAATCACCCAGTTTTCCTTGTGAAAAAAACCCCCTAACATCAAGGTGATGTTTATTGATCGTATTTATTTTTTGGCCTTGATAGAACTGTGCCAGCTGAGTTTGCACTCAGAAATACTATAGTGAACTCTGAATATTATAAGGGCTTATTACAGTGTTCAATAATGTGCATAGGCCAGGGATTTAGCTCAGTGGTTTCGCCGCTTGCCTTGCAATCACAAGGACCAGAGTTCGATCCTCGGTACACACACAAAAAAATGTGCATAGAAATCAGCCTGAGAAATCAGCAGATGGTTTCACCCTTCCTCATGGCAATGCCTCATTGTCACACACTGCTTCTGGTATAGAAATTGCTGTCAAATAAAAAATATTGCAGTATGTCCTCATCCACCTTAATCATTGAATCTGGCACCACTTGAGTTCTGGTTCTTCTCCAACAGCAAAATGACTATAAAACGTAGATGTTTTGAATCATTCTGGACACTGATGCAGCCATGACAGCACAACTAAAGACACTCGCAAAAGAGGACTTCCAGAACAGCTTCAGAAAGTGGCAAGAACAATGGGATAAGTGTGTTTGAAATAAGGGAGATTAATGGCAATGTGCTGGTTACTGTATTTTTTAAAAATGTGAACATTCACTATAATTTTTTGATCAAGTATGATTAAGTTAAATGTATTCATTTGTTTAGGACTAGCAATTTTGCTTCTAGGTTATATAAACTATCAAAATGTACATAAAACAGAAGAAAATGTTGATCATTCCATTGTCTATGACAGGAAAACTCCCATGAATAAGAAACTAACCTACTGGTACTGGAATTTATGCATCAAAGAAAAATTAGCAGGTATTCTGGACTGAAAATAAAAATGTCATTATTATATTGTCATAATTTTACAATTTAAGTGATGCTAAGAGGGAAGAGATATACTAATTATCTCATAAATACAGAAAAATCCAGTGTCATGATAGGGCAAATATAAAAATATAACTAACCTTATATTAATAGTGAGAAAACGAATATTTTTCCTCCTAATAGGAAGAAGAAAAAGACGGCCAATCATCACTTTGATATACACTATATTCGAGGCTCTAGTTGGTGTAATCAAGCAAGAAAAAGAAATAAAAAGGTATTTGAGACTGTAAAGGAGAAATAAAACTCATTATACACAGACAATACTGTATTTCATCACATGAAAATACAGTGGAATCAATGTACTGCAAACATGTACTCCCACCCCTAACAAGAGGAAAAGGGATGGGTAGAGGGCATAGGGTGGAAAGGGAAAGGGGATGATAAAAGGAATTAAAGCGTTGCTATGTACATGGCTCAACTTCCTACAAGGAATGTAAACACTATGTACTACACACACGTACTCATGAACCAAAAAATAAACTATACCGTTAAAAAATAAATTCAGCAAAGTTGCAGGAGATAAGATTTATATGCAAAAATTAATTGTACTGCTATATACTAGGAATGAACAATCACAAATGAAAATTTAAAAAAATATCATTGAAGCCAGGCATGGTGGCACACACCTGTAATCCCAGCATTCTGGACACTGAGGCAGGAGGACTGCCATGAGTTTGAGGCCAGCCTGGGCTCCAAAACAAGACCCTGTCTCAAAAAAAAATCATTTAAAATAGCATGAAAAGTATAATTCTACAGCTATATCTGATAAAGGGGTAAAAGACCAGTATGCTACTTAAAAAAAAAAAAGTTGCTGAAAGAAATTAAGAGGAGATCTAAATAAAAGAATGGATATACCTCATATATCATGGAACTCTATTTAAAAATGTCTGCAAAAAAAATCTGTGCAGACTTTTTTCTAGAAACAGATAAGCTGATTCTAAAATTCACAAAGAAACTGAAAAGACCTAGATAGTTAAAACAAACCTAAAAAGGCAGAACAAAGTTAGAAGGCCAATACCCCCAAATTTCAAAACTTATTTAAAAGCTAAACCTCATAGGATTGGCAAACAAAACAAACCAACAGCAACAAACAGGTGAGGACAGAAATAGTCCCACACATATGTATATGGATAACTGGTTTTTTACAAAGATACAAAGGCAATTTGGTGAGAAAAGAATATGTTTTAAAATAAATGGTAATAGAACAAATATATGCCCATATGGAAAAATAGGCACTTTCAATCATTCTAGCATCACACACACAAGTTATCTCATCAATGGATCATAAAACAACTTAAAACTATAAAATTCTAGAAGAAAATATTCTCACTTTGGTTTTTAGATACTACATCAAAAGCAGTCCATAAAACAATTTGATAAATTAAACTATCAAAAACTGCTCTTGGAAAAAGACATTTTGAAAAAAAAGAAAAGACAAACTACAGAATGGAAGAAAACATTCACAATCACCAATTAAATATCTGATAAAGGCACTGAATCCCGAATATGAACTCCCAACATTTAATAAGAATAATTTTTTTAAATGGACAAATCTTGTATGGTGGCACATGCCTGTAATCCCAGCATCTAGGAGGCTGAGGAAGGAGAATCACTGTGAGTTCAAGGCCAGTCAGGGCTACATAATGAGTCTGAGGCCATCCTGAACTACACAGCAAAACCCTGTCTCCAAAAAAAAAGATGAAAGATTCAAATAGATACTTCATCAAAGAAGATACCCAGGCAGATAAGCACATATTCAACATTATTAGGGAAATACAAATATACAAATTAAAACCATAGCAAGGTATCTCTATATACCTATTAGAATGGCTAAAATAAAAAATACTGACCATATCAAATACTAGTGAAAATGTAGACTAATTAAAACTCTTAAAAACTGCTGGGAGAAAAGTGGAAACACTACTTACTTTAGTAGTTTCTTAAAAAGTTACACAACTACCTGCCATATGATCTAGCCATTTTTCCTAGGCATTTACCCAAGAATAATGAAAGCTTAGGTCCATTAAAAACCTTGCACACAAGCTGGGTGAAGTGGCACCGGCTTGTAAACAAAGCTACTTGGGAGGCTGACTCAGGAGGATTGCAAGTTCAAGCCCAGCCTGGAGAATTTAGTGAGAAATTGTCTCATAAAAAATTTAAGGGCTTGGGATGTAGTTCAGTAGTAGAGCACTTGCCTGACATGTACAAGTTCCTGGATTCAATCTTCATTACTGCTCAAGCAAACAAATTTGCACGTAAACATTCACAGCAGCTTCATTTGTGATACACAAAATCTAACAATAACCCAAACATCCATCAACAGTTAAATTTACCACATCCATATAATGTAACTCTTACTCAACCACAAAAAATAAAGATATTGATGCATGCAACAGCGTGACAGAATCTAAAAATCACTATGTGAACAAAAGTGGCCCCCTCAAGTACTATATACTATATTATTACTTTCACGTAAAAAGTCTAGAAAATGCAAACGAATTTATACTGAGGGAAAGAAAATGTCTGCTGGAAGAAAGGGAGTAATAGCAGGAGCATGGGATTAAAAAGGAACATAAAAAAAATCTTTTGGAGTAAGATATATTTTCATTATGTTGATAGCAACAATGCTGTCACAAGCTTAAAAGCACACGAATACATCTAACTGCACATTTTAAATATGTGCAGCTTACGGCCTATCAATTTTATCTCAAAAGAGGTACTGAAATAGCCCCTGTCCCCTTCTACAGTATATCCCCAGTGGCCTAAGGATGCCCCCCAGGCCCTGTCTCCAGAAGGTTCCAACATCTCCTATGCCACCAACCTGAGGACCAAGCATTTAACAGATGGATTTTTTTTCCATTAAGTTTATTGGTACATTTTAGGTATACAATAGTTACATTCATCACTGGGAACTTGTACCTTTGCATGATATATCTTGGTTCTTATTTTTTCCCCATTCCCCTGCCCTCCCTCCACCCACTCCACCCGTCTCTATTTATAAAGACTTTGTTTCCATTTTTTCCTTTTCTCATATTTTTTCCTTTCCTTTCCTTCCTTTCCCCTACCCCTACCCCTTTAGACCTTTTCTTCCTATTTCACATTATCAATTACACATTTTGATCCTTATTTACAATTTCAGTTTCTCATACCAGAGAAACTATTCAGTGTTTACATGTGTGTCCTATTTATTTCACTTAAGAGTATGGCCTCGATATGCATCCATTTAGCTATGTCTCTAGTTTCTCCTTCTTTATGGCTGAGTAGCACTCCATTTTATTAAAAAAAAAAAACCACATACACATCTTCTTTATCCAGTCTCCAGTTGATGGGCACTTGGGCTGTTTCCAAGTTTTAGTTATTACAAACTGTGCCGGTATAAACATGGGTGCACATATATCGCTGTGGTATGATTCTTTTAATTCTTTTGGGAAGATACCCAGCAGAGGAATAGCTGGGTCAAATGGGACTTCTAGCCCTAGTTCTTTGAGGTATCTCCATATTGATTTCCACAGTGGTTGCACCAGTCTGCACTCCCACCAACAATGGAGAAGGGTTCCTTTCTCCCCACAACCCTACTAGCATTTGTTATTGGTTGATTTCTTGATAGCAGCCATTCTTCTGGGGTGAGATGGAATCTCAGTGTTGTTTTCATCTGCATCTCTTGAATGACTAGTGATTTTAACAAATGGATTTGGGGGATGCTTATCCAAACACAGTGTTCACTATCACTAGAGGAACAAGGACTAAGACTAAGATTTTAGTAGAGTATAATTTTTTTAATGATAAACCTTGATGTTAGTAGAGGGAAAATATAATTGTGAATATGAGAAGAAATTAAAATAATTTTTAAAAGACACTTTTTTTTCAATTCCTTTAAAAATAATAGAAATTAACAAATATCTCTTAGGTTGATGTAAAAATGAGCACATACTTGGCAAGTAACAGGTATTCAATAAATGTAATTAAAGTAACTTAATAAAATAATGCTTTAAACCATAAAACTATTTGCATGCTTTAGACTATTACAATACATGAAAATAAACAACTATATTAATATTAATTAAAACACTTACTGCCACTTTAAATTTACTATAAATTTTAAAAGACAAGAATTTGGTTGCTTGGCATGAATGAGGAAGATTAAGCAAGAATATTTAATGAGTGCCCATTAAGTGTCAGTACTATAAAGTAATAACTGCTGCATTTCATTAAATCTACATAATAAATCAAGGAGGCGGAGGGAATAGGGAAGGTTGGAAGACAGGGTGGGAAGTACTACTAATTTTACATAAGATTATCAGGGAAATGCTCTCTCATAAAGAGATTTTAACAGGGTCTTTATATTTTAGTAACATAGTAATTTTTAATAAAACAAGTATTATACAAAACATCACTACATCACTAACAAGACTTGCTTGTCCCCCACAATAAAAAAATTACCCCTTTTAAATTGGTTTATTGAGAAACAGAACACGAAATATTTCAAACATGATACTGCAAGCTAAATATAATTCCCTCTAAGAAAAGATCTGACAATTATTAAACAAAAAGTTTTCAACTGAAATACTAGGAGATAAAACTGTAGTTCAGAGTTTTCATTTGCTTTTCCCTGTAACTGTTTGACTTAAATTATCATCCAAGAAAGAAAACTCACAACTGATGAAAAACTATGAAGTAGTGAAATCTACATTATTCCAGGTAAAATGAATAAATATAAAGAAGAGCTATTCTTTAAAGTTTGCATTCTTTAAACTGCTATTAGTCTCAAAGAACAAAACCTACACAATGCTTTCTTCCTTGTGCTGTGGATCAAAGTTTAGAACATGCAGACCAAGGCCAGCTTCAGTTATTAAATAATTTGTCTGCCAAAACAGGGAAAAATATCAAGGACACAATTTTGGGCACCCTTCTAAAAGAAAAACAGAAAATTGTCTTGCTTGCATGCATTTGATTCCCATTATCCCACCTTTCTTGAAAATCTTTTCCTCCTTAATAAAACTACCTATTCTACTTTAGGCTCATCTTGAAGTGATCACTCCTTCCTCTGAGGTGCTACAGCAACTGCCTACCCAATTTGTTTAGAAATTAACTGCTGTATGTCTGACTTTGCATCATCTCTTCATTACTCTGTAATCTTGAACTGGTAACTCGTCATGACTGTTTCAGCAACTCAATTTAGTTTCTAGAGCACCACTGTACAGGTCAATGGTCATTAGTCACATGTGACTCTGTAAGCTTACATTTAAATTTAAACAAAGTCAGTTCCTCAGTCGCTTATTAAGCCACAATTTAGGTATGGGTAATGTCTATCATATCGGTCATTATCAAAAGGATATATAACATTTCAATCATCACACGAAGTATTACTGAACAATGCTGTTCTAATGGGTAATAACCAGGTCCAGTGTTTCTTGTCATATACCTACATTGTTTTTTTTTTTTTTTTTTGGTACCGGGGATCAAACTCGGGTCCTTGCGCTTGCAAGGCAGGCGGCGGAACCACTGAGCTAAATCCCTGGCCCCTACATTGTTATTAACACATATCTCAATAAGGTTAAGCTTTAAATATCTGATTTAATAAACACTAACGGCTGCAGTGATAAGAGATGGACTTAAAGGCATGTCTTGTTTGGTCAACTGTTCTAAAACTTTGAGCTAATATTTTAAAAGTGGGAAGATATCTCCCAGCAAAAGGCAGTGACATGGAAATAAATAACCACAGCTCACTGGTTTCATATGTGATTACAGTTCCCAGAGTCACTGCCATTCCCACATGTATGTATATCATTTATACTCACTTGGTTCAATGTATATTAGTTTGGATTTTAGCTCTACATTCTGTAAACATTAAAAAATTAAGATTTAGATCAGTTTTCTGAGACACAAGTTACTTAAAATAATATAGCTCCATTGTGATTCATAATGCTTTTGAATAGTATGCCCTTAATTTTTTTATACAAATAAAGGATTCTGACCAAGAAATTTTCATTATATTTAGTTGGTAATGCCTGGATGATAACAGATGACTGGTTCAAGGTGATTCTCAAATACACATGATCTAACAGCAAAACTTTTGAAAATAGTAAAAAATTTTTCTCTGGGATAAAATAAAAGATAACAGAAAACAGGGAGCTAGATCTTGTGTAAATGGGAAGGGAATCAAGAGATGGGGGGGTAAAAAGAATTAAGATGTGTTACGCACATGTACCAACTCACAATGAACATAATCATTATATATTGCAAATGTATCAAAAATAGATAAAAATATTTTTCTTTGAGGACTACTAAAATTAAAAGAATAAATGAGTCTTCTTTGGCTTCAAGACACTACCTCAATTTATTTGCTCATATTTGATTGCAAAGGTAGACAATAAGCATTCATGTCACTGAATTAATGAACTATATACTTGCCTAGATATGAAGAGAAAAATTTGCTGCAAGTATTATCAGATAAAAACAAAATGTTAATACTCAAAGTTAACTGTGAAATTCTAGTTTAGTAATTTTTTCTTGAACCTATTTGTTGTTTCTGTTATTTCTGTTATAATAAAAAATCTGTGCTAAGGGAAGAATTTTTCTTTCATTTAAACAGAATTCTTGAAGAAATTTGAGATTTGCTTAAAAAAGTGTAGGTTCAAGCCCATGTTATCTACAATTCAAAGGTAAGATATCAACCTGAATTTGCCCTTCAAATCAACTACTGTAGCTAGTCAAGATAGCACTGTTGTGGGAAAAGGCAAAATACAAAAAGAAACATTGCACCAAATAAAGATTAGCAGTGATGGCGAACCTTTCAGAACTTTCATGATACAAACATCCTGCTGTGGCACACATGTTGTAGGTTCGCCACCCTGGACTAGAAAGAAAATTTGGAAGGACAGGTAGGATATAGATAATGGAAGGTCTAATTTATTTTATTCTATGATCAATGGAAGGTTGCTGAAAGTTAATGCAAAGTACTTTCTCAATCTACACTCCCTTCTCAGAATTCCTATTCCTAACATTGGCATTAGAGAACTTCAATGCCATTACAGAATCCAATGTCATAGCTGAACAAAGCAGGGATACATGATCCAACCACAAAGGCCAATCAGACATTCTTATTCAAGAATTTAGAATTGTGGTATAGTGTAGTCGGTTAGCTGTGGGCTAACTAGGGTTATTGCAATAAGGGACCATGTAGTCCTAGAAAGAAAGAAGGTATCCAGTTTCTTGTTTAGGATATGGATATACATATCACCCATGGATTAAGTGAGATGCCAGTAGCTTTCCAATAAATCCAAAATTTTGCCTAGGCTAATTTAAGTGAGTTTCTACTTCTTGTAACTCTGACAAAACAAAGGTCTGGTGGTTCATCAGATTCTAGCAGTCAATTATAAGAATAAATTAGAAGGGAAATAGGCTAGAACAGGTGGAACACTTAAACTAGGAAAGAAAAGAACAACAGTAGCAAATAGAGGCAGGAATGACAAAAAAAGTAACCAATGTTATGCAGAGTCCTCAAAGCTTAATTTAAACAAAAAGCTTCAGGAAGCCAAAGCAGTATCAATTGCCTCTATGGACAAAAAGTAGCCAGAGGTTATTAATTTAACACTCCCCCCCCCCGCCCCCCGCTGGCTTGAACCACCAGTGGCACAGGCATGACTGCCCATCCAGTGATTTGTATCACCTAATGGAACTGTCTCTTGCCCCTCAACGAGACAGGCATGCATGTAGCCCACTGGTTCAGAGTTGCTTGGCAGTGAGACATATGAATTATGGCCCCATTGTGAATATGTAAGAGAATAATGTTTACAGAGTAAGTGAAACAGAATACTTGAATAATAAGTGGTAGAAAATAAAGGCAACTAAGAAATTTGTTTAAAGGACTGATTACAAAAAGACTGAGATAACAAATTGCATTAGAGTACACCCAAAAAAGGGAAGTGTAAACTTATTTTTAGGCAAAAATCCAAGAAACAATCAAAGTCCCATCTGCAAGAGTTATGAAATTATATACAGAGGACACAGAAGCCATACCCCCATGGTCTACTTCCTTCAGCTAGCCCAGTCAGTGATATGAATGTTCTAGAGCTTCCAATGATAATAAACAGCCAGCTACAGAACACGTGCCATAGGTTCACCACCACTGAGCTAGGCCCTCCTCCTAAAAGCCCTTTCAGCTATGAACTCATTGAGATAATGTTAGCATCCTGATCTGATTAACTGGATGTTGGGGAACATTTTAGATCCAAACTATAATTACCTTTGTTTACCTGAAGTTTCAGGGAATAAAACAAATCATATCACAAATAAAAGTGAGCTACTAGCAAGCTAGGTAAGGATAACTTCAGATACAATTCTTACACAACCTAGTACCTATAATACAACCTTAACTCACTGCAAAAATCAATTAAAGCCGTCAGAGATTATACTGTCCCAAAAGCTGAAGAGGTACTCTATTCTAAATTTACATTGTAAGGAAACTTTATACACATTTCAAAATATTAAAAAGTAACAGACCTTTATTCCATATTCAAAATCAACTCTATTAAAACAAGATTAGCACACTACCGAATGGAATGACCAAAATTGAGAAAAGTGACAACAGTAAATGATGAAGAGGCTGCAGAGCAACAGAAACTCTTGCAATGTTGGTGGGAATATAAAACACATAGTATAACCACTTTGGAGGACAGTTCAGTAGTTCCTTAAAAAACAAAACATATTATCTTACAACATAACAAGTCACTTTCCTTGGTATTTACTCAAAGGAGCTGAAAACTTGTGTCCACATAAAAACCAGCACATGGATATTTATAGCAGCTTTATTTATAATTGTCCAAACTCAGAAAAAACCAATTTATCCTTCAGTAGGCAAATGGAAAAACTGTGGTACACACATCCCAACAATGGAATATTACCAATGCTAAAGAGAAAACTATCAAGTCATGAAAAGACTCATATGAAACTTAAGTGCATATTACTATGCAAAAGAAGTCAACTTGAATAGGATACATACTGTATTGATTCTAACTAGATGACATTCTGGAAAAGGAAAAACTATTCAAAGAGTAAAAATATCAGTATTGGCGCCTGCCTCACAAGCGCAAGGTCCCGAGTTTGATCCCTAGTACCCCCCCCCCCCCTGCCAAAATCAGTAGCTACCAATGTATAGGAGAAGGAAAGATGAATAGTAAGAACATAGGATTTTTAGCATAGTGATATTACTCTGAATATTGTAATGGTCAATACATGCCATTATACATTTGTACAGCCCACTGAATGTACAATACCAAGAGTGAGTTCTAATGTAAACTATGGACACTGGATGATTATCATGTATTAAGGTAAGTTAATTAGTTGTAACAAAGGCACTGCTGTGGTGAGGTATATTAATAAAGGAGGCTCTGTTTGTATGGGGAGATTTATGAAATCTTTGAACCTTTCTCTCAATTTTGTTAGGAACCTAAAACTTCTCTTTTTAAAAAGTCTATTAAAATTACTTGTTTGGAATTATTTAATGTAAAATGGAATGATTGAAATGTAAAAAATGAAATTTCAAAATTCTTAACAGAAAACATAGGTAACTATCTTTCAAACCTGGGAAATAGATTTAAGGAACAACTTCTTCAACGAGGCATGTAAAGCAATTACAATAAAAGATGGACAAAATTTGACTTTGTTAAAATTTAAAACTTTAAAAGTGAAACATTATTAATAAATAATATTTAGTAGTTTGCAGCAAAGAGATATGGAAGGGAAAAATGAGCAGTTGACAAACAATTTACACATTCAATTTTCATTATTTGCTTCTAAAGTTACACTTTGAGTCAACTAATATTTAAATGCCTAGTTTGTGTAAAGTGAAACAATATTTACACAAATGTCTATGGTTGTTCATTTGGATAGTTTATAAACCCACATGACACAAGCTATACAACTTTACCCTTTTTATGGCAAATCTACAATAGAAATTAAATGTAAGCTTGCTGATCATGATGAAATTAATGATTGAGTATTTTCCAAAATGGCAAAACATTTAAAACTGTCCCAAAAAACTCCCTAGAAGAAAATGAAAAAGATAATTTTGAAATTCAAAGAGATTTATAATGTACACAGAATTAACATGAAGAATATAAAGAATTCTTACAAATTAATAGGAAAATCAGAAAAATAGACAAGAGACAAGAATAGGAATTTCACTGGTGAGAAAATATAGAAGTCCAGAAGAAAAAAAGAAATTCTGAGTGATAATCATGAAAACACGCATCAGCATCACAGTGAGGCAACATATTTTACCCTCTTGACTTGTAAAAATTAATATAACATCAAGTGTTGAAGAGGATGGATAATTAGGATCTTTTATATTATATATTACAAATATAAATATAAACTGACACAACCATATTGGAAGTTCTGTATCAACTCTTAAAGCTGAGTATTCACCTACCCTGTGAGGCAGCAATGTACTTCTGTACATATATGATCATTAGAAACTTTTATATAAGTAGAAAACATGCACACAATGTCCCTGTTTGTTCACAATTACAAAAACCAGAAAGTAAATGCCTTACAAGGGAGAATGGATAAATATCCAAGTGTCCAGTAGTAGAAGTTAATAAATGACTCCAGCAACATACAATATGATGGATAAATCTTAGCAAAATTAGATGAAAAATCAAGTTAAAAGATTATATTCAAGATACATAAAGAACTCAAAAAAATCAGACCCCCAAATTTAAAGACCCACTGCAAAAACGGGCATGTGAAATAAAGACATTTCTTGGATAAAGAATTAGAAATGGCAAACACATACTAAAAAAAAGTTGAACATCACTGGTCATTTGAGAGATGTGAACTAAAACAATGCTGAGATTTGGTCGCACTCCAGAAAGAATGGCTATTATCAAGAAATCAACCAATAACAAATGCTGGAAGGGCTGTGGAGAAAAAGGAACCCTTATCTATTGCTGGTGGGAGTGTAGACTGGTGCAACCACTGTGGAAATCAGTGTGGTGCTTTCTCAAAAAACTAAAACTAGAAGTTCCATTTGACTCAGCTATAACTCTTCTTGGTATCTTCCCAAAAGAATTAAAAGCATCATACCACAGCGATATTTGCACACCCATGTTTACAGCAGCAGTTTGTAATAGCTAAATCTTAGAAACAGCCCAAATGCCCATCAACTGAGGAGTCAATAAAGAAGATGTGGTTTTTTTATACAATGAAGTACACTACTCTGTCATAAAGAAGGATGAGCTTCAGACATTTATAGCTAAATGGGTGGACCTTGAGACCATACTCTAAAGTGAAATAAACTGCACACACGTATTTAAATACCGCATCGTTTCTCTGGTGTAAGAGACTGAATGAGGAAATAAGGACTGAGATGTATAATGGATGTTGGGAAACAGGAACTAAATGTTCAAATGGGAAGGGGAACAAGGGAGAAGGGAGGGAGGAAGGAAGAGACAAGAAAAAAAGGGAAAAGAAGGAAAAAAATGAAAACAAAGCTTTTGTATGTAGGGAGGGGAGGGACTTTGAGGGGGGGAATGGGATAAAATAAAATGTATTAAAAATAATAAAATAAATTCCTCTTGTGAAAAAAGATTATGTTCAAGATAATTATATAAAAACAACTAAAATAAAAGAAACATCTCTTTTTAGAAGCATACATCCAATAATGACCACAGGATTCAAGATGATGATTACTTGGATGGTATTAGGAGGTGGAGTTGGGAGAATGGGACAGAAGAAAACTATATGTGGCTAAATCTCTTGCTTTTGGGCAGAGAAGGAAGTGGTAGTCCATGAGTATTTATTGTGATACAGTCAGATAATGATTCAATGCAGTGTACCTGAGGTTTGAGCCCGGACTGGGCAAGTTAGCAACTTAGTGAGAACCTGTCTCAAAATAAAAGAGAAAACAGGGTTGAGAATGTAGCTCACTACAAAGATGCCAGGTTCAATTCCCAATGCCAAAACAAAACAAAAAAAACCCCTTACATGTACAGTAATTTGTTCAATGAAAATTCTGAAACAGGCAGAATAATTACCCACTTGGAAGATCCCTATAGTAGCAGCTACAGGAAAGAGAACACAGTAAAATTAAGGTACAAAATACGACATTCAGCATATTTTGGAGCATCTTTTATAACCAAAAATAAATTCCAAATTGTGTCATGTTATGGTTTGGGTCTAGATGTCCCCCCAAAACCTCATGTGGTCATTGCTGGATGAACCTAGAATGTGTGATGCTAGGACTAAGGGTGTGTGATTATTAAACCACCACAAGTAAGCGACTGGTTTGGCACCACCCTAATCCTGGTAGCTTTTGCTACCTTATGGTGGCCATGAACTGTTTCTCCTCAGCAAGGCCTGTCTGCCCTGACACCCTGCCTTGGAGCCAGCCAATTAGGGACTGAAACCTCTACAGACTGAAAATAAACCTTTCCTCCTTTAACTTTGTGTGTTGGGTATTTTGTCTCAGTAATGACAACAAATTAAGGTACCTATGTACCAGGGCAATAAAGCTTTAACCAACTAGACAAAATAATCATAGTCAAATTTTCAAAATATGTATCTAATAATACTTATTACAGTTGTGTATAGCTCATCATAATGTAGCATTTCAACATTTATTCTCAAATCTAATGTGTTTATTATCAATTATAGTCTTTGCAAGCTTTCCTGTTCATTTGGGGGAGGGAGGGCGCAGGTACTGGGGATTGAACTTGGGACCTGGCACTTGCGAGGCAGGTGGCGGAACCACTGAGCTAAATCCCGAGCCCTCCTGTTCATTTTTTACAGACAATATTAATGTATGTATTATACAAATCTAAATTTTGTGATGTCATAAAACAGATAAGATTTTTTTAAAAGCTAGTTTCAAATATGATTTTACCAGATATATCTGAGAAGCTAGACACATGTCAAGATAAATGTTGTTTCTGGTTTTCTAAGATATTCAAATTTACTTTTTCATCAGTATATTTTTCCCCTCTCAATATTTTAAATCTTTTAAAAGCTTTTAACTTTTAAATTTTCTAACTTTGTCATCAAGTTTAGATTCAAATGTATATCAAAAGCTAAGCATATTAAATGCCATTATAATATTATACTCAAGTAAAACTGGTTTTTAAAATAATAGACAATTGTTCAAAACGATACACTTTATTGGCAATGGTGGTGAATTAACTACTATATTGAAACATCACTTATGCTTATGGAAGCAATAATATAAGTAACATTCACCTCTACAAACTACTATACTACTCTATTTGTTTAAAAGTGGACATTGGAATAATCTGATGAATGACATGAAAATTTACTGTTGCTAAATTTGAAAAGCAAAAAGAGCCCAAACAGATGCTAATCCCTGGAGTAAATCTATATCTAAAGTGCCCCTATTTCTCCCTGTCTCAATACTGATCAGATATGAAAGGCAGGAATCAGTACGGCCACTCCCAGAGCAGAGGAAGGGGCCTCCCGGCTGCCATTTCACCACCCAAAGAGCAGAGGAAGGGGCTTCCTGGCCACCTTACCACCACTCCCAGCCCAGAGGTAGGGGCCTCCAGGCTGTCATTCCACCTTCCCAGAGCAGAGAAAGGGGCTTTCTGGCCACTGTACTACCACTCCCAGAGCACAGGTAGGGGCCTGCAAGGCGTTGTTCCACCACTCCCAGCACAGAGGAAGGGGCTTCCGGGCCACCGTACCACTGCTCCCAGCACAGAGGAGGTGATCCGTGCGGGCGCCAACAGCACCCTGCCCCTGTCGAAATGAGAAGATATGTAAATAAGTTTCAAAACCAGACTTCCAGATCACCTACAGCAACCCCAAAGGGAAATGAGATGGAACACTCTAATACTCAACCACTTGGACTCCCTGATCTGGCAACAAAAGAGGATCTGGAAAAAATGAAATCAGAAATAATGTCTTAGATAACAGCAGAGATTGTGTTCATAGTGCAAGACATGACTGATAAATCTAGAGAGGGGCTGAGGAACATGATGGAATCCCAACGTAGGAAACAAATGGAATCCATAAAACAGATGCAAATAGATTTCCAGGACATGAAAAACTCCACTGAAAGTCTACACAGCAGAATGAGCCAAGGTGAGGACAGAATTTCAGATATAGAAGATAAGATTGCAATTAGTGACCAGGAAAAGAAAAATTGTTTCAAAATTATAAGGGAACATGAGAAATCAATCCAGCAGCTGCTAGATGATGCAAAGAAGAATAACATGAGACTGACTAGAGTCAATGAAGAAACAGGAGACAGTGCAGACAACATAAAAAAAACTGTTCACAGAAGAGATGGCAGAAAACTACCCAAGCAGGGGAAAAGAAATTGACATACAGATAAGTGAGGCATATAGGACTCCAACTAGCCATGATAAAAAAAAATCTACACATAGGCATATAATAGTTAAGACTCCAGAAACCCAACAGAAGAACAAAGTTCTACAAGCAGTTAGAGAAAAGAAACAAATCACATACAAAGGAAAGCCCATCAGAATCACAGCAGACTTCTCAACACAAACCCTCAAGAGAAGACGACCTTGGAGTGATGCATTCCAAGCCCTAAAGGAAAACAGCCTCCAACCCAGACTGATGTAACCTGCAAAACTATCTTTCAAAATTGATGGAGAAATAAGATACTTTCATGACAAAGAACACCTTAGGAACTTCGTGAATAACAAACCAGCACTCCAAAGAATTTTGCGCAATATCCTAGGAACAGACGTTGAGGATCACAACCCCAGGAAGCAAAGCAGAATGAACCCATCTGGCATGACAAGAAATTAAATGTAGAGGGGGAGAACCCAACAAAAAGAAAAAGTCATGACAATGATAAGTCAATACCTATCAGTTATAACCATTAATTTTAATGGTCTCAACTCACCAATCGAAAGAAATAGACTGGCAGAATGGGTCAAGAAGCAAAAGCCAACAATATGCTGCATAGAAGAAACACACTTATAATTCAAAAAGAAACTCAGAGACTGAAAGTTAAAGGGTGGAAAACAATACTCCA
The DNA here is from genome assembly GCF_053883595.1 of Heterocephalus glaber. Taxonomy (NCBI): domain Eukaryota; kingdom Metazoa; phylum Chordata; class Mammalia; order Rodentia; family Bathyergidae; genus Heterocephalus; species Heterocephalus glaber. The sequence continues at coordinate 23,943,863 of NW_028258296.1, read as the reverse complement.
TGTGACGGAAACCCAAAAAAAAGCGGGAGTAACTGCAGGTCAAGTGGATTCCAAACCAAAACTGATTAAGAGAGACAAAGAAGGACTCTACATCCTTGTAAAGGGAACAATCCAAGAGGAAGAGATGACAATCATAAACATCTATGCACCAAACACTAGTGTGCCCAACTGTATAAAACAAATACTAATGGACATGAACAATCCAATAAGCACTAATACAATAGTACTGGGGGACCTCCATACTCCACTGTCACAAAAAGATAGATCAACTAGACAACAAGTAAGCAACAAAATACTAGAACTCGATCAAACTCTTGAAAAAATGAACTTAACAGATGTTTACAGAGTGCTCCACTCCACAAAATCAGAATACACATTCTTCTCAGCTGCACACGGGTCATTCTCCAAAATAGACCACATACTCACACATAGAACATGTTTAAGTAAGTGCAAAGGAACTGAAGTTACCCCTTGTATATTATCAGACCATAGTGGGATGAAACTGGAGATCCATAGCAAAAGAAACCACAAGAATTTCATAAACACATGGAAACTGAACAACACACTTCTGAATAACCAATGGGTCTCAGAGGAGATTAAAGAAGAAATCAGACAGTTCCTTCAATTAACAGACAATGAAAATACAACATATCAGAATCTATGGGACACAATGAAAGCAGTCTTATGAGGGAAATTCATAGCAGTGAATACTCATACCAGGAAAACAGATAGAGCCCAATTAAACAACTGGATGCTGAACCTCAAGCTTCTAGAAAAAGAAGAGCAGGACAAACCCAAGGCCCATACAAAGGAGGAAATTATAAAGATCAGGGCAGAAATCAATGCAATGGAGACTAAGAGAATGATACAAAATAATCAATGAAGCCAAGAGTTGGTTCTCTGAAAGAATAAACAAAATTGAAAACCCTTAGCTAACCTTATCAGAAAAAGGAAAGAAAAGGGCCAAATCCATGCCATTAGGAATGAAAAGGGTGAAATTACAACAGACCCAGCAGAAATCCAGAGGATCATCAATACCTACTTAAAGAACCTATGCGCCAATAAGATGGACAACACAGAAGAAATGGACAGATTCCTAGATACATATGAATTACCAAAGTTGAATGAAGAAGACCTAAAAATTCTAAACAACCCAGTATCAATCAATGAAACTGAAAATGTAATTAAAAACTTATCAACTAAGAAAAGCCTGGGCCCTGATGGCTTCACTGCTGAATTCTACAAGACATTTAGAGAGGAACTACTACCACTACTGTTTAAACTCTTCAATGAAACTGAAAGGGAAGCAATACTCCCAAATTCATTCCTGGAAGCAAGCATCACCTTGATCCCCAAAGCAGAGAAAGACCCAACTGAAAAAGAGAACTACAGGCCAATCTCACTAATGAACATAGATGCAAAAATCCTTAATAAGACACTGGCAAATAGAATGCAGAAGATCATCAAGAAGATCATACATGCTGACCAAGTGGGACTCATCCCAGGGATGCAGGGATGGTTCAACATATGCAAATCAATCAATGTAATGCACTATATCAATAGAGCCAAGGACAAAAACCATGATTATCTCCATAGATGCAGAAAAAGCCTTTGACAAAATCCAACATGCATTTATGATAAAAACCCTACAAAAAATTGGAACACATGGTCTCTACCTCAATCTGATAAAAGCCATCTATGAAAAACCAACAGCCAATATCGTACCAAACAGTCAAAAACTGAACTCCTTCACACTAAAATCAGGAACAAGACAAGGATGTCCACTATCACCACTCTTGTTCAATACAGTTTTGGAAACATTAGCCATGGCAATTAGACAAGAGAAAGAAGAGGAATAAAGATAGGAAATGAAGTCAAATTGTCATTATTTGCAGGTGACCTGATCCTCTGTATAGAAGACCCCAAGAACTCCACCAAAAGTTTTCTAGACTTAATAACCAAATTCAGTAGAGTAGCTGGGTACAAGGTCAATACACAAAATCAACAGCTTTCCTCTACACAAACAACAGACTGAGAGAGAAATAGGACAAACAATTCCTTTCACAATAGCATCCAAGAAATTGAAATAGCTAGGAATCACCCTAACAAAAGAAATCAAAGAATTCTCTGAAAACTACAGCACTTTAAAAAGAGAGATTGAAGATGCTATCAGAAAATGGACAGACATGCCGTGCTCCTGGGTAGGAAGGATTAATATAGTGAAAATGGCCATACTTCCAAAACTGCTATATAGATTGCAATCACAATTGAAATCCCAGCACTGTACTTCATGGACCTTGAGAAAACAATCCAAAAATTCATTTGGAACAAGAAGAGACCCAGAATAGCAAAAGCAACTCTAGGTAACAGAGACATGGCAGGGGGTATCACAATCCCCAACCTGAAACTATACTACAAAGCTACTGTGATAAAACAGCATGGTACTGCCAAAGCAACAGATTTGAGGACCAGTGGAACATATTAGCAGATGCAGAAACAACACCAGACACACTCAGCCATCTCATCTTCGATAAAGGAGCCAAACCCCTCACTGGAGGAAAGATAGCCTCTTTAATAAATGGTGCTGGAAAAATTCGGTTTCAACTTGTCAAAGACTAAAACTAGACCTGTATCTCTCACCATGCACTAAACTAAAATCAAAATGGATTAAAGATCTAAATATTAAAATAGAAACGCTGAATCGGCTGGAACAGAGGTTAGGTAGAACTCTTGAAGACACTGGTGTAGGAAAAGATTTTATGAACAAAACCTCAGTTGCCTGTGAACTAGAACAAATAATCAACAAGTGGGATCTCTTATTAAAAAGCTTCTGCTCAGCAAGAGAAACCACCAACAATGTGAAGAGACAACCCACAATGTGGGAAAAAATCTTCACCTGCTGTTCCTCAGACAAAGGTCTATTATCTCGAATCTATAAAGAACTTAAAAAAATCAGACATCCCAAATTTAAAGACCCAATCCAAAAATGGGCATCTGAAATGAACAGACATTTCTCAGACAAGGAAGTAGAAATGGCAAATAAGTACATGAAAAAATGTTCAACATCACTGGTCATTCAAGAGATGCAAATGAAAACAATGCTGAGATTCCACCTCACTCCAAAAAGAATGGCTGCTATCATGAAATCCACCAATAACAAATGCTGGCGGGGCTGTGGGGAAAGAGGAACCCTGCTCCACTGCTGGTGGGAGTGTAGACTGGTGCAACCACTGTGGAAATCAGTATGGAGATACCTCAAAGAACTAGGACTGGAAGTCCCATTTGACTCATTCCCCTGCTGGGTATCTTCCCCAAAGAATTAAAAGAATCATACCTCAGTGATATATGTGCACCCATGTTCATACCAGCACAATTTGTAATAGCCAAAACTTGGAAGCAGCCCAAATGCCTAACAACTGGAGACTGGATAAAGAAAATGTTTTTGATTTTTTTATAAAATGGAGTACTACTCAGTCATTAAAAAATGAGAAATTAGAGACATTTATAGCTAAATGGATGCACATTGAAGTGATACTCTCAAGTGAAACAGGACACGTGCAAATATCGAATAGTTTCTCTAGTGTGAGAAACTGAAAGTGTAAATAAGGACTAAAAGGTATAATAGATAATGTGAAATAGGAAGAAAAAGGGCAAAGCGGAAGCCGAAGTGGGAGGGGTAGGGGAATGGAAAGAAGGGAATAGAATTAATACGAGAAAATGAAGAAATGGAAACAAAGTCTTTGTAAATCAGGAGGGATGGAGGGGTTGAAGGGAGGGCAGGGGAAGCGGGGAAAAGAAGAACCAAGAGAGATTATGTAAAGGTGCAAATTTCCAATGATGAATGTCATTATATTGTATACCTAAAATGTACCAATAAAATAAAAATTTTTAAAAAACAAACAAAAAAATGAATGGCAGGAGTCACAAGAAGGAGCAAAACTAACCTCTTTTACACTGAGAGATGAGAAAACAATCCATTTTAGAGCCATCTTTTAATGAACTAGTTTCAGCAGAGATTTTTACTGAGGTAGACAATAAACAATATGACAAAAAGTATGCACTGGAAATTACAAATATTGCAGCTATGTAAGAGTAGCAATAATCAAATATAATCAAACCAAAACTACAGATTTATTGTTGTTATTGCTATGTATCATTATTGTGTATTACTAAATCCAAAATGTACTGTTCACTTTTCACCTTAACTGTACCTAAAAGCACTGATTTCAAAATGAACATACGTAAAAAGACATCAATTAAGCTTCTTAATCTATTTATGTAGATCTACTGGGAAGAAAAAAAATTTAATGTACAGATATTTCTTATCTTACAGCTTGCTATAGCTTTGATTTGGACTGTCCCCCAAAGGCCAAAGTGTTAAACCTGGTGCCCAGCTTGGTGCAATGGGGCAGTGGTAGAACTTTCAGTGGAGCCTACTGGGAAGTCTTCAGGTCATTGGGGGTATGTGGGAAAGGGGAGAATGGGACCCTAGCCCCGCCCCTTCCTCTTCCTCTCTTTTGCTTCCCAGACATGAGGTGAGCAGTTCTGCTCTGATACAAAATCTCGGTAAAATATGCTATCCTTCTGCTCTAGGCTAAAATGAAATAGATCCACCTGAGGATGGACTAGATTCTCCAAAACTGAACCAAATAAACTTTTTCTCTTCATAAACTGATTATCTCAGGTATTTGTTATAGTAACAGAAAGGTAACAACTCTGCCTTTCAAAATTCTAATGAGTAAAATGGTATAAATAGGAAAAGGAAGTGGATCCTAATAGCACAAGGCTTTGAAGTTGGTGATGCCCGTTAGTTACCTCTAAGTGGGGAACAATAAGCAACTTTTGTGCTTTTTTGCATTTTCAGATTTTCTACAATAAATGTGCATTAACAACTTGAAGAAATTGTAAAATCTGCCTACCTTTTAGTACATCATTTTACCCTAAAATCTTTCCAATTGAGACCTTTCTAGTATCACTGCAAAATTAAATGCCATTTCCTAATTTCCCACCAAAGGAGTAAAATATCAGTGTGCTGTACACTGGTGTAACTACTATAAAAATCCCTTTTGTGCATTTTAAGGGAGTAGTTTTAAGAAAAAGGATTACAAAAGTAAATTAAAGAAAACTAAGAACAGTTGTTCCTTGGTTATCAGTAGCAGATTGGTTTCAGGATTCCCCTAGGATACTAAAATATGTAGATGCTCAAGTCTCTTACATATGATGATGCAGTATATTTGGCTCTCTGTGTCCATGGGTTCAATATGTGTGGATTCCCCAAGAATCAAATACATTTGAAAAAACAAATGAATCTGCACTGAATATATACAGAACATTTTCTTGTCATTAGTGTATTCCCTAAATAATATAACTATTTAGCATCTAAATGATATTAGATATTATAAGTAATCTAGAGATGATTTTAAATATACTGGAGGATGTGCACTGGTTATATGCAAATTACCACGCCATTTTATATACAGTGTAAGGGACTTGAGTATCTGAAGATTCTGGGTCTACCGGGGTCCTAGAACTAAAGCCCCATGGATCGCAAGTGACAAATATAATTGCATATCGTCTATACACATCTTCTAGTACTATGTAAATATTACATAACCAGTTGGCCTGCAGTACTGTTTAGAGAATAATGGTAAGTGTGTACATGTTCAGTACAAGCACATTTTTTTCCTGACTATTTTCTATGTGTGTTTGAATCCATGGATGTGGAAGCTCGGGGTACTATGTGTTACGTGTCAATGATCATAGTGAATCTTATGAACAGTCTACAAAGAAATGATAAATCTTTTGTGAGATTTTTGACAAACATTTGACACCTTTCATTAGAAACTAATTGTGAAATGAAGAAAGCCTGGGAAAAGATGATTGTTACTGTTATTCTTGGTAGAGTTTATAGGTTTATAGTACTATGGCAGCTTGAAGAATGGTACAGTGGGAAGCATACGGATTAGAGTTCAAATTGACCTACAATGTGACCATGGGCAATGTACTTAAGATTAATGAACTTAGCTCCCTAAACCATAAAATAAAAATAACACTCCTCCCTTACGAGACTGTTGTGAAGATCTTGTAAGGTACATAGGATACTAAGTAGAATGTCTGATATGTACTAACAATAAATGTTCTTTTTCCTGTCATATATAATCCTCTTTTAGTACAAGTTATCTGCATTCTCTTCTATCTTGTCAGCTTTATATCCTCCAATATGCAATAACTTTACTGAAATTGAACACCTGTAATTTAAGGCTAACTACCTCAACTTTCCATGTGAACAAACTCTCTTTATCTGTGCAGTACAAATTCTGCTGAGAATGAAATTTAAGATTCTCAATGCAACACTTCACTAGGTATTCTGATAAAGAAGGTCAATAAACAATAATCAGCAAGGTAACCTTTATTTGGTTCTACATCCTATGAAATTACTGTTGTAGTCAACATTCCATTTTGAGATTCTTTACAGTTTCAAAATCTTATTTTTACTACAGCAAACACTCTATACCTTGAAGTCTCTGGTCATCAAAGTTTGTGTATGCCCTATTAATGCCTTGTTTAATAACTCTCCAAATTACTAGCAAGAGTTAGAACATTATCCTTAGAAACATTACAGTAAGAAGAAAATGTGCTGTAGTTTCAGGGTTTTTTAGTTTTGTCTTTCTATAACTAAAGGTTATTAATAAGCAAGGTGATTCCAGCTTAAGTAGCAAAGTGTTTCAAATTCTTCAATATGATTTGAAAAAATCACAATGGAAAGCTGGATGTATGTTTCTAAACTAATTTCATTAAAGTTTACTACACAATGTTCATAGTAAAATAAGTATTCCTAAAATATGGCAAAGTAACAGTTTTAACTATCAAACATTAAAAGTGGGCTATATAACATGCCACTTGCTTGGCAGAGAAACATAAAGAAATTCAAAAGCTTAAAAAAGTATTCTCAAAAGTTGATAAAAATTCAGTTATCATATACTAGTTTCATGACCCAATGAAGCAACAAAATGTTCAAAATAAATGGGTATACCGAGTGAAGCAAATTTTATGACTTAAGTGCTGATATAAACAATATTCTAAAATGTATTAATAAACAAGTTAAACTTTAAATGCAATAACTTATTATAAGGCAAGTTCAATAAACCAAGAAAAATGCCCTATGACAAACTTAATGTTATTAAAATAACAAGAAGAATTATTCTTTCTCTAGAGAGTTACATTCTGGTTTATTTCAAAGTATAAATTTAGGTGTTCTACTTTCATCGCATTTAAAAATCATATTTAAAATGTTTTTTTCTTTAACCTGCTTCCTTATTGCCAAAATTGATTTTATTAACTAAAAAATTCCAAAATATTACATTTTAATAAATATGTTTCCAGTTCCAGTACCAAAAAGTGTCTTTTATGTCAACTTTCTATAAAATACAAATAAAGGATGCCAAATACTTTATAATTCTGATACCACTCAATTCAAAACAAAAAAAGCTCCTGTCATTTCAGTGGCTTTTTTCAATCAAAATCAAAGCATACTCTTCATGTTTCAACTAGGCAATGTATTCTGATTATGTCTCAAACATCCTCATTTTAAAAGCTCATGTAAATTACTAAAATAATACCACCCATTTAGAAAATATTTTATGGTGTAAGACCTGCAGACATGCTTATAAAAAGTTAATTGTTGGGCCGGGGATTTAGCTCAGTGGTTCCAAGCACAAGGACCCGAGTTCGATCCCCTGTACAAAAAAAAAGAGTTAATTGTTATTAAAACTCTACAAAGCAACATTTTTAACAGGAAATTCAGCTTTGCATTTCCAAAGGGTTCCAAGTTTTTAACAGCGCATTTACACACTGTTGAAATCTCTATTTTTTATGGAGGATGTATCAAGTATAGATGGCAATGCCTTCAAGCTTACGTCTGCACAGAACAAATTTATACGAGGATCTAGAGAAAAATGCAGAAAAAATGTAGATTCAGTTGGAATAATAACACAAGACCCAACCATTCTACGATTTAAAAAAACTGTCCAACCGCCCAAAACAAATACGAACGTGCTATTTTATTTCTTAATTCCCATCTCTAATCTTTGAGTAGCCAAAAGATGAGTATAGTAAAACAAACCAAGTTTTTTTAAAAAGCAGGAAATTTTAATCCAGGTATAAACATCTCTGAACACTGCAAAGTAATGAAAAATAAACCGGACTGGACAGCTTAAGTCTCCTTTTACACCACAGAGATCTAAAAACAAAAATCGTGCGTACATCACCAAATACTTAGTTGGAAATAGGAAAGAATAATATTGCTACGCGATATGGACTAATTAGGGATCTATTTTGTTCTCATCTGCAGACAAGTGCTGTCCAATGTTTCCCTTAGTCGATTTCTTTCTCACTGTAAACAACTTCTGTAGCTCTTTTTCTGGTGCTCAAAAGGGAACGGAAAATGAAAGTCTGAACAGCATCAGTATCTGAACTTCCAGCTCTGACCAGGGGTAGCCAAGAAAGGGACCACGTACCACTTGGTTTAAAAAAAAAGAAAAAAGAAAAAGGCAGCGCGCAAGCTAGAGGAAAGAAAGTCTGAAAAGAGCTGGTGAAACGAAGCACTTAGTACGACTGCTTACAAAAAAAAACTTGTTTGGGGGCTGGAAGTTATGGGGGCGCTCTTTGTGCAGTCTTGAGAAGGGGAGGGACGAAAAAACAGCCAGGGAATCATTCAAAGGAGTTTAAGGAGCGGCGATCCGCGGAAAGGCGGGGCGGGGCCCGGAGGGCCGGGGAGAGGGCGGCGGGGGCGTCCGCGGGCGGCGCGGACACCTGGAGGGGGCGGCGAGGTGGCGGCTCCGGGACGCGCGGACCCCACTGCAGCCGGGATGGCCGGCGGACTGGGGTCCCGTCTGGTAAGTCGGCTCCCACTCGAGCCGCGGCTGGCCGGGTCTCCGGCGAGGGAGAGTGCGGCTCTCACGGAAAGCGGCTCCCGAGGACATCCCCAAGTTTCCGCACTTAGCGGGCCAGGGGCGCGGCGGCCCTCGACCGCGCGCCGCGCTCTCCCCCCGCGCCCTCGGCGGCGCCTCCCGCCCGGGCCGTGGCCCTTACCTGCAGCTCCGTGAACAGAATCTCCCCCCGCTCGGGGTTGGACGCCATTGCTCTGGACTCCGCACCTGAACACGGCCGCCGGCGGCGGAGGGAGAAGGCGGGACGGGAGCCGGGGGGGGGGGCGGGTGAGGAGCGGGGAGAGAAAGAAAAAACCCAACTAGGGATTCATGGAGGCGCAGCTCCTGCTGGAGGCGCCGGTTACTCCACAGGGATCATGGAAAGCGGCGGGGAGCGAGGGCCCTCGTAGCGGCTCCCCTCGCCGCCCGCCGCCGCCCGCGTTGGACTCTGTTCGCTCAGCCGCTCCCTCTGGGCGACGCCAGGAGCCGCCTCAAGCCTCTCCGTGCGGGGCGCAGCGGCCGCGGCTGCAGCTCCTCCTGTCGCACCATTTGGCTGTCACCGCGTCGCAAAAGCGGACTCACTTGGCGGCTGCCGGCACACGTGATGTCCGCGGCCGCGCCTTTCGCTGGGCGGGGCAGGTGGGGCGGAGGGGACCCAGAGGACTGCAGCGGGGCGGGGCGGCTCTGCTCTGGGACCCGGCCGGGTAGAGAACCAGGCGAAAGGCCTGGGCTCGCGTCTCGGGAGAGGGTTTAACGGCCCCGCCGCGTATGCTGGGTCTCCGAAGCCCGCCTGCTCTTGTATTTTCGCTTTTCCCAGGGCCGCCTTTTCATGCCGAAGTTTGGACTAGTCTAAATAGGCCCTTTTTTGACTTCCACAGCCCCAAGAATTTAGGGGCTCAGACCTCACAGATTGTATATCCCCCCCACCCGACTGAAGCTAATAATCTTGCCTTTTGCTCACCCCCACACAGCGTTTGCCTTCTAGATCAGGAAGGTGGACAGCTGAACACGCTAGTGATCTGTGCTTTTCAAGAAATGTAAACAGCTGGAGCCCTGGTAACTTCAGTGAGAAACCTTTAAGGTGCTTTTTCTTCGAGCGCTCAATTGGTGTGGTTTGGGTTGGAGAACTCTACTGAGCTCAGAATTTAATTAGGCTGGCTTAAATTGTTTTAACCGAGTTTATTTGAAGGAGATGGGGCCACATCAGCCTCGGGAATGGGAAAAAGCCAACTTTCCTTAGTGTGGGTAAACGTTACAACCAACTCTTCTACTTAGGAGCATACAGTCAGGTGGTGTAAATTTAATTTTTTAAGATAGGACACTACACTATTTCGGAGTAACAAAGTTTCCAACACGTTGCTTTTATCTGCTTAGAGAATGGATATAGGCAGACGCCTTATTTCTCATTACTTGAGGCTGAAGTACAATGGTTTTGTTAAAAGCTAGCTGGATAAAATGGTAGGGGTTGTTTAGGTAGGTAGGTACTTAGAGGGCTTTAGTTGACATCTTTAAAAGTTTTATACTCTGGGCCAGGGATTTAGCTCAGTGGTTTTGCCGCCTGCTGCGCAAGCGCAAGGACCCCAGTTCAATCCCCAGTGCCCAAAATAAATAAATAATAAAATAAAAGTCTTATACTCTTAAGATCTTGTTGGACTGATGCTAGGAATTATGTTTATGTTTTTGTCACGAGTCTCCTATGTGAATTCAAACACTGAAGAGCTAGAGTTCTAGAATCACATTTTCTGAACTCTGACTTATGGTGTATTGATACATTTTTTAGTATGTACTGCAAAAATCTTAACTGTTGCCTTGGTTGAAAATTATAAAATAGGCAAACCAACATTTGGAAAAGCTAGTGTATATAATTACCTTCCCGGATGACTAAGAGTCAGGCAGAAATGGGCCCTGGAGTTATACGTAGGATTAAAAAGGAATCTACAATAAGTGGGAAGACCTGTGGAGAAATAAACTTTTGTCCAAAACAACTATAGTACAATTTTAAATGGTAGGGCAAAGTATCCACTGCATATATGTGTTTGCACATGTCTGTGTATAATTTTTTATTGTAGTGAAATATAAAATGTACCATTTTAACTGAGTGTACTATTCTAGGGTATTAAATTCATGCTGAATATTTTTCTTATCTTTGCCTTGCCTTACTTCAGGATAGATTTGAGTTTGCTGTTGTGCACATAATAGGTGATCAATAATGGTGGAATTAAATATTATTTATGTAAGGATTTAGAAATACAGCCTGTGAACATTCTTTATAAAAACAAGTTTAGATGTTAGAGAAAATGTTCACATTCCAGCACTATGCAACTTTAAAACTAGAAGAGGCTTATAATATCTAACTTAACTCTTACTATGGATAGAAAAAATAAGCCACCATTTAGCTAATTAGGAACAAGACCACATTATTAGTGGCAGATATGGAGGCAAGAACCTAATTCTCTGTGCTTGTTTACACCAACCTTTCAAACAAGTCTTGGGTTGAGAATGTAGCTTAGTGTTAGAGTGCTTTCTTAGAATAGTCAGGGCCCTGGATTCATTTCCAGTACTGCAAGGATCCTCATTTAAACTGAAAAAGTACTATACTCCCTCAAGCTTTTGCCATAGAAAAACAACACATTTCTAGTGTTAAATATAGATAATTTTTAATTTCACAGCTGTAACTTCCTGTTTGCTATTATGTTTTCTTTTGTCCTTTAGGGGAGTTCTTTTGCAAATGGGAAGGGCACCAAGAGGTGGAGGGAGGGGCCAGGGAAGGGAGGGTATGGGATGTAAAAACAATCAAGATGTGTTAGGTACACGAGCCAACTTCCCATGGTGAATGTAATCATATACTGCAAACAAGTACTAATAACATTTTAATTTAACATCACATACAAGTGTAAGCAACCGATATATACAATTTTAAAAGTTATAGGAATTATTTCTGAGATTGGCTTTGCTGGGGGAAAGTACTACAACAGAAATGGAGGCCAACACAACATAAAAACTGCTTGATCATCTGGAAAATGGGATAATTTAAACAGCCAATTAAGCTAAAAGATATTCCCAAGCCATTTGCTTCTGTTCTGGGGAAAAAAAGATAACAGGGCATGGATCATACTTATCAGAGGAAGCACACTCAAAACAGCTTTCATGGAAATGCATATCATGTTGATTCAGATTAATTGTATTCAGTCCCTATTTACAAATTGTATTCTAATTTATATTAATAATAAAAAGAGGAGAGTTTTTTTTAAAGTTTCCATTTAAGAAGTTAAAAAGCTTGAAAATGTTTGTATTATGCAGTTACTTTTAAAATTTTTTCATAGATATTTTAAAGTGCTTTGAAGAATAGAAATAGCTGAACAGAAATAACAATTACTAATTAGCTAGAAACTTCACCTTTTTTTTTTTCAGTGCTGAGGATTGAACTCAGGGCCTCACACACCAGGCTAACACTCTACCACTAAGCTATCTACCGAGTCCTACCCACTTTTTAAACTTTTTGAGGCAGTCACCAAATTGCCCGGGCTGGCCTCAAACTTGTGATCCTACTGCTTTTGCCTCCCTAATAGCTGGGATTACAGCTATAGGTCATTGAGCCCAGTTTATTTTCCTTTTTACTATAGAACAAATGTTATGGAAAATTATAGGAGAGGCAATTTGATTTTTAAAAAAATTTTGGTGCTATAGAAGTAGATACTCAGGTGTTCATATGAGATGACTATATATTTAGGGAAAGAGTCAAGAACCTTTACTTTGTGAGCCACAGTTTTTATTGCCTTCCATTGTGTATTTCCCTTTTGTTTTTCCTGGATATTTAGGAGTGTTTCAAAATTCAAGCTTCTCCCTACACTATTATGGAGAATCAAAGGAAGAGTTTTTGTGTTTTGCTGTTTTGTTGTTTCAATCTTAGTGTTAAAAGAAAAAGTGACCACATGCATACACATACTTCCAAGAGAACAGAGGGAAATGTCCCCTTTTTATCCTTAAGACATCCCCCTTACCTGGGTATTGGGGGGGGGCACAAATTTTTAATCCGAGCTACTCAGGAAGTTAAGGTGGGAGTATTATAAATTAAAGACTAGTCTAGACATTTTAACAAGACTATCTCAAAAAATTCAAAGGTTGGAGTTGTGCTGGGGATGTGGCTCAGAAGTAGAACACTTGTCTAACATGCATTCAATCCCCAGTACTGCCCCCCAAAAAAGCTTTTCAAAATTTTACCTTTGTACATGCTATCATTTTCAGAAGATTGTGTAAGTCAAAAACACAAGGGCTGAGTCAGCTGTAGTGCCTGTAGCAGACAGCTTTAAGGGATGTCAGTTCAGTCGTACCCTTCACTGAGAATTTCACATCTGCAGAATAGACCTCTGCTTAATTTAGTTCTTCCATTAAATTCTGATTATACCACTATAGACCACATGTAAGTTTAGACAGTCAGAATCTCTTTACAAGAATTTGGAAACAGAACATTGGGATGCTGATTGATAAGTGGCCCTCAAGTGGGTAGGTATGGTATGGTTAGTATGGGTATTATCTGGTGTGTGATGAAGATGCAGAAAAAGTTGCTGTTTGGAGAGATAAGAGAATTCCTTCCTAGTACTGGGAAGGTAACGGTTACCAAGGCATACCTGGTCCCTGTCTTCCTAGAACTTGTTTAGGGAAATGGATATAATGAAAAAGAACACATTACTTTGAACACAGATCAGGCCATCTTTTCCTTACTGGTTCACATTTAACCTGCTTCACACTGGTAGGAAAAAGTAACCTTCCAAGGAGAGAGAATAGCATAGGTAAGTGGGACAGAACAATTTTGTAATTACAGAAAGGCTAAAGAGATTTGCTAATAAGAACTCTTAGACCACGTGTGTTAGTCAGGATAGGTTAAGTTATGCTAAGTAAGAAAAAATTTCAAAAGATTCTCAGCAGTCTACAATAAAGTTTATCTCAGGTGCCCATGCCTGCTATCATTCTGTTACATGTCATCTTCAGTCTTGGCTCAGGCTAACAGAGCAACCTCTTTGTGGAACATTGCCATTGTCATAATGGAAAGAAAAGTGGTAAATCATACACAGATTCTAAAAGTGTGTTTCAAATTTCTTTCATTTCATCTATCAAACCTTTGCCATACCTGAGAGCAAACAAGGGCCAGGGCTGTATCATACCTCAACAGAGAGGAGCACCATAACCAAGGAGACTGAATGTGGGTAACTAGTAATCCATTCCATCCCACATTGAGATTTAGGTATTTATCCTACAGTCAAGGAAACACTGCTGAATACATTTCCCATTTTAATAAGTCACTCTGGTTATAGTGAGGTAAACAAATTTAGAAAAAGGCAAGAGAGAATTTGAGAACAAAAATTAGGAGACCATCTCAGTTTTGCAAGCCAAAAAACCCCTCCAAAACAGTAGTACTTTAGGGTCATGGCAGTGAAAAATGGAGATAAGTCAATAGATTTTAATAGATAGGAGGATCTACTAATATGCTAAGAGAAACAGACATGAGAGAATATGTCTCCCCAGGCTGGTGAAAGACATGCAGGAGGCTTGGTTCCTGATGCCTTATTAGTTGTGGACTCCATTCTTCCAGAAAGTTCAGCTACTCTATTCCGTGTGTTTTTAAGTTCCCTGTATTTTCTTAATAAATCTCTCTTGTGGTCAGGGGTGAGGGGAAAGGGAAAGAGAAGAGAAGAGATTCTGATTCCCAAACTGCCCTAATTAGACCATCAAGCCAAGGTGATAACCATCAAAGAGTGACCACAGTTCTGCCTGTGTAAGACCAACAACACAGTTTAACTGATGCTGTCTTCTTTTCCAGAGCCTCCTTCTCCATACAGTGTACTTATTGTTCCCAAAGAATCCTGCTACCATCAAATGTACAAATTATAAACAATAAGTATATATTAAACCTGGTATGAACTATTCCATAGCACCTGGTTTTCAAATCTATTTAGGAACTTAAATCTCTTCTTTGTGGATTCATTATATATAGTTTGTTCACTTATGCTTTAAGGCACTGGAGAGGGCCTATGTATCTTGTTTAGCCTGGTATATTATCTCTTAATGCAGTAGATAAGTGTGTGTGTTTCTGTATTTCTGAATATAATAAAGAAATTTAGAGAGTCAAGTAGGGACTCCCTGACCAGAAAATTAGGTAAGCTTGCCTTGAATACCCAGTTTTGTGGTATCCCAAATCAAGAACCTGTATTTCCTGCAATCTAGACTTTAGAACTCTGACAGGTTAGGTATAAATGTTTGGTACTTCTTTTTCCTCCACATATAGTCTCCAAACACTCCCCTACCGGCTATCTTTCTTACTTATGTCTACAGTGATATGGAGCAAAAACTCAATGCATGACCAGTTACTCTCTGCTTGACCCACTGTCTTTAAGGATTTTATGAATTCATTAACTTTATAGTAAAGATGTAAGAACATCATGCAATAGGATGTGATACTTTTCACCCTAGTACTGAGCCCACCTCTCTCTTTCCACCTTTAGTAGATTAACAAGCAAATCCCTGCTACTTCTCGCTTTGATTATATTCAACTTCTTCTGATTCTCAGCTGCTATCCCAAATAAAATTATTTGGAAAGTTTTTCCAAATATCTAAAACAGTCTCCTGAAAGGGGCACCAGAAAAAAAGATTTTCCTAGTTCAATACGTAATCACTAAGTGAATAGTGAATTTCTGACTTGTATATATTTGAAGTAAGAAAGTATTTTTAGCCATGATTGAAAAATTAATCTTTTTATTCTAATCCTCTAAACTTTCTATTATTTTTATAGCTTTTTAATTTATTTTATAAATAACTTATTTTATTGTGTCCTCAATTTTGTACACTGAAATTGTTAAATGTGATTGTATTTGGAAGTAGAGGCCTTTGGGAGATAATTAGGCCATGGAGATGAAAATAGATTATGGATGAGGTTAGTATTTGTATAAAAGAAAATCCAGAGAGTGTGCTTGCTCTCTCCATCATATGAAGGTTCAATATGAAGTCAGCAGTCTGGAGCCTAAAAGAGGGCCCTCACCAGCACTCAAAAATGCTGGCATCCTGATCTCAGACTTCTAGCCTTCAGAAGTGTGATAAATAAATGAATAAATTCCAGTACATGTTTTGTTATAGCAGTCTGAACTTACTTAGACTCTAAGAATCCCCTTATATTATTATCAAAGACCCCAAAAGAGCTTTTGATTATATGGGTTGTATCTTCTGTTGTTTACTGTATTAGAAGTTAAAACACAAGAATTTACAAGTTCACATTTCACTAACCATCAGAATGATAACTTTATCTTGTGTTCACAGCCTCCGAAAAACTCTACCTTATACCTAATGGGTAAATCAGAGAGGAAAAAGGCAAGTAATATCTTAAAGGTATTAAGTAGATTTGACATTGCAGATCTCCTGAAAAGGTCTCTTGTGGGTCCCTAAATGATACTTTGAGAACTGTTATTCTAACCTACAAGGCTGCTTCTGATGATTCTGGATCAGTAATATTTCTCTACCTGTGAATATGGGAATATGGTCTCTGTGGTTTCAAAGCTTAAGATTTACTACTATCTTAGTCCATTTTCTGTTGCTATAATTAAATACCCAAGACTGGGTAATGTATAAAGAAGAGATAATTTTTTTTTAATCAGATAGGGTCTCACTGTTTTTTAAAGGTAAGGCCAGAGACCAAAATGGTAGAGTAGTGATCAGCAGGAAAATACACTTTCTCTGGGACTTGGAATTCAGACTCTGGTAAATAACAACTTCGTGAAGAGAAAAAAAAGAAGTACATCTCCAAGAATTGAGAGGGAACTGACAGAAAAATTAGAAGCTACAGAGAAGTTGGAGAAATGAGCACAGTGCAAAGAAAAGAATAAACCATTTTTGAAGTCTTACACTAGCTCCCAGGGAGGGGAACTTGTCTCCACAGACACAAGGTGAGTCCCTAGGATTGGGAAACAACAGAGCTGCCAACAGTGGTACCCCCCAAGAAAAGCCTATGGCTTGCAAAAAACAGTGTGGGGCATTACTCCAAAAATTACTCCTGCACTGCAGGCAGCAGTTGGAGAAGGAAGCCAGTGCAGTGCCCATTATATTGCCAGAGTGTTTGACCACATGCCATTTTGGGAAGGGCCAGCAATAAGTAAATGCAGCAGGCTGCTTGAACCATTGCCCTGCTGCCCTCATCCAGCACAAATCAGAGGTCTGATTGCCTTCCCCATCTGCCATGTTGAGCAAAAATGTACTTTGGCTTGGACAGTTGCCACAATCTGGGGTGAATGGACAGAAGGGCCTCTGGAATAGGGGAGTGCCTCATGATCCCAAAGGCCATAAAGCTAGGGAGAGAAAACTGTGACTTGCTAGATTCCCAAACTGCAGATTCTGGAAAAAAAACATTCAAATACAAAAAGAAATTACTTCAGAATGATATTTTTTCATCTTCATTGGTTTTTTAAAGATTTGGAATTTTTTCTTCTTTCCTTTTTCTTTTTTCATTTTAAACATGCTTATATTTTCTCTTTTGTTCTTGTTTATTACCTTTATGTAATTTGATTAATTTCCTTTTACTCCTCAATAGGATTCTTTATATCACCTTTTCCTCCTCCATTTCATTTTCCATTACTTCATTTTTCAAATTTTTCTTTTCATTTTCCCGTTTCCTACCCTCTCTACTAGTATAACCATTAAACTTTACAGATCTTTAGATATCTTGTTACTGTGATGGCTAGTGAAGGTATAGTTATTGCATTTAGTAGATATGTACTGTATGTCAATATTTGGTTTGTCTTAGTGTTTATACAGTAACTATAAATCTCTTTTTTATGGCTAGGGCAGTACATTATTGGTTCTTATATGTCAAGATCCAATTTGTCTTTGACACTATTATTTTTGATTCAGTTGCTCTTGCCAGGGTGGCACAATCATTGCTATTAATAAGTTTTGTCTGTATGCCAATATTTGGATTGCCTTTGTATCATTACAAAGGTCAATTCCAGGGAAACTGGGTGCTGGGCCTATCACACTGCAACTTCACCTCCCAAATTAATGGATGTGGTTGGATCTTGGGACAGAGGCAAAAGCCTATAGTTAGCCACAAACAGAGTGCATCATTGAAAAGCAGACACTAATTAAAGAGATCTCTACACTAGCAATAAAGTCTTTCCACTATAATTGACCTGCAAATATCAGTGTACACACATGTATACAACCAAAGAAACATGAAAAGATGAGACAAAATGCATCCCAAAACTCCCAACTTCCCCAAAGCTGATCACTGGGGCATTGAAGGAGAGGAAATCAAAAGCCAAAAGCAATACAACTAAATTATTAAAAAAAGAAAAAGATAAAAGAGGAGACAGAAAAACATCAATGAAATGCTTGACAAGCTCAAAGATGATATAACTGAACAGATAATGAACTTACATAAGGAAGTAATCAGCTTACAGAAGACACTAATAAAAAGCTAGTAGAGCTAAACAAAATAATACAAAGCATGAATGACCAGTTTACCAAAGAATTAGAGTTTGTGAAACAGAAATCTGAGGAATAAAAAATTCTATTAAAAGTATAGGCAGCAGAAGTGACCAATTTGAGGACAGAGTGTCAGAAATGGAAGATAGTGCTGACATAAGTGACCATGTACTCAGAAATACTTTAAAAACAATAAGAGAACATGGAAAATGGATACAGCAGATTCTAGATGATGCAAAGAAGACTAACCTAAGATTATTGGTATTAGTGAAAATTCAGAAGACAGTATAAATAGCATAAAAAACCTATTTACAGAAATAACAGCAGAAAACTTCCTAAATCTGGGGAAAGAATTAAACATACACATAAGAGAAGCATATAGAACCACAAATAGTCATAATCACAAAATAATTTCTCCATGACACATCATGAAGAAAATCCCAGAAGTCCAACAAGGAACAGATTAGAAAAAAGCAACCAATCACTTATAAAGGAAAACCCATTAGAATTATAGCAGACTTCTCAATGCAAATCTTAAAGGCCAGGATAGCTTGGAGTGAAATGTTTCAAGGCCTAAAAGAAAACAACTTCCATGAGACTGGTGTGTCCTGCAAAACTATCTTTCAAAATTGATGGTGAAATAAAGTGTTTTCTTTTTTTTTTTCTTTCTTTCTTTTTTCTTTATTTTTTTTGGTACCAGGTATCGAACTCAGGACCTTGCACTTGCAAGGCAGACAGCAGCACCACTGAGATAAATCCCTGGCCCCTGAAATAAAATGTTTTCATGACAAAGAGCACCTTAAGAAATTTATGACCATAAAATCAGCACTCCAAAATATTGTCAAGAATATCTCAGAAAGAGATGATAAAGCTAATAATGCCCAAAAGTTTATTAGAAAGACTACACCAGACAGGTTGAGTTAAATAGAAGGAGGAAAAGGAAAATCAGTAACAGGAAAATAATGCAATGATAGGGATGTCAGTAGCTTTTAGTACTAATTCTCTGTGAATGGTCTCAATTCCCCTAAACAAAAGACAAAGATTGGAGCAATGGATCAAGAAACAAAACCTAACAGCATGGTGTATAGAAGAAAAACAGTTGACCCAGAAAAAGATTCACAGACTAAAAATCAAAGGATAGAAAACAGTATTCCATGCAACAAGAACCGAAAAATAAGCAGGAGTAGATATACAGTGGTACCTCAGTTCAGGAATGCTTTTGTTTGAGAACAATTTGGTTTGCAAACAGAAGCATTTGGCAATTTTTTTTTTTGGTTTGTAAACTCTGCGTCAGGTAATGAACATGACCGTGGCAATCTTTCTCACATGAACACAAATGTGGCCATCTTTTCCAGAATTGTGAAATGAATTAAGTTTGTGAACTGAGGTACCACTGTACTACATCCAAACAAAGTGGACTTCAAGCCAAAACTGCTCAGAAGAGGCAAAAAAATGGAAAATGGTCACTACATACTAGTAAAGGGGACAGTTCAACAGGAAGAGATAATTATAAACACATATGCACCAAACACTAGTGCATCCATTTTCATAAAACAGTAATTGACATTAAGATTCAGTAAATAACACAATTATCATGGCGGACCTCAATACCACACTCTCACAAATAGATCAACTAGACAAAAAATCATCAAAAAAATATCAGAGTTGAACCAAACCTTGGAGCAAAAGGACTTAATAGATTATTACAGATTGTTCCACCCAACAACAGAATACACATCCTTAGCAGGACATGAAATTTTCTCCAAAATAGACTGCATGCTAGCACATAAAGCATGCTTAGGTAAATGCTAAAGATCCAAAGTTGTACAGTGCATGCTATCAGATTATGTGCAGTGAAAGTAGAAATCAGTGGCAAAAGAAACCACAAAAATTATGCAAACAGATGGAAATTAAGTAATATTCTTTTGAATAATCAATAGGTCACAGAAGAAATCAAGGAAGAAATTAGTTCCTAGAATCAAATGATAATACCACTACAACATACCAGAGCTTATGAGACAGAATGAAAGCAGTCCTAAGACGAAAGTTTATAGCTGTAAATGCCCACATCAGAAAAATGCAGTGAGGCCAAAAAATAACCCAATGATACACCTCAGGGCCCAAACAAACAGGAACAATCCAAATCTGAAGCTTGTACTATGAAGGAAATTATAAACATCAGTGCAGAAATCAATGAAATGGAAACTACAAAAAGCAATACAAAGAATCAATAAATCCAAGAACTCCAAGAGCTGGTTCTTTGAAAGAATAAAGCCAGTCTTACAAAAGAAAAAAAAAAAAGGAGAAAAGAAAAAGACCAAATGAATACACTTAGGAATGAAAAAGGTAACATCACAATGGAAACTGCCAAATCTAGAGGATTATTTTGTAACTACTTTGAGAACCTGTACTCCAATAAATTGAAGAATGCCAAAGAAATTGATATATTCCTAGATAAACATGAATTAACAAAGTTGGACAGGAAGATATAAAAACCCAGAATAATCCAATAGCAGGCAATGAGATTGAAGCAATAATTATTAAAAACTACCAACTAAGAAAATCCATGGACTAAATGGATTCATTGCAGAATTCTACAATAACTTCAGAGAAGATCTATTGTAGTAAGGGTTTGCAAGGGAATAGATTTAATACAGGATACATGATTTGTAGGATTATTTCATAATATTTACCCCAAAAGTCACATGCAGAGGAGTGCAAGAGATCTGTCCACACACTAGAGACCTGAAGAATCCAGGCAAGGGTCTGGATCTCAGAGCAGTGTCTTACACAAGTCTAGCTGAAGGCCTAGAGCCCAAGGCATTGTTCGCTATGAGACTAGTCAGAAGCCTAAAGCCCATAGCAATATCTCATGCAAACCCATATCGAGGATCTGCACCAGGAAGGCCCAAAGGCCAGTGGTGGAAGGTAGAAACCCTGCACTGGTTGGGTAAAGGATCTGTGCCACTAGGCTGAATGAGCTCCCCTGGAGTCAGGAAGCAATTGATGCTCAAGACAAAGACCAGAGTTCCCCTGATGAGAACAGTAGTGAGAACCTGCTGACCAGTGACTGGGAAGACCTGAGCTCTGATAATGAGGACAACAGCCAAGTTCATGTCAGGTATGGTATGTCTCCCCAGGAAAATAAGCAGCATACCATCTTCCCCTCCAGTTCTCTTTTTATGCCATTGGCAACAATCCTCAGGTGGGTCTTCCATGCCCAGAACCACACTGACTCAGTTTAGCTGGCTGTTCCAAGTTGACCATTAGTTAATCCACCCCAAGATCTGATGCCAATACTCCTCAAATTCTTTAATGAAATTGAAAGTGAAGCAGTACTCCCAAAGTCATTCCTGGGAGCTAATGTTACCTTTATTCCAAAGCCAGAAGAGTATCCAACCAAAAATGGTAACTATAAGCCAGTCTCTTTAGTGAACATAGACACGAACATCATCAAGATACTGGCAAATAGAATGCAAGAAATTATCAAAAAGATCATTCATAATGAACAAGTAGGCCTCATCCTAGGGATACAGAGATTGTTGAACATATGCAAATCAATAAATGTAAATCACCACAGAAACAGATAAAAATCACAGGATCATTTCAATAGACACAGAAAAGGCCTTTGGCAAAATCCAACATCCACTCATGATTAAAAACCCTGAAAAAATAGTATAGAAGGACTTTATCTCAATTTGATAAAAGCCATTTATGACAAAAACTACTGCCAATATTATATTAATTGGGAAAAACAACACTTTTTCTTTAAAATCAAGAAAAAGACAAGGATGTTCGCTATCACCACTTTATTCATTATAGTGCTTGAAACATTATTCAGAGCAATCAGGCAAGAGAAAGAAAAGGCATATGTTTAAGAAAGGAAGAAGTCAAATTATCATTGTTTGCAGAGAACATGATCCTCTACATAGAGACCCAAAAATTCCACTGAAGGACTCCAAAATTAATAACCAAATTCAGCAATGTAGCAAGATACAAAACCACTCAAAAATCAAGAGATTTTGTACACCAATAATGAACTCACTGAGAAATAAGTTAGAAAAACAATATAGTACCATTCACAATAGCTTTGAGAAAAATTTAAACACAGGTATAAACCTATCAAAGGAAATAAAAGACCTCTACAATGAAAACTGCAAGACTCTGAAAAGGGAGATCAAAGAGGATATCAGAAAATGGAATGATATCCCCTTTTTCTGGATAGGCAGAACCAATGTTGTCAAAATGGCCATTCTTCCAAAACTGACACTCAGGATTAATGCAATCCCAATCAGAATACCACAGCATTCCTCACAAAATCAGAAAATGCAACCCTGAAATTTACATGGAACCAGAAGAGACCCAGAATAGCAAAAGAAATCCTGGGCAACAAGAGCAAAGCAGGAGGCATCACCATTACAGAGTTCATGTTATATGACAAAGATACAGTGATAACAACGTTATGATACTGGCAAAACAAAACAAAAAACACATGTGGATCAATGGAACAGAGCAGAGGACGCAGAAATGACTGCAGACACATTCAGCTATCTATTTGATATTTGACAAAGGGGCCAAAAACATACAATAGAGGAAAGATAATGTCTTTTTTTTTTTGGTCTTTTATTGGTACATTTTAGGTTACAATTTGTTTACATTTATCATTGGGTGTTTGTACCTGTACATGATATATCTTGGTTACTATTTTTTTCCCCATTACCTATTTACATAGATTTCATTTCCACTTTTTTTTTCTTTTCTCATAGTTTTTCGTTTCCCTCTTTTCCTTTCCCCTTCCCCTCCCTTCACTCCTTCGTCTTTTGGACCTTTTTTTCTATTTCAAATTATCAATTATTCATTTTAATAATTTTAACCCTTGTTTACACTATCAGTTTCTCACACTAGAGAAACTATTCAGTATTTACACGTGTGTCCTATTTATTTCACTTAAGGGTATGGCTTCAATATGCATCCATTTAGCTATAAATGACTCTAGTTTTTCATTCTTTATGGCTGAGTAGTTCTCCATTTTATAAAAAAAACACATTTTCTTTATCCAGTTTCCAGTTGATGGGCACTTGGGCTGCTTCCAAGCTTTAGCTATTACAAACTGTGCCGCTGTGAACATGGGTGCACATATATCACTGTGGTATGATTCTTTTAATTCTTTTGGGAAAAGATAATGTCTTTATCAAGAGTCCTGGGGAAACTGGCTATCCACATACAGATTATTGAATCTAGACACATATCTCTCAACATATACCAAATAAAAATCAAAATAACTCATAGATCCGAGTGTTAAAACAATCTACTGGAAGATAAAATAGGTAAAATTCGTGAAGACATAGGTGTTAGGCAAGGACTTTCTGAACAGAACCCCAGTTGCACAAGAATTGACAAATGGAATCATAGCAAATTAAAAAGCTTCTGCACTCCAAAGAAAACAACCAACAGTGAAGAGAGAACCTGAAGTATAGGAAAAATGTTTTCTCAGAATGAGGGCTAATATCTAAAATATACAAAGAACTCAAAAAAATTACACCCTCCCAGAATAAAAAACCCAATTTAAAAATGGGCAACTGAAATGAATAAACACTCCTCAGAAGAAGAAGTACAAGTGGGCAATAAATACATGAAAAAATGTTCAATCTCTCTGGCCATTAGAGAAATGCAAATTAAAACAACACTGAGATTCCACCTTACTCCAGAAAGAATGGGTATCATCAAGAAATCAGATAATAACAAATGCTGGTGAGGCTGCAAGGAAAAAAGAATACTTCTACATTGGTGGGAATGTAAAGTAATTCAACCACTATGCAAATCAGAATGGAGACTGGTCTAAAATATAAATAGCAATTCCATTTGGCTGAGCTCTTCCCCTTCTATGCATCTTTCTGGAAGAGTTAAAGACATCATATTACAATAACATATGCATACCTAATTTTATAGCAGAACAACTCATAATACTTAAATCTTGGAAACAGCCTATATGTCCACCAACACATGAATGGATAAAGAAAATGTGGCATTTATACAATATGGAGTACTACTCTGTAATAAAGAAGGATAAACTTGAGTCATGTGTAGAAAAAATGGATGTCCCTTGAGACCATAATGTTAAGTTAAAAAAATCAGGCTGAAATATCTCATGGTTTCTCTTATATGAGAAATTGAATGTATAAATAAAGAGCAAAATAAAAGATAGGTAACAAGAAATAGGGAGATAGATCTTTTACAAAATGGAAAAGGACCTAGAAATGGAGGGAGAGGAAGGGAAAGGAGTGAAAAAAAAGAATTAAGATGTTGTTATGGCTTGTGTCCATAGATGTCCCCCCCAAAGCCTGATGTGATCATAGATGGGAGTTTTTTCAGAGGTGGCTGGATCTAGAGTATGTGATTACTAAATTGGTTAAACTGATTACTAAACTGGTTGGTTTGGCACCTGCCCTAAACCCAGTATCCTAGATAAAATATAAAAGGGCCAGAAAGAGGCTGCTAAGGTCACTTGGACTTGCTTCTTTGCTACTTTGTTGCTTTGCTACCTTCTGCCTGCCATGAGCTTTTTCTCCTCTGCAATGCCACCCTGTCTTGGAGCCAGACAATTATGGACTGAAACCTTTACAAGCTGTGAGCCAAAATAAACCTTTCCTTCTTTAACTTTGGGTGTCAGATATTTTGTCTCAGTAATGAGAAAAGTAACAAAAGACAGAACTTGGTACCAGAGGACTGAGGTCGTTGCTGTGCCTGTACCTGACCATGTGATTCAGAAGCCTTTGGAACTGGCTTGTGGGAAGAGTTGGGAAAGGTTCTGAGATGCCGGCTGAAAAAGCAGCCCTGGAATGAGGTTATACTTGATAGGTTGTACTTGATATTCTTGTCAGAGCTCAAATGACCAGAATGCAGCTAGAAATGCTGCTGGTAAAGACCTGACTCAGGAAGTTTCTGCTGGGAAGGACTGCATTGGCGGTTGGACCCCAGAACATGTGTGTTATGCCTTGGCAGAAAGTTTGTCTGCATTTTGCTCATGTCCAGAGACTTTGCCTGAGACTGAGATCAAGGGTGGCAGACTGATTAATCTTGCAGAAGAAATTTCAAGACAGTCTAATGTTGGGGCAGTGGCATGGCTACTACTGGGGGCTTTTAGCCAGTTTTATGTTGAGAATCAAGACCAAAGAGCCCAGCAGAATGATTTAAAACATTGTGAGGTCAGAAAGGAAGCACCAGTTAAGCTGTAGACTGCAAAGATAGAGCAGAGGAGATCTTGATTACTGAGAAGGAACAGGAGAATAGAAAAGATGGTCTGAGGACATCACATGAAATAGTAGGACTCCGGCCTTTGCAGCCTCAAAATCTCAAAAGTGAAAGACTTTGCTTTGGGAAGAGAGCCCCAGTGCACCATGTTCTAGAATGGCAGCAGCCTAGGGAAGTTGTTACTCAGGATACGGTTCATAGGTGCTAAACACCTATACCCAAGAGAGAAGGAAGCCTGGCTACTGCTCCAGTTGGCAACAGACCTTTGCTTCATTCATGTGGTTCTGGTTTTAGATGCATGAAGAATGCAAGAGTTGTGGGGTCAGGTGAGCTTCCACCCAAATTTCAGAAGAAGGTCTGGGAGGCCAGAGGGTGTGCCTCTGAGAGGGCAGTGTGTAAAGCTGTGAGTGTGAAGCCAAATATGCAGTGGAGACCCCAGAAGTTTGGAGAAGCCAAGAATGTGGATCATCTGAGGAAAACTACAAGGAAGGAGCAGAGCTGGCCCAAGAGAAGCCATGGGAGCTATAACCACCAGCAGTGCTATGGGAGCAAAGCCACCCAACCCCTTTGGAGTTCACAGATTACCTCAGATGCTGGACCTGAAACTAAAGGAATTAATGCTTGCCCTGCTGGATTTTGGGCTTGCTTTGGTCTCATTCCTTTGTATCCCCCTCTTTGTAACTTTTGGAATGGAAATGCTTATCTTATGCCATTGTATGTTGGAAGTATTTAGCTTTCATTTGTAGAGGGGCTCACAGCTAAGAGTTTGCCTCAAATCTCAGAGAAGACTTTGGACTTGGACTTTTCAGCAATGCTGAAACTGTTAGGACTTTGGCAACTCTTGGAGATGAACTAAATGCCTTTTACATAAAGGGATGTGCATGAGTCTTTGGGAGGCTAGGGGTAGAATGTTATGCCTTGTGTCTAGATGTCTCCCCAAAGTCTCATGCAGTCCTAGGTCAGGGCATTTGCAGAGGTGGTTGGATCTAGGGTGTGTGATTACTAAATCAGTCCACTGGTTGGTTTGGCATCCATCCTAAGCCCAGTAGCCTAGATCAAATATAAAAGGGCCGGAAAGAAGCTGCTAAGGTCACTTGGACTTGCTTCTTTGCTACTTTGTTGCTTTGCTACCTTCTGCCTGCCATGAGCTGTTTCTCCTCTGCAATGCCTGTCTGCCATGCCACCCTGCCTTGGAGCCAGACAATTATGGACTGAAACCTCTAGAAACTGTGAGCCAAAATAAACCTTTCCTCACTTTGGGTGTCAGATATTTTGTCTCAGCAAGGAGAAAAGTAACTAAGACAGATACGTTATGTACACGTACCAACTCCTCCCTAGGAATGTAATCATTATGTACTACAAACATGTACCCATAAAAATAAAAATTAAAAAGAACAACAACAACAACAAAAAGTCCACAAAATTCCCAAACCAGAGAAAAATAAAGATAAGTCCATCTTTGCTTGGACTTGAATCACTGTGTAGCCCAGATTGGCCTTGAATTTAGTATTCATTCTCCTTTAGCCTCCTGAGTGGTGTGATTACATAATTTCACCAGAAGAGGCAAAACCCAATGGCATGACCTGGCTTTATAACAATCTGATCTTGGCCTAGCTAATCCAGTATGGGGATGCTTGGAACCTTTAAGGAATGGACCAACTGAGAGGCCCATATGTTATTGAGAGTGTAGAGGTAGTTCTCTGATGAGTGTTGTTATAAAAGAAGAAAGCCTGGCCCCACTCAGCTGTTTTTGCTTCCTGGCTTGAGATGTATCTATTTGCTCCAACATACTGTCCTACCAATTACTATTGCCATGAAGTGAGGCAGCTGAAGGGTGACCCTCACCAGAGTCTGCACTATTTCTTCGTAAGTGGCCTTTTTCGTGTATATTGTGATGGCAATCAAAAGCCAACTAATACACTCATACACAATAACTGCGCAAGATAAGCAATCCACGTTATCAGACTGGCCCTGCTGAGGTTCCATCCAGAGACTTGTGTTCCTTCTACCTTATTTCTCTATCGTCCACTATGGCATTATTCTCAGGTGTATGTTTGAAGTAGATCAAAGAACTCCATAATCTACCTCTAGGAAGGAAAAAAGATCATGGAAAAAAATATATTCAGTGTCTTAAGGCCCAGACTCAAAATTAGAAATGCCTATTCATTTCATTGTGAAAATATAGTCACTAGCTTCAGTTGAGGCTAAGAAATGTACTCTCTAACTATGTAATCATGGGCCTAGCCACACTCTTCTGCAGAAAAGGGCAGAAAGGGATAATTCACAGTATCCATTACATAGAATTTTAGTTTTCTTTTGTGGCAGTACTGGGTATTGAACCCAGAGAGTGATGAACTATATCCCCAGGCTTTCCTTGTCTTATTTGAACTGGGCTCTTGCTAAATTGTCCAGGCTTACCTGTGATCATCCTGCCTCAGCTTTTGGAGTAGCTCAGATTACTGTGGAGTAGCACATGCCACTGTCCTGACTTGCATAGGTTTTTTTGTCAGTAGCTATTGGGATTAGTAAAGCATTTTCCTATTCAGGCTTTAAAATGAAAGCTCCACATCTATAGCTGTCAGGTTCTCTAGGACATAGAGCAGGTGTATTCATTGTGGCAGTTAAAAAAAAAATTCCTAGAACTCCTATTGGCTTGAATCTTCTTAGAACCCAGTCACTACTCTGGAAAACTGTAACTTTATGGAGACTCTACATGTAGGTGTTGTGGTCAGTAGTATTAGCTGAGCTAAGCTTTCAAATCGTGCCATCCCTGTCACTAGATAGGAGAGTAAAGATATATTCCATTCTCAGCTATATTCTCAACAATTATTTAAGTCACCTCCAGCTGTTGGAATCATTCTTTTTAAATCCCAGACATCAAGGAAAGAGACAATTCCCACCATTCCCTGTCCAAATTTCCAAACCATAGGAATCTTGGGCTAGGAATTTTTTTTAGGGGCAAACAGTAGATATACACACAATACCTAGAACATACATTCCAAGTTGGATATTTAAATAGGCTCTCTTCTCAAACTTGCCATTTATACAATTTTTCTGAAATATTGAAATTCTCTGAGCAACTAAAAACAATGTTTAGCTTTTAAAATCCACTTACTCATTTGACAATATTTGTAGGATGCCTACAGTTTACTGGATTTGTATCAGCACCCTACACGTGTCAGGCTCCAATTATATTCACTCTTGAGTTTCCTATGTAGATTTTAAGCTTCTTGAGTGAAAAAAAAATCAGACTTCTGTAATCAGTACAGCACCCTGTAAATAAAAAGCCTATTATTATAAGTAGGAAGTGCTTGGTAAAAACTTGTTTGGCTAATAATTTAAAAATTTATAATAGTGTCTCTATGTGCCTATTCCTCATGTTTATATGTACCACTTATTCAGGTGTGAAAAGATGTGGATCTTCTAATTAAAAATAACTGCTAGTTATAAGTACCTACAAAATTTTTAAAAATTTAAAAATATGTCAATTTATAAAGATTCTTATGAAGGGTTTCCTATTACAGACGCTATTTTGGAAAAGGGTATTACAGTCATTAGCATATCTATTTTTATATGATGGTAATTCACATGATCTGTGTATTGCTTTAACAGTTTAACTGTAAGTCTTTCACCAAATGAAATTTTATTTTTAAAGTATATCACCACACTCACATAGGCAAGCTGTTTGAATGGTATAAAATATAAGATCCACATTTGCTTTATTGTATTGCCTATCACAACTAGAGCTTCCTAAAGTTCTCCTTTATTAGAGCAAAATGTGGATGATTCAAATACCATGCTTCAGCTGCCTTCATCACTTGAATGAGATAAGCTCTCAGCAAGATATATTTAGGAAATCATGGTTCAAACTGTGTTATCCTGCTATAAAGCAATCTGCTAAACATTTCTGAAGTAATTTAGACAGCTGTGACTTAGTTGCAAACAATGTGGACACTTGATCTACTGACTTGAAATTGGGGCTGCAGAGAAGATATTCAAGTTTTCTCATGAGTTCACTTACTACAGAGAAAGATGGTTCCTATTTTTTACGTGCTAAGAATGCAAAGCTAAAGACTATCTTTTAAATAATGAAAATGATCAATCTTATAAATTGAATTATCACATAATTTATACTATAATGTTCATCTATTGTAGGTGTAAACATCTTAAGGGCTTTTATCCAAGGTAATCTGACATGCTTTTAGTTTTGTTCTGGATTATATTTGTCTTCTTATACATTCTTAAGAAATATAGCTTATCTATATGATCAACGTTCTTTTTTCATTGTTTTGTCATGCTGATAAATAAAAATCTATATTTGGAGCAATTATTCACCTAAAAAATGCGTGCCTTCTTGACTGGTCTACATAGCAAAAATAATTATTTATACTGAATCAGTTAATAAAATGTTACATTAATCAATTGTACTATAATTTTTGATATTGATCAAATCATGTTCAAAACTGAAATTTATTGTTAACAATATATTCTAGATATGTGAATAAGAATAAAGGAAAACAGACACAAGGATTTATCAAAATAAGGGGAAATGTATGTTCATTCTTATTTTTCATCTCTCTCTCTCTCTCTCTCTCTCTCTCTCTCTCTCTCTCTCGTGTGGTGGTGGTGGTGGTGGTACTGGGGATCGAACCCAGGGCTTTCTCGCTGAATCACTGAGCTACATTTCCAGCCTTCTTTTTAATTTTAATTTTAAATTTTGAGACAGTATCTTGCTAAATCTCCAAGTTGGCAAGGCTGGGCTCAAACTTGCAATCCTCATGACTCAGCCTCCCAGAGTCCTGAGATTACGGTGTGCATCACCATGCCTGGCTAGTTATTTATTTTTTTAAAGATATCTTTTATGCCGTGACTATCCTATGTCAAAACATTGCATAGGTTTATCATTAAGATAGAAGTGTACAGTGTTAAAATTTAACCATTTTTAAAATTTAACCAGTTTATTAGCTGGACTTTTTCATTTTTTAACCTCTTGAATTGACATTATATGACTAAAATAATAGAATAATAAAGCAAATAATGTCATATCCTGTTGGTTACTTAACAGATTTTACATTGCCTCTATTTTTCACTCTTGAATTGTCTTTCTAAAACCATTAACCTTCTAATGCATTTTTCTCCTCCCACTGATTCATAATGCAGACTAACAGTTTTAGTTATGACAGCTCTGAGTGAATTATTTGTCATTAGCACCTGTTTCATTTGCCGTAGATACCATGCCAAAAGTTGATCTCAAGTCGGGCCTTCTCCTATGACTTAAATGCTAAAAGAATTTAAGTTCCTTAGCTGTAATCATATAAGTCAACTCATTTATTTTTCTTTGAAAGGTAGATGAGGCCAGAAGCTATAAAGACTTTTATGGAAGACAAAGTTTACTCAGAGTGTTAAAGATTGAATTTGTGATCTGCATTCCATTCATGCGGGACATCCTTTGCCTAATGGATGAAAGGTAGGAC
Organism: Heterocephalus glaber; assembly: GCF_053883595.1. Classification (NCBI taxonomy): domain Eukaryota; kingdom Metazoa; phylum Chordata; class Mammalia; order Rodentia; family Bathyergidae; genus Heterocephalus; species Heterocephalus glaber. The sequence goes on along the minus strand of NW_028258296.1, from coordinate 23,912,746 downwards.
ATTCCTGGGAAAGATCTGAAGTGTGATAGTCAGGATTTTCTACATATTCATTCCCTCTATACTTGCTGTGACATTGATGTGGTCTCTTTCATGGAGATAGCTTGTAGACACATGGTAGTTCTATCTATAAGGGACAAAATGTGTTTTTCAATATAACATCATTTTTCCTCCTGCCATCCCTACTCTATCCCATGGGGTTAGAAATTACTTGAAGTGGATTGAAGACATGTAGAGTAAGGACAGCATTCCACAGCTACAGTGTTCATTCATTTCAGAGTTTGGATATTTTCTCCCTATCCTACTTACTTTTTAAGAAATCCATAATTCTTGTGTAGTACTGTGGTTGCAGTGTGTTTCCCAAATTCCATTTGCCAGAAACTTAATCCCCAACCTAATCTGTTGAGAGTATTTGGAGGTGGACCCTTTAAGAGGTTATCGGGATTAGATAGGTTATCAGAATGCTAACCCCATGATGGGACCTGTTCCTTTGCAAGAAGAGCAACAGAGACCATGTTTTGTTTTGTCCTGCCAGGTGATCCCTCCCCCTGCTGCTCCTCTACCATATTATGATGCCGCAGGCAACCCTCACTAGCCCTATGCTCTTGGACTTCCTACCTGTAGGTACAGTGAGCTAATGAAACATTTATTCTTTTTAAATTACTGTACTGAGTCTTTGACATTTAGTTACAGCAAAAGAAAATGAACTAAGATACATAGTTTGTACCTAACTCATTCTAGGAGAATGATACTAACTTCAAAATTCTCCACTCCATTAATGCCTACCTTCCTTATTACAGCTCTAAAATTTGTCCTTTTGTCAAATTGGTATATTTTTCATTAATTAGTTTTTATTTCAGTTTTTTTTTTGTACCGGGGATCAAACTCAGGACCTTGCGCTTGTGAGGCAGGTACGGTGCCACTGAGCTAAATCCCTGGCCCTTTGATTAATTAGTTTTAAGTCATTTCTCCATTATCAGCTTGGAAAATAAATTAGCTCTCTGGTTTTTACATTTTACTATATAATTTTGCAATAGCCATCTGGTTCTGAAAATAAATAATTTTCAGATATATGTATGTATTAAAATTTGATTAATTCGATGGTGTACTCAAATCTCTCTAGCAATTATCAATCTGTTTACATGTAATCCAAATATAATTTTCTTAAATATCAAGGAATTGAGTTAAAATGCTATTTGCCTTTTGATTTGAATTATCTTGTGGACCACCAAGGTACAAAAAAGAACATTCTTCAATTCCATTTCAGATTGACAGAGTTTATATTTAAGTTCTAGCTTTAGTTCAAGTGGCCCTTACAATTTCATTGTTACTGTTTTTACCTGACTTGAATTTGTCTCACTGTAGTGGCTTCTGTTCAATTGAATCACAAACCATAAAGCAGCCAAAAAATAAAGAGACAAGGAAGATGGAAAAATCAGTAGAACATAGAAGTTAAATAAAACATTCAATTTTACCTCCATATAGATGAGCCTTTACTCAGTCTAAATTCTAAGTTCAATTGCCTGGCACAAGTGAGTCTGTTTCCTTGTTAGCCTCATTTGGCCAGTATACGTATTGAATCTAACATCACATATGACAAAAAATAACTTGTATGTTGTGTGTGTGTGTGTGTGTGTGTTTGCATGGATCATATACTTTCTTATATTGATGATATTATTATAGTAAACATTTATGTGAACTACTGTACTGATTTAAATGCTTCATATTTTATCCTTTCAACAAGTACTAGTAGTTACATTTTATAATGAGGAAAAAGGGTCAGAAGAGTTAAGTGATCTTCCCAAGGATTCAAAGCTGTGAGAGGCAGAACCAAGGATTCAGAACTGTCTGGCTTGAGAGCCTATGCTCTCTTAATTGTAACACTCACACAGCTATGAACTATGGAGTCCACTGACTGATGGGTTTGAGGCAGTTCAGAATAAAAATGATATTTTATTTGATCCCTTGTCTAGTCGAATCCATGTAGTAGAAAGAATATAATATTTTATATTAAAATTACTCAAAAGAATTATGAGACCATTATGACCCTTTTATCTCTACTTTTCCCCTTCAAATCATTTTCATAGGCCACATATATCCTCTACTAGTGTGTAAAGGACAAGTAAAAGGCTTATTTTCATATCCCCAGTGTACTCCTCTTGAAATATACACTTTATTGCTGTGGTGTTTTTCCTAATTACTCACTTATAATTACATTCACAAGTCATTATTAGTAATGGCATCTTATTTCCTCATTCAGCTAAACATTTGCGTAATGTTCTTTATACAAACATTTGCGTAGGTATTTTAGATTACACAGTGTACTATATATGTGCAAAGGCTCATCTCATCTGACTTAAAATTACAACACTAAGAAAATTCAGAAATGATCTTAAAATTCTTTTAAAAAACATGCTATGAATAGATTTAAGGAAAAATGTAAAAATCATTTATTCGTTCAGTGTCAATTGGTACATTAGTCAGCTTTCCCATTGCTGGGACATAATATCTGACATCCACATCTTAAAAGAAGGATTTTTTTGTTTGTTTTTTGAGACAGAGTCTTGCTGTGTAGCTCACACTGGCCTCAAACTTGTGGCTCTCCTCTTGCCTCAGCTTCCTGAGTGTTGGGATTATAGGCACGCATCTCCACACTTGCCAGAAGAGAGATTTAATTTGGCTCACAGTTAAGGGGATTCAGTTCATGGCCCCCTGGCTCTAAGGTAAAAATACCATTGTAGATGAACATGGTGGAAAAAAGCTGCTGACTTCATGGCAGCCGAGGAAGCTCGGAGAAGGGTGGAGCTGGGGAGAAGAATATATCCTTCCAGGATATATTCCCACCCCTCCTTACAGCATATTTAGCTATGAGCCTATCAGTGGATTAATATTGCACCCTCAGGATCCATTCACTTTCCAAAGCCCCTGGTCTGAATACATGAAACTTTGGAAAGACATTTTAGATCTAAACTGTAACAGTTGGCTGCTGGGGATTTAGCACAGTGGCACTGCACCTGCCCTGCAAGTGCAAGGTCCTGAGTACGATCCCTAGTACAGAAAAAAAAAATTGGCAATCTTAAATTTGTATGCCCCTGACATTATAACACTGTTACAAAGTTAGGATCAACTTTATGGAATTCAAATACTGTTACTCTTTACATTTCTTAATTGAACTAATGTAATTCTGAAATTCACATTCAGATCAGGTAACTCTAGAAGTGTTTTAAGCAAAATGTTGTGTCCTCAATCTATGTATTTGAGATTAATATGTAGGAATAAGGGGAAACACATTCACAAACATCAGTTTTGGGCCCGTAGCATTTCCCCTAGTGATCACCTTTACTCTGCCAGCTTCCACTAACTCCCAAATCTAGAGATAAACCCTCAATTCTAAAATTCTAACTTTGACTTCTCCCTTGTTCTTCCATCTTAGATCTTGTATTACTTACTGCAGATTTTTAATATTTCCACTTGAATATTTCACCTTCACCTCAATTCCAAATAGAGCTGAATACATCACCAGTTCCCTTAACCCAAATTCCCTTCCAGTTTTCCTTTCTGTGAAAATGTCTTCATCCTTCTAGTTATCTAGAACTGAAATTAAGTGATTTTGAACTCCTGTCTCTCTAGTCCCCTCCCTTCTTACCAACTGTTAAATGCTAAGGCTTGTCTCTTCATGACTTTATTAACACTTCTTATATCCATTCCATCCTTTCTAGTGTCATTTCAGTAATTAAGGCTCAGTATATCTTAGAAGCTCATTATATTTAATACTAAGTATTTTCTCAAAATCACAGAGGTTGTTTAGATAAGTTAATCCGATAAAGTTAGTTGTCCCATTTTCTGCTGTGAGGATCTGCTTACTGTTGACAAAATGGACATCAAATTCTCTAGATTCTCTCGCAGCACTTTTCCCCCAACCTTTTTGGGGCTAGCAGGTATATCTGAGTGTCTAGGATTTTTTCTGTTTTTCTGTTCACTACAAATCTTGGAGGAGAGTCCTGTTTTCTCTCAATATGATTTTTATTTTTATTTTTTGGTTTTTTTGAGGCAGGGTCTTGCTTTGTAGCTCAGGCTGGTCCTGAACTCACTATGTATCCCAGGCTGGCCTTGAACTTGTGGTGATCCCCTTGCCTCAGGCTCCCAAGTGCTGAGATTATAGGTGTGCACCACCATGCCTGGCTCAGTATGATTTTTTATTTGGAATTCTCTCTTTGCCTCAAATCCCTTTTGTTTATTGCTTCTTTTGAATTACCAGAGGAGTGAGCTGTGGTCTCAGGGAGTGACAGAGACGGAGACAAAGACCAGGCTCTTGCTAACCTTTTCAAGGATGCCCTATTACCTGATGACTTCCCACTAGACCCCACCCCTTAATGTCCTTTACCTCCTAATAGCACCATGGGCTGTAGACAACAATTTTTATACATAGACTTTGAGGGACTTATTCAAACCACAGCACCTCTGTTCTAATTCTAGCAAAAATGTTCTGAGGAGCCCTTTGATGGATTGGCCTGGGACAGTTAGATGCCCAACCCTGAACCAATATGATTAGTGCTTTCATAACAATGGAGTGAGGGAAGAATTTCTTCAGGAACTAGGAAGAGGCAGACAAAATTTATACTTCCCATAATCCTTTATATCTCCTGTACTGTACTTTTTTTTTTAATTCTCTGTCTCTTCTGCTTTGTAAGAGCCTTGAGGGCAAAGGGTATGCCTTATTAATTTTATACTCATTCAGCCAAGAGTAGCACCTAGTATATGATACACCTTCAATAAATATTTGCTGAAAGAAATGAACAAACAAATCCATACAAAGAATTCCAGCAAACACGAGTTATGAACCTATGACATAACTAAGCAATAGATATGAAGTACAGGAATAAGTAATGGACATTAAGACCACTTGACCAGCTTTAGTTTTGAAAATTTTGTACAGTTCTCATGAAGGCAGGAACTTGCATAATCGGTTCAGACTGAATAAGTATATAATTGACTGTAAAATTTGGTGGATAGGCAAACTTTTTTTCAGGAAGTTCTTGAAAAGTTGTAATTTGTTTTTAATCTTGTTAAAATTTGTAAAAAGTCATATTTGAAAATGTGATTGAGAGCCAGGTGTGATGATCCACACCAGTGATTCCACCACTGGGAGGCTGAGACAAGAGGATCACAAATTCAGCTCTTGCCTGGATAATTTAGCAAAACCGTGTCTCAAAATAAAAAAATGAAAAAGAGGGTCAGAGTTGTAAAAAAGAGTTCAGTATTAATGCCACACACACACACACACACGCACACATGCAACCACACACACAAAAAAGGAAAGAAATGAATAAAAGAAAGAAAACATGGTTCAAGATAATTGGTAGAAATATAAACTACTATCAAGGAAATCAATTTTACTGACACAAGTGAACAAATGATAATAGATAATTTTAAGTTCATTGTGGCTGAAGAATTATAAGATCATTTTATAGACACATCTTAGTTTTATCAACTCTTCCAAAGTATGAGCTTGGGTAAGACTGCAATTTAATAAGAAATTGTACAAAAAAGATAAAAATAAAAACTAACATTAGTGAGGTTCAAAACTGACTTGTTTGGGAAATAAAAGTGAGATAGTGTGGGAGACTTGTGGTAAGAATTGTAGTATACAGGTTCAGTTGTGTGTGGAGGAATGACAAACATACCGTAAAGAATTAGCCATAGGACCAGGCCTCACATGCTAGGACAGCACTCTTCCCATGAGCTACATCCCGACCCAGGAAAGAAACCAGGTGGGCAGTCACTGTTAAACTTAGGATAAAATCATTTGTTAAAGAGGTGAGCAGAATCAAATATAGTGTTGTGGAAGGATAGAAGATAAAATAAAGAGTTTCTCTTTATAGAAGATAAAATAAAGATTTTTTTCATATAATTTCATACTAGCCCTTTGGGGTATTTATAATACATTTTTCAAATGAGAAAATAGATTCAAAGGAGAAATAAGACTTCCTAAGTCACAAAAGTTTAGAATCCAAATTCTGCTCCTGGCTTGGTTTAGTCTACATGCAATGTCTCCTTTCAATAAAAAAGCACATTTTTAATCACTACACACCCAAACAATACAGATAGGAAGAGGGTACCTGTGGGTTCGTCTCTTCAGCACACCTTTTTTAGGAGACTAATTGCTGCCATTTACACTTGTTTTATCCCTCTGATTACTGGACTACTGGAGGGGGAAAATTAGTCATTTCTAGCAAATAATAGTACTCTAACCACAGTTTTTATCTAAGGTGAGGATACGGTCCAAGTAATGTCAGTTTGAGTATTTCTCTAGGCTTTTTCAACTTAGAGGTAGAAAGGTAGGTTGACCTTTGAAGTCACCGAGCCAAAAGGTTGTATAGGTGGGCCTGCTTGTGGCCATGGAGAAAGACTATCTGTAGATGGGGAAAAAAATGAAGCAAGCCAACTGTGAGATGAAAAGTCACAGGGCTCCTAGAATGATTATGCCTAGTGCATCAGCTCCACTTTAGATAAGCTGAAACATATAAAAGGCTTTCCTGTCTCTAACCCCAAGTCTTTTATGATCCATCTCTCACACTGCCATTTTGGGTGCTTTTGCATTACTGTATCAAAATACGGAGATTATCAACTTTAAAAGGAAAGGTTTATTTTAATCTCACAGTTACAGAAGTTCCAGCCCAGGATCAGCTGACCCCTTTGCTTTTGGGTCTGTGATGAGGCAGTAATTTATGATGGGGATGCATGGCAGAGGAAACGGGTCACCTCATAGTGGCTGGAAGCAAAAGAGTGGAAGAGACTGGTGCTCCACAGTCCTCTTCAAGGGCACACCCACCGTGATCTAAAACCTCTCACTAGATTCTACCTCTTAGAGGTTCCACCACCCACCAATGTCGCCAGTCTGCGGACCAAGACTATCAGCAGACGGGCCTTTGAAGAGGCATTTTAGATCCAAACTATAGTACGCTGGAGAGTTCTAGAATGCAAATCAGATTTTGCAACTCTTTCCAACATGGCTCCTCATTATCTCCCACAGAAAGTCTAATCCGTTTAAACGATACACAAGGCTCTTTGTGATCTAGTTTTAAGTTTTCAGTACTGAAAAATTCAAGAGGGTGTATTTCAAATAAGCCTGAATATATGACCAAAAAAGGCATATTTATTTTAATGGAGCAAGGCCTAAGTTTTCAGGCTCTCATGTAATCCTTAGAACTGCTGTTGCTTTCTTAACCTGTTCTTAACATTTTCTCTAAGAGATTTTGCCTAATGTCAAACTCATATACCAAACTTCTTTAAATGAGTTTATCCCTCTATATCAGCATCAGTTTGAAAATCCTAGAGAGATTTATTTTTCAGCTCCTCCTTACCTATTCTCTGAACTAGTTAAGAGGTTTATATTTGATCCAACATATCCTACCTTACTTGCAATTGGATTCTCCTTGTCTGTTCTGTAAAAAAATAGAGTAAGCACCGCAGACTAGACCTGGATATTTCTGGTTATAAACAACTTGTATCCTCCTTTCGCTACACAGTGTAAAAGAAACTAATCTTTCCTAGCTGTTCACTAGTTGAGCCCTGAAGTCCTTTAGTTTGCATTTGGGAGCAAGGTGAATTATTCTCTTAGCTGTGAATAGCTTAGCCGCTAGCATCTTTAAAAACAGCCTGAGATCACAGCCTCAAAATCTAGAAGCACATTTAAAAATGTGGTATGTTACACTTTCAGAGTAGGAAATTTGACAACCTCACATGTCAGTTCATTTTAATGATTAATAAGTCTGCTGTCCAAAAACTTTGCCATTAATGGCGTGATTTCCTGATGCAGGTTAAGCCTGTTTCATCTTGTTTTGACATCTCAGTCCATGGCCACTATTGCTCATTGTCCTGTTACCAAGGGGCATTTCCTTCATCCTTTCTGTAATTCTATCTTCTAATCTTAAAAAATGAAAAAACACCTTTGTACTCATCTTTACATTCTCATGTCACTTAGGTTCTAAGACCTCCATATTTCTCTCAAAGTAGTGGCTGTCACAATTAGAAGCTGTTGGCCAGGTATGGTGGTGTATGCCTGTAATCCCAGCACTTGGGAGGCTGAGGCAGGAGGATTGCTGAGAGTTTGAGGCCAGCCTAGGCCACATAGTGAGTTCAAGGACAGCCTGAACTACATAGCGAAACCCTGTCTCAAAAAAACAAAAAACAAAAAACAATTAGAAGTTGTCATAGAATGGGTTTCACTACCACTGAACACATGGGGAAGCACATTTGATGGTCCTTACACTCTAGTTTCCAGTTTTACAAGCTAGAAAAAAGTGCAGTGGTAATTATTTATGTTGACCTTACATCTTTTGCTGGCTTCCATTTAAATAACTACAGTTCTTATCTTACCTCCTTTCCTTCCCTTCCCGTTCCCTTTTTTCTCTCCTCTCCCTTTTCCTCCCATCCCCTCCCCTCTTTTTCATAGTACTGTGGATTGAACCCAGAACCCAGGGCGCTCACACTGAGACACACCTCTAGCCCTTTTAAAATTTTAAGACAGGTTCTCCCTGCCAGGCTCAAATTTTTGATCCTCTTATGTCAGCCTCTCAGAGTGCTGGGATTATAGGCATGAACCACTACAGCTGGCATTACTTTTCTTTTTGATGTTTTGGTTTGTTGTTTTGTGTCATTCCTGCCACCATTCGATACTGTATTCTTTGCTTCTACACTTCTCTAATTGTCTAAGGTCATGTTGAATTCCAGCACAGCCTTATGGAAAACAGCTACCAGAGACGTTTGGGAGTGTTACTCCATCTCTTCACACAGGTCCTTCACAGTAGGCCCTCGACAGTTTACTTATGTCCCAGAAATATCAGTGGGAAAATGTAAGGGAACGAATTTCACCCACATAGCAACAGACTAAATAAATATCTAGGCATAATTTTAAGAAGAAATGAAAGATTCATACAAAGAGAAATTAAAAAATCACTAGCTAAGATGAGTTTTTCACAGCTTTTGTAGGTGAGGACTTAGCAGTCACCCTGAAGGCATTATAGTAAGTGAAATAAATGAATGCTTGAGCCTGACAGCTTATGCTCCTACTGCTTATGGGCCTACTGCTGGGATGCCACAGCCACTTCATGACTGTCAGCTTTCTAAATATACAGAGTCACAAACACTGGGAAAGGGTCACATCACCTGCAACTTCAGTGAAAGTGGAAATGCTGGTTACAGTTAACATTTGGACAGGCTGCTAAGCTTCCTGTAGGCCATGGGTTATAGTTTCATTTTATGACACAATATAGGTGTTTTGGTTCAATGATTAAAAATCATTATGAGGAAAAAAAATCATGAGATCTTATCAGTAGATTTTTAATTGTGATTATTGATAGGTTTTTCAATGTGATTAAGGCCAATAAACATTTTGCTTTGAAAATTAAATTTTATGTAGCAAATTAGACAGTTAAACTTCAAAATGGCTAACTCTGAAAACTAATATATCACTTTCACTTGGCTTATTATTTGTTTTTTTCCAGTACTGGAGATCTTTTTTTCAATACTGAGCTAAAGGACCTTCACACTGAGCTACACTACCTGAATGTCTGTCTGTCTGTCTGTCTTTCTTTCTTTCTTTCTTTCTTTCTTTCTTTCTTTCTTTCTTTCTTTCTTTCTTTCTTTCCTTTTCATAGCGTCTCATTAAGTTGCCAAGTTTCCCAGGCTGGACTCAAACTTATGGTCCTTCTGTTTCAGCTCCCCATGTACACTATCACATCCAGCGTTTTTTTTTTTTTTTTGAGAAAAATAAAAATTTCTTCTATCCTGGACACCTAAGGCATGAGGTTTTTTGAGGCAGTATACATTATAGTAGTCAAAAAATTTAAAATACAATTATTTTAGATGAAAAATTTTTTGAAGTTGTTATATGTATATATCACTGTCTCTGAGCAAAATATTCAAAGCAGACTTTTTTTTTTGGTACCGGGGATTGAACTCAGGTCCTTGTGCTTGTAAGGCAGGCAACAGAACCACTGAGCTAAATTCCTGGCCCCTAAAGCAGACTTTTTACTTGATTTCACACATTCAAAAGAAAGAGGGAATAACAAGCTTTCTATCCAAATTCTGACTCTGTCATTTAACAGCTGTGCACTTTGGGCAAGTCAATAAATCTCTCTGAGCCTTGGATTACATTCAACCTGAGCTACACATTTTGGCAGATTGTTGAGCATACATGGGAGAGAAAATCAAAGCATGGATTATACACTATTAAATACAGCAGTATTGTTGCAAAGTCAGTTTGTGATTCAAAAGAGAAAGAGAACTAATATTTTTTTGAGTGATGATTATGTGCCAGGTACTTCACAATTTTTTCTCATTATTATTATTATTTTTCTAATTTTACATTGAGATATTAAAACTCAGAGAAGCTAAACAATGTACTCTTACTAAGCAATGATGAGAGAATGAGAATTAAGTGGCTCATTTTGTAGTGTTTCCTACCAGACTCCCACAGTCTGAGCTGCATTGTAACCATTAGTGAACTGTCCCCTATGCTAAGTAGCCTTTGGGTACAGTAACTATATTTTCTGAATTGAAAAGTAAGAGAAAACATGAGAAAACTGTATGACTCCATTATTTTTAAAATCTAATATGTCTGGAAGACATGTAAGTGAAGAGCAGAATGCTGGTGTCTTAAATGACCCTTGGTTGCAGTGCATTTTGAATTTTTCCAGCTGCTCTTCACACCTCAACTCTCCCCTTGTTGTCAGATTAGCAATGGTTGTTTCTAGCTGCTGTGAGCCTAGTGGTTAACTACTTTTCCTCATAGCACAGCCAGTCGTCTTGAGGTCTTGAGTGTCTGGAGCCAGGATGTTTGGGTAGAAATCTCACATCTGCCATGGGAGAGCCACGTAGCCTTGGGCAATTTACTTCGCTTTTCTCTTTGGTTTCCTCTTGTATGAAATGGGAGATAATAGCAGCTCCTACCTTATGAAGTTGTCAGTGAAATAAAAATGCTTAAAACAATGCCACAAAAGTACGTGCTCAATAAGTATTTGTTATTGTCATTCTCATTTGTTATTTTAAATCTGCTAAGGACGTGGAAACTAGACAGTCAAGCTTGTTTGAACTCTAAATAAGATAAAATTAAGTGATCTTTGAATTCCTAGCCAAAAGGCCTGTCAATAAAGTGTTTGAGCATTAGTGCAGCTGTCTGATCCAGGCAGGAAAAAGCTTTACTGAGGCATCATTCTGTTACCAAGAGCTGTTTTACCTGACCCACTCCCCTGATTAACAGAATCTTGACTCCTATTATGGGTCTAGACAGAGGATTTTAATGTTATAAAAAGTACTCTTTAACTCAAGTTTTTATAATTATGACAAAAAATGAAAATAGCTCAGCATGAAATGTAAGCATATGGTTTACAAGTAGTTACATTAAACAAATGTTGCTCAGAAAACATTTTGGATAATGTTTATTTCTTTCTGACAATGATCTCCAATGCTCTTTTTCTGGAACTCGGTGACACCTTAGTCAGGAATGGCTAAAGGAAATGTTCTTGTGCCCATTCTGTTTTGTTCCTATTTCATCATCCTGGTTTTCACAAGCTTTAGCATTTTTACTGTATTAGCTCTAGTTGTCCTTCCTCCTTGTCCGTAGCAGACCAACGTAATGCTAAAACCTTCGGGGCACTGTCTGCCTTGGACTAATTCTGAAACAATGTCTTCTGTCTCTGATATGGAAGTTATGAGTGGAGATTATGATGCCTAGCATATGACAGTTAATAAATATTCACTCACTTATGAAAATATTCATTAAATGACTTAATGATTACTTTGGTTTTCAGTGGGAAGGAAATAATATACACAATCTAGAAAAACTCCTGAACTGCACAGGAATCATTGACTTTTAAACTGCTGTGTTTCCTGTGCCATGTGACCAGATGTTTTCCTGACTCTTCCAGCCAGGACCTGTATTGTTTGATGCATACACAAATTCATAACACACAAAGTCATATACAAGTATATTCAAACTGTGGTCCTTGTTCTGGTAGGTCAGAGATCTTTCTGCTTGGTTTAACTGGATAGGTAACATTGCTAAATAATACATTGCAGGCTGGAGAGCAGCCGACGGAGTTGTTAAACACATTAAGAGCTATTTAAGTTGAAGTACTCATTTTGTGAAACCCTGAACTCTTTATTTGTCTATGGTCAATCTTTTTTAGGCTAGTGTTATTTCACAGAGCCTTAAATTTATAAGCATCAAATGCACAAATAGTGATGTCATTTTGATTAAATTTTCTGTACTAGGGATTACAGTGTGCTTCCAGACATCTGATAAAGTATAAGAAAAAGGTACAGTTATAGAATAAGTAACCTAAAGAGAAAACAAAGTAAATTTAAAACAAGTTCAAAGATTTGCTGCGAATGAAAAAACAATTAAAAATTAGTTGCTCCATCTAGTGGTGAACAGTTATATGATTTTAGTGATGAGATTTAAATTTTTCATATTGAAGATTTTATTCAAAAATTTTTTCTGATAAGTAGAAAAAGTATTAAATAGACTTACTACTATCATGTGTCATTTAATATTACCAGAAAATGATTCCCATATAAACATATCACTAATCTAAATAGATTTCACTACTCAATGAATCTGAATAGAATTAAGGACCTATCTATAACACAAATTTCAAATAATTCTTATTTAATCAGTCTAAGACCAAACCTCAACATTGATCTATATCTATATCTGTATAACTAATGCATATCTTCATGTCATCCTGAAAACACAGGAAAGTTTCGGCCTCATCTGAGCTAGTAGGAAGTGTTCATAGGAGATTGGCTGTTCTGCAGTTAAGAGCATGGGCTTTTGGACTCAGACTTTTCTAAGGCCTAAGAAATGCTCTGAGTTGTGTGTAAAATACCAACCTTGTTGACGGATTTAAGAATCAAGATTACATGTTTACCTAAATGTAATAAATTGCTGTGGTTAGCCATGAGCTGTAGGACAGGCTACTGGGGTTCACATTCTAGAAAGTATCTTTCAACTCTGTATCCTTTATATATTGACTTCTTTTTTTGTCAAATGAAAACAGTACTGTTTCACAGAGTTGTGAAGTTGAGTAGCACACAGAAAGCACTCAGAACTGGCAAAGAATAAGTACTTCCTAAAAATTTCCTTGCCTCATTACTGACTGTTGTGTACTTGTGTATTTTTTGGTGTTAACTTGGTGTATAACTGAATGATGTCTAAGTTGTCAATTTGGGAAGGCATTGAGAATCTCTTGCTTTCTTGATTCAGTGAAATGGTCCCCTTCTGGAAAGGACTCTATTATAATATTTGAAGAGTAATAGCACAAGGTGTGGTGGCACATACCTGTAATCCAACCACTTGGCTTGCATGTTCAAGCCCAACCTGGGCCACTTAGCAAGAACCTATCACAAAAGAAAACAAAACAAATGCACTGGGAATGTAGTTTAGGGAAAAGTACCTGGGTTCAATCACCATTATGGCAAGAAATATAAATGAAATAAAATAAAATAAAGTGTAATAGTAACCTAAATATAAATGAAATGAAATAAAATAAAGTGTAATAGTAACCTAAATCCTAAATCCTGTAACATTTCTAGGGTCAGTCATTCACTTTCCAAATTTGGCCTTCTTTCTAAGAAGATTAGAACTCAACTGGAAAACAGATTTTGTGCTTGCTTCTGAGTGTGCACCAAATCTGATAATCTTCCCCTCAGAACCTCAACATGGTTTGACTTTATTCTTTACTGACAGCAAAGTTTGATCAAAGTTGAAGAACAAATCCCATATGTCTACTTACATCTGTATTCTAAGTAAAAAGCACCCTGGACTGACTACATTTTTCATAGTCCTTGGAAGGATGTCTGTCACGAAAAGTCTTCCCTTTTTAAAAGATCTAATTGCAGATTCCCTTAAACATGTCTGAGAGTGCTTTAAAGTATGGGCTATAGAGCCAGAGAGCCTATTTTTTCTTTTGGTACCAGGGATCTAACTTGGGTCCTTGTGCTTGCGAGGCAAGCGGCGGAACCACTGAGCTGAATCCCTGGCCCTGAGAGAGCCTCATTTTAAATCTTAGCTCCACCAATTAATAGTTGAATAACATTTAGGTAGTGACCTCTGTGAGCTCTCGCTTATTCATTTGCAAAAGAGAAACAAAAGAACCTGTCTCAAAAATTACTCAGTAAATTAAATGGACTAATATGTGTAAAGCACTTAGAATGGTGCCTGGTATGTAATAAGTTTATGTAAGGGTTAGTTGTTACAGGGTTGTTATATGTAGATTTTCATTATTATGTGGAGCATGAAGTATTGCGTACAAATCCAACATAGTTTAAGGAGGAGGCTTATTCTTTCACTTTCACCTTTTTTGTGACATTTTCTTATATTTTTTCTTTTTTGACTCTGGTCTATGAATTTTCTTTGCCTCTTCCCAATCTTTTATTTCCAATTTTTCTTCTTAGATGGTCTAGCTCCCTTTAGAAAATCTTTGATACAATTTCCTCTAACCCTTTCACTTCTTACCAGAGAATTGCCTGAGGATATGAACTGTTTATTCTTGATATGTTTCTAAAGACTTACATGGAGCTAGATCCACAGTAGATGCTCAGTAGATGCGCATGAATAAAATGTACAGAAAACTGACTTGAACTTGCACCTATAAGATTGATTGCCTCAGAAAATACATAGAATCATAATTATTTTTATTTACTTAGCAGTTATTACATTCCAGGCTCTGTACTAAGGATTTTATACAGTATGATCTGACTTAACGGCATCAACAGTTTTTGAGGGGTAAATTCTATTAGTTTCTTCAAAAAAATTTTTTAAATTGACAAAATTATATTTATTTATCATATATGACATTGTTTTGAAATACATATACATTATGGAATGGCTAAATCAAGCTGATTAACATATGCATTCCTTAACATTATTGTCATTGGGTGTGTGTGTGTGTGTGTACGTGTGTGTTGTGAGAACACTTAAACTCTATTCTCAATAACTGCAAGAGTATGATACATTGCTATCAACTATAGGCACTATATTGTACAATAAATCTCTTGAACTTATTCTCCTAACTAGAATTTTGTATTCTTAGACTGACATCACCTCAACTCCTCAGCTCCTGGTGAGACCTATTCTACTCTACTTCTGTGAGCTCAAAGTTTTTATATTCTACATACAATGACTGTGTGGTATTTATTCTTTTGTTGTAGATTATTCACTTAACACAATTGTCTCCAGATTCGTCTGTGTTGTTGTAAATGACAGGATTTCCTTCTTTTTAAAGGCTCGGTTATGTTCCACTGTGTATATGTACATTTTCTTTATCTGTTCATTCATTGATGAACACTTAGGTTGATCCCATCTTGGCTATTGTGAATATTGTTGCAACGAGTATGCAGATATTTCTTTGAGGCATTGATTTTGTCTCCATTGGATATAGCTAGTACTGGGATTCTTAGACTCCTATTAGTTTTAATTTAAAAATTAGGAAGTTAAGTTTCAGAAAATATAAATTACTTGGTCAAGGTGTCACTTCTAATGCCAAAGTATCTTTCTCTTAGAAGAGCACATATTGGTTATCGAACAGGTCCTTCACCTCTTTTTTTTCCTCTTAATATTTTGAGTATGTGGGGCTATACTTCTTTGGTCTTCTATCTCCTGCAGACAGGTACCTTTTCTGAATTTCCCTAGAGAACTACACATTTGAGAGTTTGCAAGTTCAACTACAAGAGCCACACAGAATGCAAGATGGGTATGAATTGCATCAGAGGGAGATCTCACTTAAATCAGGCCAATTTGCCAGTTAAGGAGCTCAGGAACTGTCGCCCCAAAGTATGCCCTGTCAGAAAAGCAGATCCAACATTGAAGTGTATTCTGATTTTTCAATAGTAGCTGGAAATCTTTATATATAACCTCTGAATTCCACATGAATTCCAAATGTCCCCAATTTAAAAAGAATCCTGGATAGGGCACACAAAACTGTCCCACGGGCCATATCCCATACAGCCTTTGGGCACCAGTGTGAAGCCTCTTACCTGTGTATTGAATACACCTAACATGCTGTTTTTTCTTGTCTAAAACTAAGCCCCAGGCCCAAAGACATGCATAGGTATGGGGAGGGGGCAGTTTTCACAAGCCTAGGGGCTATGTAGACAATGCAAGATTCTTGTACAAAATTCTAGCATCCTAGTTCTAGCCCTTACTTCTATTCAGTTAGCTTTCTTCTAATCTGCCTAAAGCTAAACCCCAAGCTCTGTGAGGGTAGGGACCTTGTCTGTTTTATGACAAAGCACCCCTAGGCTCTAGTGCATTACCTTAATACAAAGTAGGGTTTAGTAAATATCTGTTAATTAACTCAGTGTTCCATCTTGTGTGTCATGCTGTTATCCCAAATTTAGTATGTATTGCAAATCTAAACAGGTTTCTAAATCAGCTCCCTTCTGAATGTCCCCGTTTTTAGACATGGCATTATTATTTTTTATTCACACGGGCTTTGGTGGTTTGAGTTATCTCTGACATCTCTTATGTTTCCCATCCTGTCAGTCACCAAGTCCAGGTGACCCTCTGTGAGTAATGTTGGTTATAGCCTCTCTGTCCTTCCTTCCCCCACACCCTGTCAGCCCAAGACCCTCTGATTTCACACTACTGAGATTATTGCAATAGTTTTCTTACTGCCCCTCACAAGCCTTGGGCCTTCCTCTCCCTAATGTATTCTGTGTGTCACAGCAAACAACGGACTTCAGCCCCTTACTAAGAAAAACGTGTAGGGTTTCTCATTGTTCATTACGAGTCCAGACTTAGATTTAATTGTACACAAGCCAAAAATTATTCACTCCTAACATATCAGTCTTAATTCTTGTTAGGCACCACACAAGCTCCCTGCTTTAGTCAGACTGGTTCCACTGATAGTTCTTGAAAATGCCAAGCAGGGACTTTCTTTTTGCTTTCTAACTTTCATATTTTCTTAGTATCTTCCAGTCAAATACTGTACATCTTACCCCAATTTTCTTTTCTCCACTAGTTTTTTCATTTTTGTTTGTGTTGCTTTCTTTGTGTGTGAAGTGAATGATTTTCTTTTTCCTTCCTGATATAAATTTTCCTGACCTTCTGGTGTATGCAGTCCATCATGCATATGGGCCATGTTCCATATACTGTTTGGTAGAAAGGGAGTACAGTATAGTAGTCAAACATAGTGCCTGCAGCCAGGCAGCTGACTTCAAGTCCTGACTTCAAATGAATTCAAATCCTACCACTCACTATCTTGGTGACTTTAGGCAAGTAACTAAATCCCTCTGTGCCTTAATGACCTCACCAATACATCAAATGTGGAAATGATGCCTATCTCACAAGACTCCTGGGCCAGGGATTTAGCTCAGTGGTTCCCTGCCTGCCTCGCAAGCTCAAGGTCCCAAGTTCGATCCCCAGTACCAAAAACAAACAAAAACACCCAAACAACAACAACAACAACAACAACAACAACAACAAGACTGCTGAGAGAACTGAATGAGTCATTTTGTGTAAAACTGTATTATCTAGGTTTTCAGTAAGTGCATTTTGATGAATGAAATCAAATACTTGGTTTTGGAACAGGGTGTGGTGGTGTTTCCAGTAATCATAGCACTCTGAGAGGCTGAGGCAGGGGGATTGTAAGTGTTGAAGTCCAGCTTGGGCAACCTAGTAAGATCCTGTCTCAAAATAAAATAAAAAAAGGGGTGGGAAAAAGGGGGTTGGGATGTATCTATCCCAGTACAGAGACCCTGAGTTGAAACCCTGTTATTGTAAAACAAACAGATAAACAAACAAGCAAACAAATCCTTCTCCTTTAATTTTTTCCTACATAAAAATAATTAGATGAATTTCCTTTTGATGTTTTAAGTCAATAGTGTCCCAATTTTCCCATGAGGCCACCCCACCATGCATTCCAGGGCATCATTATTTGTTTTAGAGCAGCAGGCAGTGAGTGTGAAAAGAGACAGCTGGTTCTGCGGTGTGCTGGTGTGTGGAGAAATCTTGAGTTTGGAAGAAAGCTCTCAAAATAATATGTTCTAACTCTCATTCCAAAGACTTTAGTTTTTTTGCCTACAGGATGATCACAATCCCTTGTCAGAAGTGAAAAGACAGGCTAGATTAAGAGGAAGGGGAGTAGAGTAAATGAGGTATAGAAAGTCAAATGATTATCATGGGAGAAAGGAAAATCAGAAGCTGGAAACTGACTTAAGAACAATAAAGATATTAGATTAAAAATAAATAAGAGATGGGGTCATACAAAATAAATGTGGTATTTCAAGGCAAGAAACTGTGACTCATTTAGTCTTTGAGAAGCAGAATATTACCCCAAATAGTAAAAATAATGAGTGCAGAAGGGTATATGATATGGCCAGCTGTGGGAATTTCTAGGCTGGCTTCTGTGCTAATTATTAAGTATCCCAGCCCTCATTCTCTATGCAAACTACACATCCACAAACCTCTCTAGCAGGGTGAGATATAGCAAGATATTCAAATACCAAAGTAACTATGGAAATGGGAGGAACAAAGAAAAATTCTTGAAAGTCTCTGGGTAAAGATAAAAGGAAGACAGAATAAAGAAGATCTCACAGCAGGGGCCTGTGACAGATCTCCAAATCAGGAAGTCAGGGAAGATGAAGTGGAACAGAGCCAAACCTCCACATCCGGGGAGATGGTCCATAGATTTCAGCTACCCAGTTAACTTTCAGTTAACGCACTCAGGAGAACAGAATTGGAAGCATATAAAGCATAAATTTAATTCTCTCAGTAAATGATGCAAGAATTTTGAAATTGGTGGTACATTTTAAAGAAGATTTTATAGACTACTTTAGTGTCTGAACTTGAAAAAGGAAATTCTGGATTAGCCAAATTCTAAGAATGAAAATTTTTTCCAAATGTTAGAAAACCAAACTTACCTCACTATAAATTTGATTATATAGATATAGATATGTAGATATGCTAAACAAATTGGTAGATTATAAACTGTTGCAAACCAAATGAAAGAAAATGGACCCCTATGTTTGAGTGATGTATACCTCATGTATTTCTATGCAAAAAACACCTCCAAGTTTAAGGGTCTTCACATGGTTTCTTTTCTTCTTTTTTGTCTGTTCATAAGGTTCTCAAAGGCTAGGGGTGGAAATCACACAAAGTTATTTCTTCCTCATTCGGTAAAACCAAGTGTCAGTGTCAGCTGAGATTCAATGGGTGGGGAAATTGATTCCTCATCTTAGTGGAAAGAGATGAAAAGAATTTTTGTGTGTGTGACCGTTTTGATTTTGATTTTATTTTGTAATTTAGACTCAATCACAAAATGAATAACAGGTATAAAAGAATTTGACAAATAAAAACTGCTAAATTTTCTGCAAAGTATTATTTCTTATGTAGCTGAACAGTTGTTCTTTTCCTCCTTTTCCAATGTGGTCTTGGGATCTGTCCTCATGAGGAAATTCAGGACAAGATTCCAGCATTCTGGGTCAATGGGCAGGGTGTTTGGGACTGGCTATGCTACTTTCTTTTAGCTCTTTGATTTTGTTTTGTTTTTGGTATCCAGGATTGAACTCGGGTCGGGTCCTTGCGCTTGAGGCAGGCGGCAGAACCACTGAGCTAAATCCCCGGCCCTCTTTTAGCTCTTTGAATTCAATATCTCAGGTGTGTGTCTGCTACCAATTCAATGACATAAAAAGTATACTGAATTTCTGAAAGAGAGATTTTTCCATGTGCCATAAATCTTGTGATAGTATTTGTCATTAGCTCAAGCACTGATCCACAGTTCAAAAAAATTTTACACTTCAAATCAGTAACACAGTTTTTATCTTCTTAAATCTTGGTACCAGAGGGCCTAAAGAGAAATAGTAAAGCACACATAAAAAAATTCAGTTACCTTGTTCATTCAGCTCTGTGACATCCTCACAAGAACTCAACAGTGACAATGTCCTTGAGAGACCAGCTATTGTTTGTAGGAAACATCTTGTTGGTGGCTCCACAAAATGTGGTTCCTCTTCAAGGAGCTGCCAATATGCACAACATCTCTCTCCTGGCCCGGCCCTGACTGCCCTCTTTACATCTCTGTCTCTAGTACCAGGGCTAATTGGTTTAGAACTGTCACCTGACCTAAGCTGGGCATGTTTGTCTCTCTTTTTAACAGGAAATGCTGTACGAAGAGAAATAGAGTTGTTGGTAGCTGAGAGACATTGCCATGTTCTTGAAAGAAGGCCCACAACTTCTTGCAGATGTAATATCCTGATTGAAACCCACCCTCTCCTTTTATTTTTTCAGTGCTGAAGATAGAACCCAGGGCCACACACATACTAAGCAAGTTTTCTATCACTGAGGCATACCTCTAGTTCTTCCTACCTTTTTTGAGCCTATGTTTAGTTCTTCTTCTAGTATTCTTCCAATACATTTTCTGTTTTTGTTTTGGTACCAGGGATTGAACTCGGGACGTTGCGCTTGCAAGGCAGGCGGTGGAACCGCTGAGCTAGATCCCTGGCCCTACATTTTCTGTTTTTGTTCATATGACTACAACTCACAGCTGTTACTTGTTATCAAAAGAAACTTAACTGACAGTGACTAGCTAACCATGCATGGGATTTCACTCTTTCATTTGACAGTCATTTACTGGGACCTATTACACAAAGAGATAGGCATACAAATAAGTTGGAGGTGGTTTGGAGAGATAGTCCTGCAAATGTGTAATTATACTAAATTGTGATAATACTCTAGTGGAGATACTTAGAGTGATGTGGGAGTACAAATAAGGGTATGAATCCTGGGTGGGCTCCAGAACTGGGTTAATCAGCTTGGACAAGGATATAAACTCAAGACTAACTCAAAACTATACAGAATATTCAAACTTATTACATTGCAATGGCAGCAAATGAAGAATTTCTGCACAGAGACTGTAGACCAGCAGTTCTCAATATTGACTCAGCTCTGCAGAGTGGAAACTGATTTGAACAGCAGCATGGGAGACTTAGATTATAGATGGGAGAATTTCCTCACAGTGAGAGTTGTTAATGTTGGGAGGTTGTAGAATATTTTCCTCTGGACCTTTTAAAAATAACATAGCTCTTCATCTGCCTGAGATGACATTATTGTGATGCTGTCTAAAGTAGGGAGATGGAAGATAATCACTCAAGGTCTTTTCTAGTTTAGATTTTTTAATAACATAGTCACTTAAAAAGACTTTAGAAAGAGCAGTTTTAGCTTCACAGCAAAATTGAGAGGAAAGTACAAAGATTTCCCATAGTCTTCTGCCCCTGCACACAAATTCCTCCGTTATCAACATCCCTCACCAGAATGGCACATGTGTGACAGCTGATGAACCTAACTGACATATCATTGTCTTTCGAAGTTTATACTTTAAAGTTCACTCTTGGTGTGTTGTATATCCCACGGTACAAATCTATAATGACATGTATCCACTACTATAATATCATACAGGAGTTTTCATTACTCTAAAATTATTCACATTCAACATATTCGTCCCTCTTGCCCCCCAACACTTGGGAACTACTGATCTTTTCACTGTCTCCATAATAAATGTCACATAGTTGAAATTAAAATAGTATGTAGCTTTTTTACATTGGCTTCTTCCATGTAGTAATAAGCATTTAAAATTTCATCCATGTCTTTTCATGGCTTAATAGTTCTTTTCTTTTTAGCATTGAATAGTATTCCATTGTCTGGATGTACTACAATTAGTTCATTTACCTACCAAAAGACATCTTGACTGCTTCCAAGCTTTAGCAATTATGAATAAAGTTGCTATAAATATCTGTATGCAGGGTTTTTTTTGGGGGGGGGTGGACATGTTTTCAATTCCTTTGCAACACTTATTTTTAAAGAAAACTGTCTGATGAAAAAATTAAGGACAGAGAGGTAATAAAAATGAGAAAGTAAATTATCAATTCCTTCTTAGGTGAGAAGTGAGAAAGAAGTGAAGAGACAAAAAATTCAAGACTTGTATTTTTAGGCATTGTTTTTGAATCACATGGTCCATTGGTTGCTTTAGCAATTTCTTGATTGGCACTCAATTGGTTGCCAACTAATGAAGAGGCCCATCTTTCCTTCCTAACCCCGTGTCCTTTAGCTTCTCCTAATTTGCTTTACAACCAATCTCATCTTGTGGAATATTTTGTGTATGTTTATAATTTTATTACGAACTTAAGCAAATGTGTAGAATAAAAGAGTGAAGTAAATATTCAGTATTTGCAACATTCAAAACTCACATTTATCTTTTTAAAAAGTTAGATCCATTTTACTTCTAGTTTTTGAATTTTGTTTTCTTTTACATAATTGATTTCATTTTCACTTTTTAATATGTTGATATATTCCCTACATCTCATAGCACTTCAGCACATCTCTTTGAGTTTATAGATTTCGATAGATGTAATGAATGGGGTGGGAAGGATGGATTAAATGGACAGATGCCGTGGAGACGTCTGTAATGGGCTGAAATCATTGTCTCAAACTACTCTCTGGAGCCTTCTCATCCTGTTCTCAAAGATCAGTCCTTTCCTTTGCTTTCCTATTCTCCCCCCACCCCCACTTCCCTTCCTTCCTTTCTCTTAAAGAGACTATCATGAGTTTAAAATTGAAGCATATGTTTGATAATAATAGCTCTAGTTGGGCTAAAGATAAAATATATGACTGAAAATTAAAAAAAGAACATTTAGTGAGGTTAAAAAAAAAATCGAGCCAAGCACAGCACCACATGCTGTTATCTCAGCTACTCCAGAGGCTAAAGCAGGAGGAGCACAAATGTGAGCCAACTTGGGCAACTTAGTGAGGACTATCACAAAATAATAAAAACAGTAGGGGCTATCAATCACGGTAGAGTACCCCTGGGTTCAATCTCCAGTATCTTAAAAAAATTAGATAAAATTTTGTAGAATCTGCCTTGGAGTCAGCTGACCATGGACCGAAATCTCTGAAACCGTGAGCCAAAATAACCTTTTATTCTTTAAATTGCATATGTCAAGTATTTTGTTCCAGCAGTAGAAAATCTGACTAATATGTGCATACAGTATATATGGATGAACCAAGGTAATTAGGGTTTCTATTTTCTCAAACATTTATTTATCTATTGTATGTGTTAGGAATGTTTGAACTCCTCTCTTTTAGTCCTTTGGTTTTTGTTTTTTGAGACAGGGTACCATTATATAGTTCAGAGTGTCCTTGAACACAGCCCAGGTTGGCCTCAAAATCATGGAGACCCTCCTGCTTCAGCCTCCTGCATGCTGGGATTACAGGTGTACACCACCACATCCAACCATAGTTTGTTTGTTTTTTGATACAGATACTCCAGGCTGGCCTTGAACCCTTGAACTTACTGTGTGGCTGAGGCTGGCCTTGAACTTGTGGCAATCCTACTACCTCAGCATACCCAGTGCTGAAATTGCAGGCATGGTAATGCCTGACTCTCTTCTAGTTCCTTATAAAATGTCTAATAAGTTGGTATGAACTGTAGTCACTCTTATTTTTAATACACGATACTTTCCACCCATTCTGTGCCTCATAATATTCATCTAGTCCCTCTTTTTTGTCCTAGGATAAAGAATTGAGTGATAATACTTCAGTGCCTAGGTAATACTTTTGTCTGGGATGAGAACATGTTGAGAAATATCTTCTTTTTATACAAATTGTACAGGGTTAAAAGAAAGGTTGGGCTGGGGATTTAGCTCAGTGGCACCATGCCTGCCTCGCAAGCACAAGGTCCTGAGTTTGATCCCCGGTACCACCAAAAAAAAAAAGGTTATTATGTGTCTTGATTTGGAATCCTGCTCAGGAGGAGAGTTTGTCTTGTAATCCTTTTTGCCAGGTCACATTTTTCACTAGAAATATGAGGTCTGGGTTGAAATCTAGAGTTTTTGACTTATTCAGCTTTGGGACTACCAACTTGATGATATCTTTATTTAGTGAGATTGAAAAGGAAAAGAAATCTCTGTAGTCCTTTCTAAGGTAAACAAAAAAAAATATACATATCCCTTTCCCCACTTTCTCTTTGAGGTGATTTACAAAGTTAGAATCTGGGATCTGTTGGAAAGTAAGGCTTTCCTTGTTTAATATTCTACTTAGTACTAATTCACATTGGACTGTGCACTTTGAGCATCCAAACTCTGGTTTCCTGATAGTTGATCTTGTGAAGCAGTTTAAGTTTCCTGAAAAATTTTTGCAAAATTATGAATTACTTTTTCATAATCTTTTAAAAAATAAAATAAGTTTTAATGAAAGAGCGGAAAGGAGTATAATGCATCCTATGGTGTAGCAGACTAGTCCAGCTGATTACTATCTCAAGTGACAATAAGGATATCTTCTATTTTTCAGTTAAAGATCAGGAATACAGTATTGTTCAAAAACTCAAGAGGTGCTGTTTGTTTCAAGTAAGATAGAGGGATTTGTAGCAATTCTTTTGATGGGATATACAAAGTGAAGAACAATCAAAATAGTCAAATATCCATTCATATGACCCACACAGGCGTGGCAGCCCTAGGTTTTATTCCGTGATCAAGAGGGATGTATTGGGAATAACAGACAAGACCTATATTTCAGAAAAATTGCTATCAGGTGGTATTGGTAGTGTTTTCTTTTGATGCTGTGTGTAAGGAATGTGTGTTTATGTAAATTCACTGTTTTGTTTCTTCAGCAGTGCTGTGAAACTAGTGAAGCTTAACCTCAGGGTCCCTCATGGCATGGGCCTTTCGGTGTGTTCATGTACTGATGTGTATATGTGAAATTTGAGAAAGTTGGATAATTGTGATTTGTTAAGAGTGGTAGGTCATTCTAATTTGACTTCCTGTGATGGTTAATTGAAAGTGTGAACTTGACTGGGTCATAGGGTGTTGGGATATTTGGTCATATATTGTTCTGGGTGTGTTTGTGAGTGTATATTTGGTTAAGATTGACTTTTGAATTAGTAGCTTGAGTAAAGCTGATTGCGCTCTGAAATGTGATTGGTCCTCATCTAACCAGCTGAAGTTCTGAAAAGCAGCAGAAGGTTGATCCTCCTGTACCTCCTCAAGTGACAGGGAACTCGTGTCTGACACCTTGAACTGAGACATCAGTCTTCCTACCTCCAGATTTGAACTGAAGTATTTGTCTTCATGGATCTCAAGCTTTCTTAGGTGTTTTTCTTGTTGACTGAAGATCTTGGGACCTTTCAGACTCTACAATCATGAGAACCAGTTCTTTATAATTCCTTCCTTCAAATACATATAAATATTAACAGATTGTTGACAACTTTGAGTCACACAGATTTTGGTTCCAAGAGACAGAGTTTTAAGGATGACTTTTTCAAATTAGTTGTGTAGTTTCAGGATTAGCTACCTAATCTGATTAGATTTGGAAGTGATAAATAAATGATTCTATTTCCAATAGTTCAGGGCATGTTATGGCAATAGAGGCATGCAAAATATCACTATTGTATATGCATAATCAATTCCTGGTAAGAAATAAGGATCTGGACAATGGTGTATATGATAGTCTTAAATATTTTTGGCAAACTAGTGAACATAATGAGAGTGACTTCTTGCTTCTAATGTCAGTAGACAAAGTGGAGAAGGAAAAAAAGGAGCACAGGGATTTGAATTACCAACTGAAGTACTGCATAAGTGACTTGAAATCTTCAACGTGTGCCATAAAGGAAAATCTCATCTCCTGTAGCTGCAGGGCTGAGACTGCTGAAAATCAACCTCAGAAGCTTATCTTGGGACAAACTGAAGTTCTCATTTCATAGGGAGTCAGTTGCTAAACTCAGGATTGATCGGGAAGAATGATATCCTGGAAGTTGGAATGAGAATGTGTGGGAAGACCCTGATGAAGCTGGGGATATCGAAGCCATTAATTCTGATGACTCTTCTTTGCCCAAGAAACCTCCATAACCTCACTGAAACTTCCTTTTTGTCTTTCTGACAGGATTAGCCTTGAACCTCCTGAAGAAACTGGCTTCCTTTTAGGCAATTGTCACCACAGGACAATGCTGAGTCTCCTCAGGATTCACTGCTACCACACTTCTTTGACTTTTTAAAATATTATTTAATTTTAATTTTATCAGTACATGTTTCTAGCACATAATAATTATATTCATCATGTACACAGCACATCTTAATTCTTTATACCTCCCTTTCCCCTCCCTACCCCCCATCTCTCGGTTCTTTTCCCATTTGAAAAATATTTACTAATGTCCATCTTTTATTTATACTTTAGGGTTCTCATGTAAGAGAAACTATGCAATATTTAACCTCATGTGTCCGGTATATTTTACTTAATATTATGGTCTCATGGTGCATCCATTTTCCTACAGCTGATTCAGACTTATCCTTCTTTATGGCAGAGTAATAGTCCAGTGTAGTAATAATCCATTGTGTATAAATAACACATTTTCTTTACCTATTCATCTGTTTGTCTTTTTGGATCAAATATGTTGAATTCAGCATTCCCTTGAGGTTTTTTTTTTTTTTTTTTTTCGGTACCAGGAATCAAACTCAGGACCTTACACTTCCCAGGCAGGTGTGGTGCCACTGAGCTACATCCCTGGCCCTCCTTGAATCTTGTTTTTGATTCAACTTGCCAACCTGTGTCTTTTGATTGTGAAATTGAGACCACTTACATTGAGGGTTATTACTGAAAACTATTGATTTATTATTGTCATTGTATTATTTTCCTATGGCTGATTTCTTTTTTACTCTTCTGCTTAACTGCTCACACTACCTGATGTATTTATTCCATTAGAAATTTTGGTGCTGTTGGCTTCATTGTCTCTTTTTATGATACCTTTGAGAAGTTTTTGGAGTGATAGTTTGATAATCATGAATTTTTTAGGTTCTGTTTGTCACGGGAAGACCTTATCAGTTTTGAAAGATAATTTTGTAGGCTATACCAGTCTGGATTGGAAGGTTTTTTTTTAGGGCTTGAAACACTTCACTTCAAGGTCTCCTGGCTTTTGAGGTTTGTGTTGAGAAGTTAGCTGCAATTCTAATGGGTTTGCCTTTATAGGTGATTATTTACTTTTCTCTAACAGCTTTTAAGATTCAGTCTTTGTGGTGGATTTCTAGGATTTTGACTATGATATGTCATGGGGAGGTTATCTTCTGATCATGGCTTCTTGGAGTTCTGAATGCCTCAGTCATCGGTATTTTAAATTCTTTCCCCATACATGGAAAGTGTTCTGCTCTTATTTCTGTAAACAGGCTTTGTATCTTCTGATTTTTCACTAATTCCAATTAAACTTAGATTAGTCTTCTCTGTGTCACCTAGCAGCTGTTGGATCCATTTCCACCTTCTCTCATTGTTTTTAAAGTATCTCTAGGTCCTGTATATGATCACCTGTATTAGCCCTATCTTCTAGCTCTGACACTCTGTCCTCACACTGGTCACTTCTGTTGCTCATATTTTCAATAGAATTTTTTTATCCCCTGGATTTCTGTTTGGTACCTTTTCACAGATTCTAATTCTTTGGTAAACTGGTCATCTATGCTCTGTATCATTTTATTCAGCTTAGCTAGCTTTTAATTAGTGTCTTCTGTAAGCTTGTTGATCATTTTATTAAGTTCATTATCTAGTTATCATCTTTGAACTCACTAAGCACTTTATTAATTTGTTTTTCTGTTTCCTTTTTATCACTTTTTATAATTCAGCTGTTTGGTTTTTATTTCTTCCCCTTTTATGCCCCAGTGATAAGCTTTGGAAGACGTGGGAGTTTAGGAATGCATTTTCTTGTCTTTTCATGTTTCTCGTGTGTGTGTGTGTGTGTGTGTGTGTGTATGTGTGTGCTGAGGTTTGTGGATCAATTAAAGTGGAAAGACTTTATTGCTAGTATAGAGATCTCTTTAATGAGAGTCTGCTTTTCAGTGAGGTACTCTGGGCACAGCTAACCATAGACCTTTGTCTCTGTCCCAAGATCTCACTATCTTTGTTAATTTGGGGCCCCAATATCTAGTTCTCCAGAAATGAACCATGGTATTGTTGATGACACAAGGACAAACCAAATATTGTCGTAGAATGAAAAATAATAGCAACAACTATACCCTCTGGCAATAGCAACAAAATCTACAATAATAATTGAATCAAAGATAAACTAGATATGGACATATCGTAAGAATCAATAAAAGCTACCACTGTCCACCCTTAAAAATAGAAAGAGATCTGTAATTACAAACACAAAGACAAAATCAAATATTAGCAGACATTAAATATCTACTAAATGCAACAATGCAAATTATACCACTGTTAACAATAAAAAAGAATTAAATAATAGCATAAGGTTAACTAAATATCTAAAGATTAACAAAATTTAATAGTAATACTAGTAAAGACGGAGAGATATGAAACAGGAAAGTGAGAGAAATGAAATTTCAATAATATAGAAAAAGAAATTGAGTGGGAGGATAAAAATGTAACAGATAATATTAAGAAGTGAACAAAAAGTAATAGAATTAGATAAAAGTAACAGAAAAGAACAAACAAGAAAAAGAAGAAAAATAAAAATATGGAGCAAAATAAAGAACAGAGAAGAAAACAAAACAAAAGACAAAAAGCAAAAAAGAGGACCCAAACCCTCCAAAAAACCAATGAAGAAAAAAAGAAATGAATAAAATAAATTCCTCAATGTTTTTGAATGGGTTGTTTCTTTCCAGGGTGTGCAATAATGTAGTCCTCTAGGTAAGAAGGAAGGACAGTGAGTCACTACTAAGACCTATTTTTGTTTCCACACTCATATTATTATGTGTGAATGGCAAATCCTGCAGCACCTTTTATACTGAGTGTGGTTGGTCAGTGGTGTCCACCCTAGCACTGTAGTCCTTCCATCTGCTCCCAGTTTCCATATCCCTCTGTGTGTGTCAGTTCATGGCTCTCTTCACCAAGCTTTATGGCTTGTGGATTTGTGAGGTCCCCTTCCTGCTCCAGAGGTCCCTCTGTCCATACACTCCCCGTGGTGGCAACAATCCAAGCTGAGGTACATCCCTTGTGTCAGTAGAGACAGGTCCCTCTTTCCAGGAGCCAAGGTTCTTTTCCTGACTGCTTCATTCTTTTTTCTTCATCTTGCTCCATTTCTCCAGCTTTTCTGTAGTTTCTTGCTTTCCTGTCAGTTTCCTGTCTTGTTTCTCTACCAATTCCCACAGGTCCACTTTTTTTCTCTCTGTTCACTAAGTTGTTGTTTGCCAAGTGTCTGTATTCCAGGTCCCAGAGAGGCTACATTTTGCTGACAGTTTTTAATCTGCCATTTTTCTGACTTGAAGTCTATAACGAGACAGAAGTCACAGCAAGCCTCTAAAAGTGAAGTACATAATGTGACTCATGAGGAGGTGTGCTACATTACAAAGAACGACTTCAGTTATCTAACATATACAAACAGAAATCCAGGGAACATATGTGGGCATGAATATTAAGGGTGTGGGCTTATGTTGGAAGAAATTTAAAGTTGTATCAGGCCAAATTTATTGATGTAGAGATCAATAGTGGAGTAGGTAGAGATTCTACACCGTATTGCAGTCTGGGAAGTTAGAAAGGTCTCTAACATTTTGTTTAGTTGGTTGGCTAAAACATGGGCCAGAAGGTATTCTGCAGTGAGTGCATTGGAAACCTACCTTGTTTTAATGAAGAGGAAGGGATTCAAAGACTTATAAAGACAGTAATATTTAAATGCATGTGTCATTTAAGACCTCACTCACATTGAGAGGGGTACAGCAAACATCATGACTATGGGAAATTTGTGAAGGGATCTCAACATCTTCAAGTGCTTTGCAATTACCCTTCTGTGTTTGTCAGGCCTTATAGGGGAAACAAGAGTGAAAAACTTAATGCAGTGGGAATAATTGAATCCTGGAGTTGTAAGGACCAAGTGATAGCATTCGATTTTAAAGACAAGGTGGACATGGTAGTGTAATGAACAGCAGAGTCACAGCATCAATCAAGGAAAGTCTGATGCATGCAGTCCTATGGTATTAGTTAATTGGTCATTGTTTGCTAAGAGTGACCTAGAAAGCCTATTGAATTCTATCTTCATCTGTATAAATAAAAAAGTTCTAAATCATGCAAAAGTGAGTCATAGCCTTTCAGTCAGTTTCCAGACCTAAGCTGGTTTGCAGACCCAGAACCCTTAGAATGAAAAGAATGCTAGTTCCCTTTATGAAGGACCTTGTTACAGTGACAAAAATGTGTAGTGTTAACCTTTTTCCAGCCTTTCCCAAAGGAACTTACAGTGTAACTATGCATTATGAAAATGGAAATGATAAGAACTTTTAGAGACTACTGGACATTGGCTCTAAATGCATAGACATCCCGGAGGCCCCAAACATCTCTGGAGCCTTACCAGTCAAGGTAAGGGTTTCTGAAAGTCGATTGATGGAGTTTTAGTTTAGGTCCATCTAACAGTGAGTCCATTGAGTCCCTAAACTCATCCTGTAGTTATTTCCCAAGTTCCAGAATGCAGAATTGAAATAGATATACTCAGCAGGTGGCAGAATCCCTGCATTTGTTCCCTGACCTGTGGAATAAAAGTTATTGTGGGAAACATCAAGTGGAAATCACTAGAATTACCTCTTCCTAGGAAACAAAAAGCAATACCACATTCCTGCAAAAATTGCAGAGATTACTGCTACCATCAGGGGTTTCGAGAATATAAGGGTGACGATTCCCATCACATCTCCATTCAACTTTCCTATTTGGCCTGTGAAGAAGACAGATGAATCTTATTATGTGACAGTAGATTACTGTCAGCTTAGCCAGATGGGGACTCCAAATGCAGTTATTGTATCAAGTGTGATTTCATTGCTTGAGCAAATTAATGCCTCTCCTGATACCTAGTAAGCAGGTCCCATTACATTGATGATACTATGCTCATTGGACCTAGTGAGCAAGAAGTGGCAACCATTCTAGATTTATTGAGAATACATTTGCATGTCATAAGGTGGGGCATAAATCTGAGTAAAATACAAGAGTCTTGTATCTCCATAAAATTTCTAGAGCCTCAGTGATTTTGAGTATAATATCTTTTTTAAGAGCAAGGATAAATTGTAGCCTCTGACAGTCAAAAACAGGGCATGTGGAACTTTGAGTTTTGGAGACAATACAGTGGTACTTTGGTTCATAAATGCTTTTGTTTGTGAATAATTTGGTTTGCAATCAAAGGCATTTGGCAAAACTTCTGTTTTTGTTTGCGAATTCTGCATCAGGTGACCAATGCGACTGTGGGCCGTCTTTTCCACATGAACACAAAAGTGGCCATCTTTATGAGAATTGTGGAATGAATGAAGTTCATGAACAGAGGTGCCACTGTACAGTGGGCTCATCAGATTGTGGAGGCAACATATCCCTTATCTGAGTGTACCAGTCTCGTCCATTTTCTGAATGACCCCAAAAGCTGTGAGTTTTGAGAGGAGCACAGCAGAAGACAAGACTCCGAAATAGGTCTAGGTTACTATAAAAACTTCTCTGTCACTTGGACCAAATGATCCAGCAGGTCCAATAAAGTTTGAGATGGCAGTGGCAGATACTCATAGGGATGCTTTCTAGAGTCTTCGGCAGGACCTTAGAGGTGAATCTCAGTTCAGGTCTTTAGAATTTTGGAGCAACATCCTGACATTATTCTAAGATAGATACTCTCCTAATGAGAAATAACTTTGTTTGCTTCTGGGCCTAATAGAGACTGAATGCTTAACTATGGACTGCCAAGCTAACCTGTGACCTAACATGCCCAGCATGACCTGGTTGTTATCTGGCCCACCAAGCCCTAAAGTTGAACATTCACAACAATATTCCATTATAAAATGGAAGTGGTGTATATGTGGTTGGGCCTGAGCAGGTCCTGAAGACTGGAGCAAATTATGTGAAGTACCTCAAATCGTTCTGATCTCCACTCCTGCTGTACCATCTTCTCTCTCCCAGCCTGCATCTATGGACACATGAGGCGTTCTTTAAGGTCAATTGAAAGGAAAAAGGAAATCAGAGCCAGATGTATAGATGGTTCTAAGACATTCATGAAAGACAATGGTGAAGGGAAATACTCCCAGTGGGAGAACTTTGGGTAGTGTACTCAGTTGTTAGTGTTCCTTGGAGGGAGAAATGGTCAGATGTGTGATTACACACTAATTCATGGGCTATGGCCAAGGGTTTGGCTGGGTGGTCAGGGACTTGGAAGGATTTATTGGAAAATTGGTGTTATAGAAATTTGGGTGGAGAGCCACATAGATAGACCTCTTTAAAGAGGTAAAAAATGCAAATATATTTGTGTCTCTGGTGAATGCTCATCAAAGCCCAAAATTTTAATAATGAAATCAATAGACCGTTTAACTTGTTTCCCCAGTCCCCTCTGTCATTATCCAATAGGTTCACAGAAAAAGTGGCCATGGTGGCATGGGTGGAGGTTATGCACAAGCCCCAAAACATGGACTTCCATTCACCAGGGCCAACTTGGCTGTAGACACCGCTGAGTAACCAGTCTGCCAGCAGCAGAGACCATCAGTGAGTGTCTAATATGACATTATTCCCTGGACTACCTCCATCATGAAAGGGGAAGCATTTTGTTCTTCCTGGAATGGACACTTAATGTGGAAAGAGATTTTCTCTCCCTGAACTTGATGCTTTTGCCAAAACTACCATCCATGGACTAACATAATGCTTTATTCACTGTCATGGCACTCCACATAGCATTGCTCTTTGTGCATTCATACAAATTTTGTTGTGTATATTTTAGGTTTATAATATGATGTTATAGAAGAGATATATGATTATCTCTCTCTTTTTTTTTTTTGGTCCTGGGGATTGAACTCGGGTCCTTGCACTTGCGCAGCAGGCAGCAAAACCACTGAGGTAAATCCCCGGCCCAATTATCTCTTATATCATATAAGATTATATCATATCATATAAGATATATGATTACTACAATGAAGCAAATTAATATACTATAACTATCATCTCACACAGTCACTTTTTTGTGACCAGAGTATAATCTATTTATTTAACAACATTTCCTAATCCAATACAATTTGTTTCCTTTAGTTTTCCGGTTGTATATTAGATCTCTAGACTTGTTCATCCTACACATCCATTACTTCATATCCTTTGATCTACATCTTTCCATTTCCTCATTTTCTCCCCCTCCTTGTCCCTAGTAACTTGTTTTATTCTCTATCACTGCATGTATTTGATCTTCATTTTTTTTTTTTTTGGTACGGGGATTGAACTCGGGTCCTTGTGCTTGTGCAGCCGGCGGCGAAACCACTGAGCTAAATCTCCAGCCCTTGATCTTCATTTTTAACATTCTACATATAAGTAAGATCATGCATCATTTTTCTTTTTGTGCCTGGCTTATTTCACTAGCCTAATATCCTCTTCATCCATCAATGTTGTAGTAAACGTTGCCTTTTCCCCTTATTTTTACAGACTGAATAGTAAGTATTCTGTATATTATTATTATTAATATAGCATTTTCTTTATCCATTTGTTTGTCAATAGACATTTAGGTTATTTCCACTTATTGGCTTTTGTGAAGAAGCACACAGCATTGCTTCCAATCAAAGAAGTTACTTCATGCAAATGAGGTCTAGCTATGGGCTCATCAGATTCAGTGGTTTTATCACATTGCCCATTGTCCAGAACATCTCTTTTGACAGGACAATGCAATGACCCTTACATCCAGTTACCCTATATCCAGTTACAGCGCCAGCTAAGAGACAGTATCTTGTAGAAATGGCAAAAGTTTCTTTCAAGGCTTATATACTCTGAGTCAGCATTCGAGGCAACTATCGTCTTTTTCCCTTAGCCAGGATTTATGGGCCCAGGAATCAAGGGATGGAAATGAGAGTGGCACCATTCACTATTACCTCTAGTGAACCACCTGCAAAATTTTTGTTTCTTGTGCCCGTGACTTTACTTTCACTTGTTGTAGAAGTCCTAGTTCCAAAGGGGAGAATTCTGCCACAGGAGCTGCAATAATGATTCCATTGAACTGGAAGTTAAGAATGCCACCTGGACACTTTGGGCTTTCTCATGCCTCTGACTCGACATGACAAGAAGGGAGTTACTGTGTTTGTTGGGATAATTGATTCTAACTATCAAGGGGAACTTGGATTACTACTCCACAGTGGATATAAAACATAGTATATTTGGAATATGGGAGGTCCCTTAGGGCATCTCTTAGTATTACCATGACCTGTGATGAAGTTCAATGTAAAGCTACAATGGCCCAGTCTAGACAGGACTACTAACATCCCAGAAATTTTAGGAATGCAAGTTTGGGTCACCCAGACAAAGGACTACAATTAGCTACAGTGCTTTCTTAAGGAAAAGGTAGTAGAAGAAGATAGCCCTAAAGGTCATCTATGACTACATAATCAGGTACAGAAACAAGACTAATGTTATGAGTATTCCCTACTTATTTTGCTATGGATACCTGTGTGAATATGTAAATAAACACATATTAAGCAAATATCTTTGTTTTCTTTCTTGTCTTATTCCCTTGTCACAATCATAAAACATCTTGACTTTATATTATAATATTTAAGTATCATTGATTTTTCATCATAGTGTATAACTTATGGGATGTCAAGGAGAAGAATAAATATCATTTAACTCACTCAAAGCTTTACCTCTTCTTCTGGGGAAAGGGTTAATAAGCATCTTTTTGATTGTATGCAGGAGAGTTGTATCATATTGGGTGGAATTATGTCTTTATTTGGAGAGAAAGTGGGTTTAAGGAGATATGTAGGATATCAATATGACAAGGAGTGGACTTATGAAGGGTAATTTTATGTGTCATCTTGACCAGGCCACAAGATGCTTAGGTGACTGCTTAAATATTATTTCTAGGTGTGGCTGTGAGCAGTTTTCTTGGAGAGATTAGCACTTGAATTGGTCGACTGAGTAAAGCAAATGACCCTCCTCAATGGAATGGGCATACTCCAATCCAGTAAGGGTCTGTCAAAGGAGGAAGCAGGAAGAAGTCTTTGTCTGCCTGATGCTTGAGCTGAGACGTTAGTCTTCTCCTGCCTGCAAACTGGTACGTATGCCATTGGTGCTCCTGATTCTCAGGCCTTAGGGAGTGGACTAGAACTATTCTACTGGCTGACAGGCAGCACCTCTTAGGGCTTCACAGCCTCTATTGTTACATCTCTCTTTCTCTCTCCCCTCCTCTTCACATACACACCACAGTACAACTCCATTGGTTCTGTTTCTTTGGGGAACCCTGGCTAATCCACTTCCCTTTCTTGAAGGGAATGTATTAGGTTTGGGTGATATGGGAGGAGTTTTGGGATATGGCTAAGAGGAAGAGGAATTGGCAAATCATTAAATTGAATATATTTAGGTAGCTTCCGTTCATTTCTGTGTATAGTAAGCTATCCCTGTATGGGAATGGGTCCCAGCATTATTCCCCTGCCTACTCTAATAGCTCACCTGGCAATGTGAGAGAAGATGCAGGGTGAGAGGTATGTCACCGTAAAGGAATCCTTTGGTATTTGTCATTGAAAGTATGAGAAGAGTGTGAAGAAAACAATGTCAAGGATTCACCCCATGGAGTAACGCCCTGTCACTTATGGGGAATGCATATGTGGGTGCCAAGGTGGCTACTGTAGCATTTGTGCCTTGATGGCAGTCAGAGCCCTAGGGCCACTGGTGAGAGGAGCACATCCTGGGCATTGGGGCAGATAGAATAAGGCCATACCTTCAGGAAGTCAAATGCTGCAGCAGTAGTTTGAACAATAGGTAGATGTGACTCAGACACACACAGAGGAAAATGCATGGAGTGTTTCACACATGGATCTTTTCCTGATGTTATGTTTTTCAAATATTACATCTTTCTCATACTCACTGTTCTAAAACCCTATGAGTTGTGTAGTGGAATTTCTCTCTCCCTCTCTCAGAATTGAAACCAGGGCCCTGCACATGCTAGGTGGTAAGTGCTCTATCACTGAACTACACCCTCAGCCTCTTAGGATTTCTTTTAATTCTGCTTTCATATATTCCATCTGTTTTTTGCTAAGCTTCATTCTGAGTGATTTTATAGATTGTATCTTTTAATTCATCAGTTCTTTCTTTAGCAGCATCTGCTTTAAAATTCAGCCCATCCATTATGTATTTAATTTTAGTGATTGCATTTTTATTTCTAGATTTCTTATTTCAAGAACATGTATTTTTTTATAAAATGGAGTATTACTCAGCCATAAAGAATGAAAAACTAGAGACATTTATAGCTAAATGGATGCACATTGAGGTGATTCTCTAAAGTGAAATAAATAGGACATGCATGTGTAAATACTGAATAGTTTCTCTGGTGTGAGAAATTGAAAGTGTAAATAAGGACTAAAAGGTATAATAGATAATGTGAAATAGGAAGAAAAGGGGCAAAGGGGAAGGGGAAGTGGGAGGGGTAGGAGAAAAGAAAGAAGGGAATGGAATTATTATGAGAAAAAGAAAAAATGGAAATAAAGCCTTTGTAGATAGGGAGAGGTGGATGGGGTGAAGGGAGGGCAGGGGAATGGGGAAAAAATAAGAACCAAGATGGATTATGCAAAGGTACAAATTTCCAATGATGAATGTCATTATATTGTATACCTAAAATGTACCAATATAATTAATAAAAAATCCTATATGTTCTGTTTTGTTAAACCCAGTCCTTTCCTTACCTTATTGTAATCTCTTTTATCTCTTTGTACACTTTAAATATCTGTATTTTAAAGTTTCTTTTTGAGCTGAGTATAGTGGCACTTGGCTTATAATCCCACCACTCTGGGAGGCTGAGGCAGGAGGACTGCAAGTTTGATCCCAACCTAGGCAACTTAGCAACTTAGTGAGACCTTAGCTCAAAAGAAAAGTTTCTTTTTGGCTTTTTCCTCCTTCCATGTGGATTTCTTCTTCGTGAGGATTGTATTTATGGGTATTCTGAGTCCTAGAAATTTCCTGTGAATCAAGTTTGGTTTGGCTGAAGCTTTAAGAATTCCATCTGTAATGGTCTAGATTTTTTTTTTTTTTTTTTTTTTTTTGGTACCGGGGATCAAGCTTGGGACCTTGTGCTTGCAAGGAAGGGGCCGGAACCACTGAGTTAAATCCCTGCCCTGGGTTAGGTTTTTAATGCCAATTTCTCAGTGTAGTGTGCCTTATCATATAGGTCTTTTGACTTCAGGCCATGTGACTCTGTGTGGCTTGGGCCTAGGGTTTAATATTTTTTTAGAAGTTTCTTTCTATGGCCCCAGATAGTGAACTTCATCACTGGCAAAAAGATTAGGCCCCCATCACATGAAGGGTGACATTCCTGACCCCTGAGCGCATGCAGGAGGCTCAAGTCTAGGCCCCCAAGGCTAAGTTCTGAGGATTGGAGTCCTCTGTCACCCAGGCAGGTATTAAAGACCCAAGCCCCAGGTGTCTATTTTTAAAATAATTACCCTATAAAGTTTTGGCTGCAGTTTCTGATCACTACTCTGGCTTTGAATTTTGTCTTTATTTTTAACACTTAGAATATTTTCTTTTTTGTTTATAATTTAGCTATGAATGTAAAGCTTGTTGTTTTTAAATTGTGCCCAGAGTTTCTGTGTGTTTAGAGCTAGAACAGGGAGGGCAATATTGGGGCAGAAGCAGGGGGTTGTGGTAGCTTCCACGTCCATCATCTGTTTGCATGTATGTAAGGTGAAATTATGTACTTTAGGGCTCTGTGACTTGCTCATCATTAGTTCCCCAGTGCCATAGTTTTATGCTATATAAATAATAATACCTAGCGCATTGTAGGTATTATTCTATGTGTTTTCATGTTATATCATTGCAGACTGCAAGTATTAGGGACACTTAGCATTATCTCCATTTTGAACATGAGGAAACTAAAACTCAAACACTCAAATAATTTTTGCAGATACAGCCAATAGATGACAAAGGAAGATGAGCATCCAAATCGTACAGAAACTCCCAAAGCCTCCATTGTAGCATACTCTTAGTTTCTCCAATTCTTCCTCCTGAACTGCTTTCCTAGAAAATTGCAGTTTACATGCCTTCTTCCTTGATGACATTATCTAGGTTATTTTTCTACAGAATTTGTCTATAACAGCATATTACACTATATATTACTTTCCCTTCCCCCAGTGGCACAAGCCTTCGGGTTACAGGTGACTGCCAAAGACAAAGGAAGTCCAGTTCAAGTTTAGTGGATTACTGTGTAGATTTTCTCTTGGTTCCCAGCTGAGATATTAACTGGGAGGTAAGCACTAAATAAATATGTCACAGGGCTGAGGTATTTTTGAAAGTTTGTAAGGGGAACCTGTAGTTTCCTTTCACCTTGCCCATAAAATTACTTGTATTTCCACCTATATTTATTTTGATAATCAAACTTATCCATCAACCATATCCCTCCCTTCCTGTACCTCTAACTTCTCTACTGATCCATTTCAGTGATATTTAATTAGTTAGTTGTTATTTAAATTACACTGAACACAAACTTGCAGCAGGATGCCTCTCTGTTTTCAGATATGGACACACACACAGACACAGACACACACAGACACACACACACACACACACACACACACACACACACACACACACACACACACACACACACACACACCGGGCAAGGACTTTGGCTTTCTGATGACTGTGAAGGGGTCAGAAGATACAGCCTGGAAGTGTGAAGGCACAAAATCCCTGTGAGACGAACTTTGACAGATAAAATTCCAGGGTAGGCAAGCAAAGGATAAATTCTCACCCATCTCCCCCCTGCAGCCAACTTGGAGGTGGTATCTCTTCTTACAGCCCCTCACAAAGGCCTGCAAATACACCTGATGAGCAACCTGGTGCGTGTCTCTGTTGCTTGTAAAAAGGGGCACTCAAAGCTTCGGTGCAGTTTGCATCTCTTCTTTTCTAATCTCCCTCTTTCTTCACCCTAACTTAACCCTGGGTTTGCATTTCATAAATAAAGAAGTGTTTCAGTCCTAGGCTCTGTTTCCTAGAGGGTCTGGACTAATAAACCTATCATAAAATTTTTTTCCTTCAGCCTATATATCTCTCTATCCACTTTCCTTACATCTTGCTTTCTTTGAAACTTTTTGAAAGAGATTTGTTTCTGTATCTCTTATTTGGATTTATTCCTCACTCTGGCTTATCTCTATCATTTTTCTAAAACTGCCTTTACCAAGACCAGTAGTGACCTTTTCTTGTTGTTAAATTGAAAGGATAATTTTCAGCCTTTATCTTACTTGATCTGTCTGCAGGACTTGATACTGACCTCACCTTATTCTTCAAACATTGTGTTACCCTGACTTTCAGACAATGCACTTCTTGGTTTTTGTCTTGCTGTTATAGCTGCTCCATCTCAGGCACCTTTATATATTTTGTCAAAATTGGTGTTTTCCAGGGTTCTGTGCTCAGTTTCTTCCCTCTCCTCCCCTCCCCGCCTCCTTTCCCTTCCCTCTCTTCTCTCTCTATAGCCTATCCCTGGGAAGTCTTATTCATTCATGTACTTCAAGTGCTAGTAACCTCCCATACTATTTTATACTGTACTTAGCTTTCTCTTTTGAGTACTGAATTCTTAAAAAGACTCATCTACTGAATATTTTCTCTACTGACTACTGCTATTTAGCAGTCCAAAAATGGAACTCAGCATCCTCCTCTCACCAGAATCTGTCCCTCTTTCTGCCTTCTCTGTCTCAGGGCCTGGACTGATGCCTCTGTTTCCAATCTAGAAACTGAGTGCCACCCTTACTCACAACTTCAACCCCAATGAGGTTACTGGACTCATCCCAGGTTCCCCAGGACTTTCTTGACATTAGCATGAAAGATGCCACATCCACGGGACCTGTTGGCTCCGTGAGAACCAGAATGGCCTGCCCATAACTGGCCCCATTTAAAAACTGGCACTCCTGGGCTGGGGATTTAGCTCAGTGGCTCCACCACCTGCCTTGCAAGCGCGAGGACCCAAGTTCAATCCCCGGTACCAAAAAACCCCCCAAAACAAACAAACAAACAAAAAACCTGGCACTCATATGTCCTAGGAACACTTTCAGCCCTAGGCAAGGTGCAGTTTTTAAGATTGCTGGCATGGCCCCTTATAGAAGGCTCCTGCTTCTTCCTCTAGACTCATCTCTTTTCCCTTTCTTCATCCACTGTGTCAGCTCAGATGTCAGCTGTCCCCTGTACAAAAACAGCCCTTGTTTTAATTTTACACCTCATGGACATAGAACTCTTGTATAGCTCCACATTCTCTTCCCCAAGTCTAGGTTTATAAAATCTTAGTGAGAAACACAGAATTCACAGGAGAGAGGAAGGGGATATTCTATCACAAGCTGTGTGGTAACAACCATTTGACATTTTTTTCCCTCCAAAGTTCTTTCTCACTGTGACACTCATGGGATTTCTGTTTTTGTCTTTATTTTCCCCCTAAGGTATACAGTCTTCCTGGATGTGCCCCTCCCTGCACACACGTTCTTCACATTCATCTTTTTACTATACCAAGCAATTTGGCTTTGCCCAGCTCCATCAAAAGGCTCAACATAACAAAATGTTCTATTTCCAGATTCTGTTCTTGTTTAATGACCATCATTTTTTAGCTGGAATATGTCCCTTGAGGTCTCACCTCTCATCTCAAGTAGCTTATTAAAACATTTCTTTAAAAATACTGTGCAAGACTCTTAGAGGAATTGTACCAGCTGCTAAGAGAGGAAAAGTTTCTTCACGTTGTTACATGAATTTCAGCCATACTAGCTTTGTTGCAGTTTTAATAGTATTCCTTATTCTGCTCTACTGTATCTGAACATAAGTTGCCAAATTTGTCTGGAACACTTTAAAGAGAACCCGTGATACATGTTGTTCACGAGCTTGACTTAGACAAAAAATGTCCCTAATTGTATCATGACTCATTTCAGCAGTTTTAATCATCTTTGCATGATGAAATTCACTGCATTGGTCTCTAAGGGATTAGGAACAAAACGAATTTTAGTTTCCAAAAGTGATTTTTCAAAACTTCCAATGAAGTTTATTCAGAGTATGAAAGGGGCCTAATAATTAAATAAGTCTTAGGTTGATTATAAGTCCAAGAATCAGTACAAAACTGCAATCCATGGTCCCTTAGAAAGCAACATTATACCGAACACATGGCCTTTGGACTCAGTCCACAAAATCGTATTATTTGAAAGTTGGTCACATTTAGCTAGACTAATTTATTTTTGAAAATTTCATTGTGACTTCATTTTTATAAATGCAAATAATGGAGGATTTTAAGGTGACCATGGATTAAAACATTGCCTGTGGAGAGTCAGAGCACTTGGGTTTCTCAATGCCCTTTCTTAGGACTTAAGACATTGAAATTCCACGACAGAGGCTGAAGACTTTAAAAACACTGGACAAGGAAGTTACAACTCTTATTATTGAGACAAGCATATTCATCACCTATTTGGAGTTGATCCAGAAGTCTACAAGTAAAAACAAAACAAAACAGACAAACAAAAAACATTGCCAATATCACCTTGAAGACAGTGTAGATGAGTATAAAGAATGCATAGAGTTAAGAAACTCAGATTTCTGTTCCAGCTGTTTTTGTGGGTTATTTTAAACTTTGCACTATCTTCATTTAAAAATTCTTTACATTTGGATTTTAAGAAGATGCTTCTCTTGTTTCTTTCTCAGGTAGAAAATTTAAAAGTTCTTTGTAGTCATAGGTGGGCCAAGCATTTTTTTCAGATTCACAAGGAGCAAGCGGGAGGAGTTTCACTCTACCAATGTAGTGACCTTTCCACTATCCAAATATACATCTGTCTGTCCTTCCCTTCTTTCAACAAATACAATTCCTGAGGGCTGGTTGTAACTCAAATTGGTTGAAAGTCAATACAGCTGAGATTTGGATGTTTACCTGGAGACATGCTGTAGATAACAAAAGGCAGATGAATCTTCCATTGACCTAATTAACCCGAATTGTTTGTATGTCAGGCTGGTCATAACTTGAGGGTCCACTGTATTTATTGAGGACTTACATGCACAGACCAGATATGATTCTTGTCCTCATGGAGCATATACTATTGTGCAAATAGCAAATGGGCAATTTACATCCAGACTGACAAAGGCTATGACTGAGAAGAATGGGGAAATGTGAGATATTTGGATTGGGGGAATGGTTGTTAGGGAAAATTTT
The DNA here is from genome assembly GCF_053883595.1 of Heterocephalus glaber. Lineage (NCBI taxonomy): Eukaryota > Metazoa > Chordata > Mammalia > Rodentia > Bathyergidae > Heterocephalus > Heterocephalus glaber. Next base: position 23,870,633 of record NW_028258296.1, on the reverse strand, counting down.
CCACCAATGTGGTGTCCAGGCTGACAACTGATCCTTGCATCACCAAGGAAAATAAGGGACATAGATTTGGCCTCATGGAGTACATGAGTAACATCAAGACAAAAAGGAGTCATAGAATGTTTCAGGTGTTAGGAACATTGTGTGTGAAAGCCCTCAGGAAAGAGTTAGTGTGATTACGAAAAGCTTAAGGTAGCTGCTTTTCCGGGTAAGAAATATTTATTTTAATTGCTTATAGGCAATGTAATATCTAATTCCATAGACTATATGTGAAAGGTGTGAGGTTTAGTCATTTGCAGCTGCTCTTTGGCCTCAAGTCTTAGCACTGAATTGTACCAACTCTGTCTTTTTTTTCCACTCAAGCCTTTTATAGTGGATTGCTAAGAATTCAGTGTTTTGGATTTTAAGGCATGATACTTTGAATTGAAACACTGTAATTATGAGAGTATGATTCCCCTTGCTTCTCATGTAAGAAGAGGAAAATAGGACACAGAGAGGTTGGGTACTTTTCCCTAGGTTGCACATTTATTTAGTTGTAGCTATTAAATCAAATACAGGCTAGACTTAGGCCAACAATGGTCTTCACACATTAACGTCAGGAAGAGCTGGCATTATAATATTCAAAGATAAATAACAACCAAAGTCTAAGTACTACCTCAAAATACAAAACAATCAGGCAACTTATCAGTGAGACAAGAATATTCTTTGTCTGTTTTTTTTTGGTACCAGGGATGGAACTAATATTCTTTGTCTGAATTGAGTGGTCAAGAAGCCGTCTAGGCATAAAACATGGCCAATCACTTGCAGTAGCCTCTTTCTACAAAATTCTGTTAGAGTACTATGGGTTTAAGCTTGACAGCATCTGTGTCCAGGAGAGTTACCTTGAAACTGGTAGCTAGGTGTGTACAAACTAGGCTCCTAGACAATGGTTAGGAGGGACAGAGACCTCACGAGCAAGAAAAAGGTGAATATAAACTTCTGTTAATCTATGGCTGACAGTTTATGATGGATTCTTAAGAAAATTGAACTACTGAACATAACTAGAGTAATTATTAAAGATCTCCAGGGCCCGGGGATTTAGCTCAGTGGTGCTGCCGCCTGCCTTGCAAGCACAAGGTCCCAAGCTCGATCCCCAGTACCCCTCCCCCCAAAAAAAGATCTCCAGCACTTACCAACAACTAATCAGAGAGCAAAACAGCAGAAAGAAAAATAGAATACCGTCCCCCTACCAGTCTGATTACTCAATGCATAGGTAATTTAGGAATGATGAAGAGAAGTGGGTGTATCCTGTGGGAAGACTGTATTGCTGCTTCTGAAGTCTAAGGGCTGTATTTTATAGTAAGAAACATTAATCATTCAAATATCTTCATGTCCACTTCCCCTAGGATGTATGCACCAGGCAATGGCAAAACTTCTGTTACTATTGTTTTCCTGACACGGGAAACGTTCCAGATGATGTCTTAATCCTTGAGTGAATTAAAAAGGTCCTAAAAGTGAACTTTATCCCCAGTTATTTTTTCTACCATAAAACTCTGTATCTGTTAGGAATCTTTCAGTGCCAGTGACAGAATACCTGACAAGTCTGTATAAGTAAAACATTTATTGGCTCATATATTTGAAAGGGCCAGAGGTAGGGTTTATCATAGACACAGTTTGATCTGAAGATTCCAGTGATGAGTTTCCTATCATCTTTCAACTTTTTCTTCCTCTTTGAGTCAGCTTCATCACTGGGCTGTTTTCCTCATGAGAAAAGATGGCTGTGGCATTTCCAAATCTCACATCTGCATCTGAAAAATTTAGCAGTACAGTGACACCCACCCCCAGTCAGTTATCAAGACCAGGGAGTTGAGAGTATGAGAGTTTGTTTGAGTGAAACAGGAACCTCTGTGGAGGTGACTGGGGTCCTACTTATCTAAATAACACAACAGAGAATAAAGTTGGGAGGATTGCCCTAAAGGAAGTTCTGTTACTAGATGCATGGGAAAGTAGATGCTAAATAGCAAAGGAAAAATATCTTCCACCTGAGATTTTTAAAAAATTATTTTTTTGTGGCAGTCCTTCTGAAAGGATTTCCAATTAGGTTTGACTTTTGGTTGAGTTAGGATCCAATTTCGGGTGCATAAAGTAAAGATTCAAAATAACAGTTGGATAAATATGATAGAAATTTATTTCATACTTATTTAAAGTCTGAGATGGTATGGTGTCTCTGCACTAAAAAATTCTAAGTGGGGCTGGGGATTTAGCTCAGTGGTGCTGCCACATGCCTCACAAGCGCAGGGTCCTGAGTTCGATCCCTGGTACAAAAAAAAACAAAAACAAAAAAACAAAAACTAAGTGACCAGGCTCCTGTTTTGCTGTGTCTTGCATTTTTGTGGTTCAACATTGAGTCACTGGTGTCCCAATTCCAACCTGTCAGCAGAAGACAAGTAGGGGAAGAATGTATCCCGTCCCTTTAAGTTAGGGTTTCTCAATGTCAGACTACTGATATTCTGAGTAAGATAAGAATTTGTTGCAGAGGGATACCCTATGTATTTAGGATGTTTAGCAGCATCCTTGGCCTCTGCCCTCTTGATGCCAATAATGTTACCCCCATTCACGTGTGACAAATCAGAGTGACTCCAGACATAACCAAGTGTACCCTGGTGGTAGCATATTTTACTTCTCATATTCAGCTGGAACTGAATTGCGTGGTTATACATAGTTGTAAGGGAGACTGGGAAGTGTGGTCCTTTTTTTTCTTGATGGCTATATTCCATGAAGAATGGATCTACTAATAATTTCTGCCACAGTGTTCGAGTGTATGTCATTTACTGTTAATATGAATCCAGGAGAACAATGATGATAACAGGCAATATTTATTTAATTTTTGCCTTTATTTACCTCAAAGATTCTATAAAATATTCCTAAATATGTTTGAAACTCTTTAGAATGCATTTTGTATTAGTGGAATACATTTATTTATTTATTTATATATTTATATATTTATTTATTTATGTGTGGAATACTTTTAAACTTCAACTTACGGGGACCTGGGGAATCCATGAAACCATATTTAGATGTGTCTTACAAATGATATTTTCACTGGTGCCCACTTTCAGGGCACTGAAGTCTATGTCAAGTGCAATTTACAGTCACTCTCAAATCTTTCTGTCCAAAGCTGTTACAGAATTTTGCCTACCACTGGTACCAACTAAAGTTACCAGGGTTTAGTTGCTATGTTACAAATCTCTTCCCACTTCTAATTGTGGCTCCTGATGAAGTACCAATGAAGGATTCTGACATATTATAGATATTTTGGTGAATCTGGCTTTTTTTTCCCCACATAACTTCATATAACATGTATTTTGCTACTCAGGGAGACCATTTATTGGGTTTATGTCTTCTTTTTTGCCACTTTTTTATTCATTAAGTTTATTGGTACATTTTAGGTATTCAATATGATAACATTCATCATTGGGAGTTTGTACCTGTACATATCTTGGTTCCTATTTTTTCCCCATTCCCCTGCCCTCCCTTCACCCCCTCCACCCCTACCTATGTACAAAGACTTTGTTTCTGCTTTTTCCTTTTCTCATATTTTATCCTTTCCCTTCTTTCTTTTCTCCTACCCAGTTCCCCTTCCCCTTCTCCTTTGGACCTTTTCTTTCTATTTCACATTATATATTATACATTTTGGTTCTCATTTGCACTTTCAGTTTCTCACACTAGAGAAACTATTTGGCATTTACACATGTGTGTCCTATTTATTTCATTTAAGAGTATGGCCTCAATGTGCATCCACTTAGCTATAAATGTCTCTAGTTTCTCATTTTTTATGGCTGAGTAGTACTTCATTTTATAAAAGAAATCCCGCATCTTCTTTATCAAGTCACCAGTTGATGGGCATTTGGGCTGTTTGCAAGATTTAGCTATTACAAACTGTGCCACTATAAACATGCATGTGCATATATCGCTGTGGTATGCTTTTAATTCTTTTGGGAAGATACTCAGTAGATGAATAGCTGAGTCAAATGGGACCTCTAATCCTAGTTTTTTGAGGTGTCTCCATACTGATTTCCACAGTGCTTGCACCATTCCCACCAACAGTGGAGCAGTGTTCCTTTTTCTCCACAGCCCCACCAGTATTTGTTGTTGATTGATTTCTTGATAGCAGCCATTCTTTCTGGAGTTAGGTGGAATCTCAGCACAGTTTTCATTTGCATCTCTTGGATGACCAGTGATGTTAAACATTTTTTCATATGTCTATTCACTGCTTTTACTTCTTTGTCTGAGAAATGTCTGTTCATTTCAGATGCCCATTTTTGGATTGGGTCTTTAAATTTGAGAGGTCTGAGTTTTTAAAGTTCTTTATATATTCTAGATAATAGACCTTTGTCTGAGGAACAGCTGGCAAATATTTTTTCCCACATTGTGGGTTGTCTCTTCACTCTGTTAGTGGGTTCTCTTGCTGTGCAGAAGCTTTTTAATAAGATGAGATCCCAGTTGTTGGTTTTTTGTGCAAGTTCACGTGGAACTGAGGTTTTGTTCATGAAGTCTTTTCCTATGCCATTGTCTTCAAGAGTTCTACCTAACCTCTCTTCCAGCAGGTTTAGTGTTTATGTTTTAATATTTAGATCTTTGAACCATTTCAATTTTAGTTTAGTGCATGGTGAGAGATATAGGTCTAGTTTTAATCTTTGGCAAGTTGAAACCCAATTTTTCCAGCACCATTTATTAAAGTGGCTATCTTTCCTCCAGTGAGCGTATTTGGCTCCTTTGCTGAAGATGAGGTGACTGAGTGTGTCTGGAGTAGTTTCTGCATCTTCTAATCTAGTCCATTGATCCTCAGGTCTGCTTCTTTGCCAGTACCATGCTGTTTTTAATCACAATAGCTTTGTAGTATAGTTTCAAGTTGGGGATTGTGATACCTCCTACTTTTTCTTTGTTGCCTGGAGTTGCTTTTGCTATTCTAGATTTCTTCTAGTTCCAAATTAATTTTTGGATTGTTTTCTCTAGTTCTGTGAAATATTCTGTTGGAATTTCAATTGGAATTGCATTGAATCTATATAGCAGTTTTGGAAGTATGGCCATTTTCACTATATTGGTTCTTCCTACCAAGGAGGAGCAAGGGATGTCTTTCCATTTTCTGATACCCTCTTTGATCTCTTTTTTCAGAGTGCTATAGTTTTCAGAGTAGAGGTCTTTATTTCTTTCATTAGATTGATTCCTAGGTATTTCATTTTTGGGGATGCTATTGTGAAAGGAATTGTTTCTCCGGTTCTTCTCTCAGTGAGTCTGTTGTTTGTGTAGAGGAAGGCTATTGAATTTTGTGCATTGACCTTGTATCCAGCTACTCTACTGAATTTTGTTATTAAGTTTAGGAGTCTTTTGGTGGAGTTCTTGGGCTTTGTTATATAGAGTATCATGTCATCTGCAAACAATGACAATTTAACTTCTTTATTTCCTATCCTTATTCCTCTTATTTCTCACTCTTGTCCAGTTGCTGTGGTTAATGTTTCCAGAACTATATTGAACAGGAGTTGTGATAATGGGCATCCTTGTCTTGTTCCTGATTTTAGTGTGAAATATTTCAGTTTTTGACCATTTAGTATGATGTTGACTGTTGGTTTTTCATAGATGGCTTTTATCAGGTTAAGATAAAGACCATCTATTCCAGTTTTTATCATGAATGGGTGTTAGATTTTGTCAAATGCTTTTTCTGCATCTATTAAGATGATCATATGGTTTTTTCCTTGGCTATGTTAATATAGTGTATTGCATTTATTGATTTGTGTATGTGGAATCATCCCTGCATCCCTGGGATGACTCCTACTTGATCAGAGTGTGTGATCTTCTTGATGATCCTCTTTTTCTGTTTGCCATTTTCTTATTAAGGATTTTTGCATCTATGTTCATTAGTGAGATTGGCTGATAGTTCTCTTTTTCGGTTGGGTCTTTCTGTGCTTTGGGGATCAAGGTGATGCTCGCTTCTAGGAATGAATTTGGGAGGATTGCATCCCTTTCAATTTCATTGAAGAGTTTAAACAGTAATGGCAATAGTTCTTCTCTAAATGTCTTTGTAGAATTCAGCAGTAGGAGCCATCAGGACCCAGGCTTTTCTTTGTTGTTAAGTTTTTAATTACATTTTCAATTTCATTGATTGATATTGAGTTGTTTAGAATTTTTAGGTGTTCTTGTTCAACTTTGATAATTCATATCCATTTAGCAATCTGTCCATTTCTTATTGGCATATAGGTTCTCAAAGTAGGTATTGATGATCCGCTGGACTTCTGCTGGGTCTGTTGTAAATTTCACCCTTTTCATTTCCTGATTGCATAGATTTGGACCTTTTCTTTCTTTTTTTGATAAGGTTAGCTAAGGTTTGTCAATTTTGTTTATTTTTTTGAAGAACCAACTTTGCTTAATTGATTTTTTTGTATTGTTCTCTTAGTCTACATTGCATTGATATCTGGTCTGATCTTTATTATTTCCTCCTTTGCATGAGCTTTGAATTTGTCTTGCTTTTCTTTTTCTAGAAGCTTGAGGTTCAGCATTAGGTTGTTTATTTGAGCTTGCTCTGTTTTCCTAATATGGGTATTCAGTGCTATGAATTTCCCTCATAAGACCACTTTCATTGTGTCCCATAAAGTCAGATACGTTGTACTGACATTGTCATTTAATTGTAGAAACTGTCTGTGACCATTTCCTCTGTGACCCATTGGTTGTTCAGAAGTGTGTTGTTCAATTTCCATGTGTTTATGAAGTTCTTGTGATTTCTTTTGCTATTGATCTCCAATTTCATTGCATTATGATCTGATAATATACAGGGGATAACTTCAGTTCCTTTGCATTTACTTAAATATTTTCTATGAGCAAATATGTGGTCTATTTTGGAGAATGACCCGAGTGCAGCTGAAAAGAGTGTGTATTCTGATTTTGCGGGGTGGAGCACTCTGTAAACATCTTTTAGGCCCATTTGTTCAAGAGTTTGGTTGAATTCCAGTGTGTTGTTACTGATTTTTTTGTCTAGTTGATCTGTCTATTTGCGACAGTGGGGTATTGAGGCCCCCTACTACTATTGTATTAGTGCTTATTTGATTTTTCATGTCCATTAATATTTTTGTTATATAGTTGGGTGCACTAGTATTTGGTGCATATATATATATTTATGATTGTCATCTCTTCGTCTTGGATCGTTCCCTTTACAAGGATGTAATGACCTTCTTTGTCTCTCTTAATTAGTCTGGGTTTGAAATCCATTTTGTCTGCAAATAGGATCAATACTCCTGCTTTTTTTTGGTTCCTGTCACATGGAGTATTGTTTTCCACCTTTTAACTTTCAGTCTATGAATTTCTTTTTTAATTAAATGTATTTCTTGTACATAGCATATTGTTGGATCTTGCTTCTTCATCTATTCTGACAGGCTATTTCTTTTGATTGGTGAATTGAGACCATTAACATTGATGGTTATAATTGATATGTATTGACTTATCCTTGTCATGATCCTTTCCTGTTGTTGGATTCCCCCCTTTGCATTTAATTTCTTGTCATGTATGATGGATTCATTCTGTGAGCTTCATGGGGTTATGACCCTCATTTCTTTTCCTAGGATATTGTTTAAAATTTTTTGGAGTGCTGATTTGGTATTCATGAAGTTCTTCATGTGTTCTTTGTTGTGAAGGTATCTTATATTTCCAATGAAAGATAATTTTGCAGGGTACATCAATCTGAGTTGGAGGTTGTTTTCTTTTAGGGCTTGAAATACTTCATTCCAGGCTGTTCTTGACTTCAGGGTTTTTGTTGAGAAGTCTGCTGTGATTATGATGGGCTTTCCTTTGTATGTGATTTGTTTCTTTTCTCCAACTGCTTATAATATTTTGTTCTTCTGGTGTTTTTCTGGAATCTTGACTATTATATGCCTAGGTATAGATTTTTTTTTTGATCATGGCTAATTGGAGTTCTGTATGCCTCACTTATCTGTATGTCAATTTTTTTTCTCCTGCTTGAGAAGTTTTCTACCATTACTTCTGTGAATAGGTTTTTTAAAAGTCATTTGTACTATTTCCTATTTTTACATTGGCTCTGATCAGTTTTATGTTATTGTTCTTTGCATCATCTACCAGCTGCTGGATTGATTTCTCATGGTCCCTTGCTATTTTTAAAACTCTTTCTTTCCTGGTCACTAACCACAATCCTGTCTTCTATATCTGATATTCTGTCCTCACACTGGCTCATTCTGCTGTGTAGACTTTCAGTGGAGTTTTTATTCTCCTGGATATCTGTTTGAGTCTGTTTTATGGATTCCATTTCTTTCCTATGCTGGGATTCCATCATGTTCTTGAGCTCCTCTATTTTTTCTATCTGTGTCTTCTCTAAAGTTATTAATCATGTATTTCACTATGGTCACCATCTCTGTTGTTATCTGAGAAATTATTTGCAATTTCATTTTTTCCAGATCCTCTTTTGTTGCTACTTTAGGGACTCTAGATGGTTGAGTTTCAGATTGTTCCATTTCACTCCCTGGATTTCCCTTTGGCAATCTTGAAGTCTGGGTTTGCATCTTGTTTAGGTGTCTTCTCATTTCTATTTTTTTGTTATTGTTGAAGGTTTTGATTTAATTTGCTGCTTATAAATTGCTTGTTGCAAGTATCTTTATTGCTAGTATTTAGAGCCTTTAGGCAATGGTTACTTCTTAGATTGTCTTCTTGGTATAGTTGACCTTTGGTTTTCGAGTCTGCTATGGCCTTTCAGTGATCTCATTCTTGGTATATACAGTAAAACAACTAACTAGAGCAACCACATCACCTTGGCCAAAGTAATACAATCAGCAGCAACAATATCATCAAACACACCTTAGAAAATGAAAATTGTGGTAGCTATTTTTCTGATACCTTTAACTGCATAAACTAGACTTGTGGTTATATACCAAAATCAAGGACCAACCAGAAATATGTTTATAGTTAATAAGCCCTTCAATATAGTTACCCTTTGAGGAGAAAACTTAGAAGGAGTCAAGGGGAATAGAGAGATAGAAGGATAGGTTAGAAGTAGGCCTAAAGGACTCAGGAGGATCATGCAGACTTTGGGAAACTGGTGAAGACAGGAGGAAAAGAGAGAAGGAAGGAACAGAAACAAGAACAGAAAAACTAGCAGCAACTTGAAAACTGGAAACTGTATCCACTCTTTTAAAAATAAGAACAATCTTTGGGGCCAGGGATTAGCTCAGTGGTGCCACTGCCTGCTTCACAAGTGCAAGGTCCCAAGTTGGATCCCAGGTACCAAAAAATAAATAAATAAACAAACAAATAAATAAATAAGAAAGAACAATCATGAAAATAACAGAATAGGACAGAAACAGGAACAAGGAGAGAAATAAAGAAGAAAAGAGAAGTAAAAGAAAAAAAGAAGAAAGAAAGAAAGAAAGAAAGAAAAAGAAAAGAAAGACAGAAAGGGAGAAAAAAGGTTCTCTTCCAGGCATGACTTTGTTATTGCTGGTATACAATGTGGACAGCAGCATGCAGAGCTGAGTTGATTAATCTCAACAAATCAGCTGTAGTCCAGTGAGATTCAGGCTGGTTTCTGGCTTTGAGGCCAGAATTGAGCTCCCTCACCTCCTGCGGATTAGAACTCTACAAGGTTCTACTGTAGCTTTGAGCAACCCTTCCCCCCCAGCAGGTCCAGGTTCAGTAGGAGGTGCTGGTCACAGCAGCTCATCAATTGCTGTATTGTGCTATGTCTTCGCTCTTCCAGTGGGCTTCAATTTTCAAAAACAACAAGCCTAGGAGAGGCTCTCTTTGCTGCTCACCACTGCATCATCTTTCTGAGCTCATAGCAATGGCTCTCTGGTCCCACGTGCCACTGCCATAGGGATCTGGACCTGAGGGATGCCCTCTCAGGGAGGCCACACATCTCTGGAGGCCACACACATATCTTGCAGGATCTGGGAATGGGGGAGTTGGGCTCTATAGCAAGCTTATTGGTATTGGGATGGGAGATAATTTTTGAATGATGCCATTTTGATGTGTTCAGTCATTCTTCCATCCTCTGATGACTTAAACATTGCTACTTAATCAAGCATTCTCATAGCAGAATTCTCCGTTCCATAGGTAACTAGAATTCAGGTGTAATATCCTATATATTTTTCAGTGTACTTGTGGAGTTCACTCATTCCTCTCAGTCATTCATTATTTTCACACATCAATTGACTGTCTACTATGTAAAAGAATGTACTGATCCTTAAGAGTTGCAAATGTGAGTACAACCAACCAGGCCCCCACAGTCTAAGTGGTGGTGAACCTATGGCATATATGTCTCAGTGGGCTGTTTGTATCATTGAAAGCTCTTAAAGTTTTGCCATCACTACAGGTTTCTAGGGTGGTAGGTCCCTCTTTCTGCAGTTAACAGTTTGTGGATTCCACTCTGTCCTTTCTTCCATTGGGAGTTCTTGATTTTCCTGGAAGATGTTTGATTTGCTCTGTAATGGTTCATCATTTAAAATGCTTTTTAGAAAGAATTATCGAAAAGTTTTTTGATTGTGGTAAAATATGCATAACATTACATTTACTCTTTTAACCTTTTTTAAATGTACAATTTTGTGGCATTAATTACATTCACACTGTAGTACAACTATCACCACCATCCATTTCCAGAAACTTTTCATTTTGCTCAACTAAAACTCTCTGCTTATTGAACAATGACTCATTATTCTCTCTCCCCAGCCTCTGGCAACCACCATTCTACTTTACATCTCTATGCCTTTGATTGCACTAGGATTTCATACAAGTGGAATCATACAGTATTTGTTCTTTTGTGTCTGGCTTATTTCATTTAACCTAACGTCTTCAAGTTTCATCCATATTATAGCATGGGTTAGAATTTCCTCCTTTTTTAAAAGAATGAATAATATTCAACTGTATGTGTATATCAAAGGAATTTTAGAAGTTCAGTGAACTAGGAATGGACTGGAATGTTTCTATTTGTCCTTTTGGAGCTTCATCTTGAATACTATGACCTACATGCCCCCAAATCTTGCACTAGTAAATATAAACACTTCATAGCAGGGCATTTAGTGCTGTGATCTTAATGAACTAAGCTATAAAATTTGTAATTGTCATTTAATAAGAAAATATTATTTATAATAAATTAAAATCAAGTACTGCCACTTTTTCTTAGTAGTAAATCCCTAAGATGGGTTTGTCAGATTATTGTTTGATAAGTCTCTTGAAGAGTTTTAGCTGTCTAGCTGGGTATGGTGGTACATACCTATAATCCCAGCACTCAAGAGGTTGAGGCAGGAGGATCACTGAGAGTTTGGGGACAGTTTGGGCTACAAAGTGAGTTCAAGGCCAGCCTGGGCTACATAATAAGACCCTGTCTCAAAAAAAAAAAAAAAAAAGAATTTTACCTATCTTAATAGCATTAAGAATATTTGAAAATATTAGAAACTATTTCTCATGTATCTATGCTGATCAATAAGATAGATATCAGTGAAAGATGAGTTTCAAAATGAAATCTAAAACTTAGTTATCACTTAACACTAGCCACATCTCAAATACTCCCTCACTGTTGCTAGTATCTACTATATTGAGCAGGACAGATAAAGAATATTTCTTTCTTTGCAGAAAATTTCTGTTCTAGCTAGCTAGATTTTCTAGCTAGAATGTGTTAGCTAGATATACTCCCCCAAATTCATTAGGGAATCATTTAAACTCCATAAAATTCATTGCTGCCCATCAGAGTGTGATATTCTGAGTGCTTCTTGGGTTTATCTGCCTGTAATCTGTAGTTGAAAGACAGGACTTAATCTTCTATAGATGAAAACAATTGTATCAACATAGTTTTGGTGCTTGCTAGCCCCTCATGTACTGGGTGCACAGAACCTGATATATATAAATCAAGAAAAGAAAAGAGGAAAAGCAAATCTTCATTATGGGAGAAGGAGCAGTCACTGGATCCAACCCAATAGGCACAAGTTAAAGGAGAAGAGGTTTAATTTGGTTCATATTTTAAAGGTATTCAGTCCATGGTCATTCAGCTCCAAGGCAGAAACATTATGGGGGAAGGGTGTGATGGAGTAAAGATGCTTAATTCATGGTAGCTAAGAAGCAGAGCAGGGGAACAGTGCCAGAGAAGAAGGGGTGAGGAACCAGACACAGTACCCAAGGTTACACTTTCTCAACCTCCCCAGAAAAACCCAGAAGTGTGCTCCACCAATCCCCTGCGTGCCTCCTTAGCCAATCAAATTGACACAATCAAGTTTAACTGTCACAAGCAGGAAATGAAACAGTAAGTTCACTGTAAGTTGATATTATAGGTTTTTAATGGGTTTATGAAGTTTATTTTATAGCTTTTCAAACTCCAAGTAGTAAAACTGTACATAGATGGAAACTCTTAAACAGTAAAGAACATGTTTCTTCCTAATGCCTTTTAATTCTTGTGATGAGACACTTAAAAATCTACTATGGATAGAACATCTGAGGAATATTAAAGGGACCTGGTTGTGACAGAAGCAAACTCCTTTAGAGAGATGTATTTCAACTTTCTGTTTTTGCAATCAAGAGAACCTGGTAGTAATGACTTAATGACTTTTCTTTATTATTTTATTATTCTATTTATATGGTACTCTCTGCTCTTAAAGCCTGGCAAATAAATTTCATTTACAGGGTCTTGATATCCCTTTGACTTATCAAGGTGGGGACCTTAGCTGCTTGCTTGTTCCCCAGAATCTTGTATAGTCCTTGCACATAATTGGTGCTTAATAAATGTGAATGAATGATTGAATGAGAGCTCCCTAGGCATTCTGGAAAGCTGAGGTTGGGAATCATTCCTTTAGGAAAACTGATTTTCCTCGAAGGCAACTATTCTGAACCTATTCATCAGTAATTTGCAGGATCCTGCTTCACTTGGCAAGGAAGCAGCATATGATAGTGATTAATCTGGTGAATATAAATATGAGATGGCTTGGATGCCAGCAAAGCTTCTCATTAGCCAAGTGAACTTAACTACATTAACCTTTGAAGCTGGTTCCACATTCAGAATATAATGACAACAGCTCTATCTTAGGGCTTTTGTGAGGAGATCACCTAAAATACTCCAAGTGTTCAGTGCAGTACTAGGTATGTATTTAGCAATATGTCTTAGCTTTTAAAAAGAGGGAACTTTATGCACTTCTGGAGAGAATCTAGCTAAAAGGAAGGGAGAGAGAGAAAAAGAAGAACAGAGGGAGAGGAAGAGAGGAGAGGATAAAGGAAAGAACAGAGGAAAGGAAAGGAGAAGAGAGGGGTGGGTTCATGGTACAGAAATCTAGAAGAAAGAGAGTGTTTGTGGCCTGGTCCATTGAGCTGAAGATGAGGTGGTGCAACTTGGTTGGCAAGTGGGCAGCTGCAAAACCACTGCTGGAAAGGGACTATTATGTCTTGAATGTCCACCGTGACCAAACATCCCAGGTGCTCTAGGCCTTGGCTTTTTTGTTTTTTTTTTTTCGTCTCTTAGCAAGTTTTTATCCAGACATTGGCATAGTCATCCCTCTGTTTATTCAGGACTGAAATGATGCCCCTCCCTGGCAAGCCTATTGAAAAAAGGAACACCCTCCCCCAATTCCAGTCTTCAATTATAATGATAATTACCTACTCTATTTTGTTTCTTCTTAGCACTTTCACTACTGATACTGATACATTATATTATTGCCACATGAGAGCACAGAGTATCTTCATTGGTTCACCATGTCTAGAATAGTACTTGCTCACCATAGGCATGCAGTGGCTATTTTTTGTTGAACTTACGTACATTTTTATCATTTTAGTCTCCACAGGAACTCTGCATGGCAAGTGGCTATAGCCTCGAGGATGGGGGAGGAACACTGTATTGAAAGAGGATAAATGACTTGTTAAAGATCTTATGACGAATGAGTCTTGGAACCAATATTTGTGATTCCCAAACAAATGATTTTTCTACTACGTCACAAAAATTAGTTTATACTCTTCAAAAGGAGTTGGGGAGTTACAGGTTTAATGAGATAACTTTTATATAAAATAAGGCAAATAGAATTTTAAAAAGATCCTATATATAAAGTTAAGGAAATAGGTGCTCTTTGGTGTCTGAGATAAGCAGAATGTTGGCACAATTTTTCTGGGCTCACAGCAGTTGGTAGAAATGAACAGGTTCCCATTGACCGTGACTCTCACTCTTTTGTCCCAACTTCAGAAAAAATTATCATCAAGTGACTCTGTTGAGAGTAGACGCTATGTCTTAACTTCTGAATTCCTTCTAGCCTTTAGCCTTTGCCACATGTTCAGTGTCTGTCGAATGTCAGACATTTATGTTTGCACCCATTGCAAGGGGGAAGTTTGGGCTAAGTGCTGTCTACAAATCTGCCTGCCTCTAAGAGTTGATGAATCTTTTGAAAAGTACATGAAAGTATCGATATATGTCATTAAAGTAGACTCCTAGTTATCAAAACCAGCATGAAGGAAAATGAAGAAGGGTACGAGTGGCAGTTCACATAGGGCATGTAGTCTTACTGTCGCAGCCCACTTGACTATGAACATGAGTACCCAGCACCTGTAGATGGAGCCTACTTTATGCCCTGGAAAAGAGTTTTGATCTCTTGACTGAGTCAAAGCCTTAATGTTCTGTGTATTCTATGAAAAAGATGACTAAGCACACATGAGGTTAGTCTTGTTTGATTACTGTTTTATCAAGTAGAAATTAAGTTTGACTGTGTGTTACAAAAACTCCAAAGAACAGTAGCTTGAGTCAGACAGTTCACTTTTGTTACATGAAACAAATACTCTAGAGGAATCAGGGATAGTCTAGAGGCTCAGGGAGGTGATGCCTCTAAGATCTTCAGGGTTCCTCTTGGCCTTTCGCTTGTGGTCAGATGCAACTGGCTGCTGCAACATTTGCCATTATGTCTTCATTTTAGGAGGCATGAAGGAAGATGAAAAAAGGACACGAAGGATGTGCCAGCTGAGATTGCTCCCTCACTTTTGAAGGAATTTTCCCTTTTCCTGCCTCCAAACATGCACTTATAATGTGGATACCTCTACCTATAAAGAAAGCTAGAAAATTTAACTTTTTTTAGTTGGGGAACTTTACGTTCATTTCTCAACAAATGAGTGAGGAACAATGAGCGAGTAAGTGGATGTCGAATAAACATCTAGCAGTTTTCCCATAATTATGCATGAAAGAGCCTCAGCACGGGCCCATGGAACCCATTAAAGAACACTGTTCTGGTGAATCTCCCAAGGGAGCTGCATGAGCTTATCTTTTGGTGGCGATATTAAAGAATAGCTATTATCTGAAATGCTGAGTGTTACGTAGAAGGAGCCCTGGATCTGGAGTTAGAAAGCATGGGTTCAAACCTTGGCTTTGTCACTTAAACATGAGCTACTTTGAGGTTCAATTCAATTATATGTAAAAAAGGAAATATGACAGACTCCTTTTAAAATTTATGCACAAGAGGAAATGATTAAGAATGAAGAAGACATTCCTAACAAGTAATGTAGAAGAGGGCTTCCTTACTGGAAATTTAGAATTTATTATAAAGCTCTATTTATTTGGATGGTCTGGAATTAGGTGCAAGGCTTTAAAAATTGATCTTTCAAGAAAAAAAAAGAGAACCTAGAAGCAGACCAATACAAAATAGAAATTTTATTTATGACTGAGATGATACTGCAAATTGTTGAGAAAAAGATGAACTTTCCAATAAATGGTACTGGCATAAATGGTTGTCTGACCATAAAAATAAGAAATTGTATCCTTCTATCATATAAAAAAATCAAATCCATGTGGACTAAGACCATACATACAAGGAAAAACTATAATATTGAGTGAAAATAGTAAGTTTCCAGTTGAGCAAAGTACAAAAGTTATGCAAAAGTATATTGTTTAGCAATACACATAGTTAAATGAGGGAATGATATAAAGAAAATTTAGGATAACATTTTCTCTTTGGGGAAAAGAAAAGGGACCCAAAAGATCTAGATGTTCTTGTTTATAAGTTGGGTGAGTAATGTCCACACAGGAGCTTTTAATGTCATTATGCTTTATACTTTGCACATATTTTACAAGGGTTTTTTTTTCTCTTGGTCTACATTCTACTTCTTTTTGGTACTGGGGATTGAACTCAGGTCCTTGAGCTTGCGAGGTAGGCGGCAGAACCACTGAGCTAAATCCCTGGCCCAACATTCTACTTTTTAAAACTTTAAAAAAATAGAAGGGTAAAATATCAGTTTCATTGAATTATTGTAAATATGAAGTGGGAAGTATTTGGAAAAGAATTAAGTAAACTATTTTGATCCACACACAATACTTCTTGAAGATAATTATTTATTTATCTTTGTATCTTTAGCACAGTGTTTGAAATACACCATGTATTTAAGAAACATTTTTTAGAGGGAGGCCTGCTCACGCTCTACCGAGATCCTGAGTCTCGTGGAACACGCCGAATCAGCCCGTGCCCCGCACATTCCACTGGACCCTCCCCTGCTCCTCTGTACAGCCACCTGGTTCCACACTACAAAGACTCAGAGGACACTGGACCACCAGACCATGGTACTGAGTCCTGCTGCTCCTGGTCCAGAGGAAGGGGCTTCCCGGTCACCATCCCTCCCACTGCTCCCAGCCCAGAGGAAAGCGCTTTTTGGCCACCTTCTGTCCTGCTGCTCCTGGTCCAGAGGAAGGGGCTTCTGGGCCACCATCCCTCACACTGCTCCTGGCCCAGAGGTAGGGGCTTCTGAGCTGCCATCCCACTGCTCCTGGACCAGAGGAAAGGGCTTCCCAACCACCAACCCTCCCGTTGCTCCCAGCCCACAGGAAAGGGCTTTTGGGCCACCATCCCTACCGCTGCTCTGGCCCCTGTCCCACCTCTCCCAGCTCAGAGGAGGTAATCTGTGCAGGTGCCAACAGCCCCCCCCCCGCCAGTTGAAATGAGAAAAGACATAAATAAGTCTCAAAACCAGACTTCCAGATCACCTACAGCAACCCCAAAGGGAAATGAGATGGAACACTCTGATACTCAACCACCTGGACCCACTGAACTGGCAACAAAAGGGGATCTGGAAAAAATGAAATCAGAAATAATTTCTCAGTTAACAGGAGACATTGTGCCCCTAGTGCAAGACATGATTAATAAATCTAGAGAAGAGCTGAGGAACATGATGGAATCCCAACATAAGAAACAAATGGAATCCATAAAACAGATGCAAATAGATTTCCAGGACATGAAAAACTCCACCGAAAGTGTACACAGCAGAATGAGCCAGTGTGAGGACAGAATTTCAGATATAGAAGATAAGATTGCAATTAGTGACCAGGAAAAGAAAAATTGCTTCAAAATTATAAGGGAACATGAGAAATCAATCCAGCAGCTGCTAGATGATGCAAAGAAGAATAACATAAGACTGATTGGAGTCAATGAAGAAACAGGTGAGAGTGCAGATGACATAAAAAAACTCTTCACAGAAATAATGGCAGAAAACTTCCCAAGCAGGGGAAAAGAGCTTGACATACAGATAAGTGAGGCATATAGGACTCCAAATAGCCTTGATCAAAAACAATCTACACATAGTCATATAATTGTGAAGATTCCAGAAACTCAAAAGAACAAAGAACTCCAGAAGAACAAAGTTCTACAAGCAGTTAGAGAAAAGAAACAAATCACATACAAAGGAAAGCCCAACAGAATCACAGCAGACTTCTCAACACAAAGCATCAAGGAAACAAGAGCTTGGAGTAGCATATTCCAAGCCCTAAAAGAAAACAGCCTCCAACCCAGATTGATGTACCTTGCAAAACTATCTTTCAAAATTGATGGAGAAATAAGATACTTTCAGAGCACCTTAGGAACTTCGTGAATACCAAACCAGCACTCCAAAGAATTTTACACAATATCCTAGGAACAGGCATTGAGGATCACAACCTCAGGAAGTAAACCAGAATGAACCCATCTGGCATGACAAGAAATTAAATGGAAAGGGGGAGAACCCAACAAAAAGAAAAAGTCATGGTAATGACAAGTCAATATGTTTCAGTTATAACCATCAATGTTAATGGTCTCATTTCACCAATCAAAAGAAATAGACCGGCAGAATGGGTCAAGAAGCAAAATCCAACAATATGCTGCATGCAAGAAACACACTTAATTCAAAAGGAAACTATATCATAGACTGAAAGATAAAGGGTGGAAAACAATACTCCATGTGACGGGAACCCAAAAAAAAGCAGGAGTAGCTATCCTCCTGGCAGATCAAGTAGATTTCAAACCAACACTGATTAAGAGAGACAAAGAAGGACACTACATCCTTGTAAAGGGAAGAATCCAAGAGGAAGAGATGACATTCATAAATATCTATGCATCAAACACTAGTGCACCCAACTATATAAAACAAATACTAACGGACATCAACAGTCATATATGCACTAATACAATTGTAGTGGGGGACCTCAACACCCCACTGTCACAAATAGATAGATCAACTAGACTAAAAATAAGTAATGAAATACTAGAACTCAATCGAACTCTTGAACAAATGAACTTAACAGATGTTTACAGAGTCTTCCACCCCACAAAATCAGAATACACATTCTTCTCAGCTACACATGGGTCATTCTCCAAAATAGACTACATAATCACACATAGAACATGTTTAAGTAAGTGCAAAGGAATTGAAGTTATCCCCTGTATATTATCAGACCATAGTGTGATGAAATTGGAGATCCATACCAAAAGAAACTGCAAAAATTTCATAAACATGTGGAAATTGAACAACACACTTCTGAATAACCAATGGGTCACAGAGGAAATTAAAGAAGAAATCAGTCAGTTCCTTCAGTTAAATGACAATGACAATACAACATATCAGAATCTATGGGACACAATGAAAGCAGTCTTACAAGGGAAATTCATAGCAGTGAATACGCATATTAGGAAAACAAAGCGAGACCAATTAAACAACCTGATGCTGAACCTTAAGCTTCTAGAAAAAGGAGACCAGGACAACCCCAAAGCTCATACAAGGGAGGAAATTATAAAGATCAGAGGAGAAATCAATGCAATGGAGACTAAGAGAATGATACAAAAAATCAATGAAGCCAAGAGTTGATTCTTCGAAAGAATCAGCAAAATTGACAAAACTTTAGCCAACCTTATCAGAAAAAGGAAAGAACAGGCCCAAATCCATGCAATTAAGAATAAAAAGGGTGAAATGACAACAGACCCAGCAGAAATCCAGATGATCATCAATACCTACTTCCGGAACCTATACGCCAATAAGATGGACAACACAGAAGAAATGGACAGATTCCTAGATACATATGAATTACCAAAGTTGAATGAAGAAGACCTAAGACTTCTGAACAACCCAATATCAACCAATGAAATTGAAAATGTAATTAAAAACTTATCAACTAAGAAAAGCCTGGGCCCTGATGGCTTCACTGCTGAATTCTACAGGACATTTAGAGAGGAACTGCTGCCACTACTGTTTAAACTCTTCAATGAAATTGAAAGGGAAGCAATACTCCCAGATTCATTCCTGGAAGCAAGCATCACCTTGATCCCCAAAGCAGAGAACGACCCAACCGAAAAAGAGAACTATAGGCCAATCTCACTAATGAACATAGATGCAAAAATCCTTAATAAGATAATGGCAAATAGAATGCAGAAGATCATGAAGAAGATCATACACCCTGATCAAGTGGAATTCTTCCCAGGGATGCAGGGATGGTTCAATATATGAAAATCAGTCAATGTAATACACTATATCAATAGAGCCAAGGACAAAAACCATATGATTATCTTCATAGATGCAGAAAAAGCATTGGACAAAATCCAACATGCATTTATGATAAAAACCCTACAAAAAATTGGAATAGATGGTCTCTACCTCAAACTGATAGAAGCCATCTATGAAAAACCAACAGCCAATATCATACTAAATGGTCAAAAACTGAAATCCTTCACACTAAAATCAGGAACAAGACAAGGATGTCCACTATCACCACTCTTGTTCAATATAGTTCTGGAAACATTAGCCATGGCAATTAGACAAGAGAAAGAAATAAAAGGAATAAAGATAGGAAATGAAGAAGTCAAATTGTCGTTATTTGCAGATGACATGATACTCTATATAGAAGACCCCAAGAACTCCACTAAAAGTCTTCTAGACTTAATAACAAATTCAGTCAAGTAGCTGGTTACAAGGTAAACACACAGAAATCAATAGCTTTCCTCTACACAAACAACAGGCTCACTGGGAGAGAAATAGGGCAAATAATTCCTTTCACAATAGCATCCAAAAAACTGAAATACCTAGGAATCAACCTAATGAAAGAAATCAAAGACCTCTTCTCTGAAAACTATGGCACTCTGAAAAGAGAGATTGAAGATGATATCAGAAAATGGACAGACATGCCTTGCTCCTGGGTAGGAAGGATTAATATAGTGAAAATGGCCATACTTCCAAAACTGCTATATAGATTTAATGCAATTCCAATTGAGATCTCAGCAGCATACTTCATGGACCTTGAGAAAACAATCCAAAAATTCATTTGGAACAAGAAGAGACCCAGAATAGCAAAAGCAATTCTAGGTAACAGAGACATGGCAGGTGGTATCACAGTCCCCAACCTGCAACTCTACTACAAAGCTACTGTGATAAAAACAGCATGGTACTGGCAAAGAAACAGACCTGAGGACCAGTGGAACAGATTAGAAGATGCAGAAACAATGCCAGATACACTCAGCCATCTCATCTTCGATAAAGGAGCCAAACACCCTCACTGGAGGAAAGATAGCCTCTTTAATAAATGGTGCTGCAAAAATTGGGCTTCAACTTGCCAAAGATTAAAACTAGACCTGTATCTCTCACCATGCACTAAACTAAAATCAAAATGGATTAAAGATCTAAATATTAAAATAGAAACTCTGAACCAGTTGGAACAGAGGTTAGGTAGAACTGTTGAAGACATCAGTGTAGGAAAAGATTTTATGAACAAAACCTCAGTTGCCTGTGAACAAATGGGATCTCTTCTTATTAAAAGTCTTCTGCACAGCAAGAGAAACCACCAGCAGTGTGAAGAGACAACCCACAATGTGGGAAAAAATTTTCACCTGCTCTTCCTCAGACAAAGGTCTACTATCTCAAATCTATAAAGAACTTAAAAAGATCAGACCTCCCAAATTTAAAGACCCAATCCAAAAATGGGCATCTGAAATGAACAGACATTTCTCACACAAAGAAGTAGAAATAGCAAATAAATACATGAAAAAATATTCAACATCACTGGTCATTTGAGAGATGCAAATGAAAACAACGTTGAGATTCTGCTTCACTCCAGAAAGAATGGCTGCTATCATGAAATCCACCAATAACAAATGCTGGCGGGGCTGTGGGGAAAGAGGAACCCTGCTCCACTGCTGGTGGGAGTGTAGATTGGTGCAACCATTGTGGAAATCAGTATGGAGATACCTCAAAGAACTAGGACTGGAAGTCCCATTTGACCTGCTATTCCACTGCTCGGCATCTTCCCCCAAAGAATTAAAAGAATCATACCACAGTGATATATGTGCACCCACGTTCACAGCAGCGCAGTTTGTAATAGATAAAACTTGGAAGCAGCCCAAACGCCCATCAACTGGAGACTGGATAAAGAAAATGTGGTTTTTTAATAAAATGGAGTCCTTACTACTCAGCGATAAAATTGAGAAATTAGAGACATTTATAGCTAAGTGGATGCACATTGAGGCGATACTCTTAAGTGAAATAAATAGGACACAGGTGTAAACACTGAATAGTTTCTCTGGTGTGAGAAACTGAAAGTGTAGATAAGGACTAAATGTATAATAGGTAATGTGAAATAGGAAGAAAAGGGACAAAGGGGAAGGAAGTGGGAGGGCTAGGGGAAAGGATAGAAGGGAATGGGATTAATATGAGAAAATGGAAAAATAGGAACAAAATCTTTGTAAATAGGGAGGACTGGAGGGGTTGAAGGGAGGGCTGGGCAAGGGTGAAAAATAAGAAGAACCAAGAGAGACTATGTAAAGGTGCAAATTTCCAATGATGAATGTCATTATATTGTATACCTAAAATGTACCAATGATTAGAATGAATAATCGATAATGTAAAATAGGAAGAAAAGGTCCAAAGGGGTAGGGGTAGTGGGAGGGGCAGGGGAAAGGAAAGAAGGGAAAGAAAAAATGCTGAGAAATGGAAAAAATGGAAATAAAGTCTTTGTAAATAGGGAAGGGTGGAGGGTGTGAAGGGAGGGCTAGGAATGGGGAAAAAATAAGAACCAAGATGCATTATATAAAGGTACAGTTCCCAATGAGAAATGTAATTGTGTTGTATACCTACAATGTACCAATAAAAGAATTTAATTTAAAAAAAGAAACATTTTTTTGACTCTATGAGAAAGTCATTTTAATATTTACACAATAATATAGAGTTTTGAAATTTTATATTATTACAACTAAGGTGTTCCTTCTAGTGTTTATTAACAACATATTATGCTTTCTATTCATTCGTTTTTTATTCTGTTCTTCAAACAATAATGCCGACAGTGTTTCAGATAACATGCTAACTATTGGAGGAATGGGGTGAACTATACTTACCTCTTTTTCCTAAATTCAGTCTAGTGGAAAAGAAAAACAGGTATGTAGACCATGCTAATTTTTAGACCACTTCTGAGTAGCAAAAAGAGTATTTTACGTGTCATAAAGGAAAATTGTCTTTCTGGTTGACTTTGTTCTTTTCTTTAAATAATAAGGACATTTTAAAAGTTTGTCTTTATGGTGGCAGATTTACTACTTCAGCTCTGTTTAATAGACACCTGGGGAAATGAGATTCTATTTTTTTTTGGTACTGGGGATCGAACTCGGGTCCCACTGAGCTAAATCCCAGCCCGAGATTCTATTATGTAAGCACTCCTCTCAACAAATTAGAGGAATCTTTTTTTTTTTTTGGTACGGGGGATCCAACTCGGGTCCTTGCGCTTGCAAGGCAGGGGCCAGAACCACTGAGCTAAATCCCCAGCCCTGTGAGATTCTAGTATGTTACACGAACTGCAGGCTGGAGAGTAGGCATATTCATACCTTTGAATTGGGTTTAGTTCAAACTGGAATCAAGTGTGAATAAGAAAGGGATAGCCTTAACATCTGCGATAAGACTAACAACACTCAAAGAAGTGCTTTAAGTGCAGAGCAATTGTTGACAGATTTCAGCACCAGACTGGCAGCATAATAGCAAGTGCCAATTTGAGATTTGATATCTCCCAGGAATATGAAAACAGTTCCATGGAATTCCATAATGCAGTGAAGAAGACTGAAACTATAGCTGAGTTAACTTGAGGGTGATTATATTAAATAAGACGGACAAGTGTTGAGGACAGGATTTCCCAAATCATACTTCTTAAAATGTCATTCATTCAAAGATGTCTTATTTTTAAAAAAGAGAGAGAATCAAATATAATTGGAAAATGCTGAATTTCTCCTATTTTTGTAGATTCATAATACAGAATATCATATTAAAGGCCGCCATTAAACCAGTTTAACTTTGTGTAGAAAGATGAGAAAATGATACAAAGCAGTTTAATTTTTCATGCTTCTGCCATTTCTATTTTTAATTATGTCTTATTTACCCAGCAGATATTTCTTGAATGCCTATTGTAAGACACATGGAACAATTGGCTATTAAATTACTCGTGCTTTGGGGGAAGGTAAAAACAGTTTTATATAGAAGAAGAAGAGCTATGGACCTATGTTACAATGTCTGGGGTTCAGCAGTACAAATGCTTAAGTAGTGTAGTTTAAAAGGGTTTGAAGCTCTCTGGGGAAGCAGTGTACCACCTAGCGTCGGCTCCCGAAAGTGCAGCCAGAGGCCGTGTACTCTTTTCCACTCCTTCCCAGTATGGACACAGTGACTTTCACACAATCTGAGATCTCTGAAAAACAAATGAAATTCGGATGAGGCCTGAATTAAAGGGATTGTATTACAAAAACAAAACATGTTAATTTCAGGCAATATGGAAGATACAAATAGGTAAGAAAGAAGAAAATGAAAATATATAGAAAAAAAGAAAATAAAAAATAAACTAGAAATATATATATATATTTCTGCCACATTTCTGTATTTATACATAACTGTAAATGCTTTGTACTGTAATTTGTACCATAATTAATATTTCCCATAAATGTTCTTTATGGGAAATATTTCATTTTTCACATAATAATCAGCTATATCTATTCATGACACTGAATACAAATTTATATACTATTTTAAAATTATTACATAATATTCCATTCTGTGAACACATAACTAATCTTCTCTAATGAACACTTCAGTTGTTCTAGAATTTTCATGATTATAATAACATTGCAATAAACATTCTTTATATTCCCAACTTACTTATTTTTGAAAAGAAATTTTTAGAAGTGGCAATGCTGGTTCTAAGGATACACTCATTTAAATGTTAAAAATTTCTCTCAGAGAGAAATTTACTAATTTACCAATACCAATTTACAGTCCTTCCTGCGATGGTTTTGGGTGCTTTTCTTCCCATATTCTCACCCACTGAATAGTCTGCAGAAAACAAATGTGCCAGTCGGAAGACAAGAATATCTTACTGTTTTAATCTGCATTTCTTTAGTTAGCTTCAGAGCCAGCACCTTCATTGTATATGCTTGCTACTGGCCATTTGTTTCTCTTTCTTTTATGAGTTGCTTATTCCTACTCTTTACTTCTTTTTCTTTTTTCATACTAGTTACAACCAGATTGCTTTTCAGGTGTCCTTGTTGTTGTTTTTTTTTTTCTAATCTCCTTAAATTCTTTTATTGGTACATTTTAGGTATACAATACGTTTACATTTATCATTGGTTGCTTGTACCTGTACATGATGTATATTGGTTCTTATTTTTTCCCCATTCCCTGTGTGCCCTTCCCTATTTACATAGATTTCATTTCCATTTTTTTTCTTTTCTCATAATTTGTTCTTTCCCTTCTTTCCTTTCCCCTTTCCCTCCCACCACCCCTACCCCTTTGGACCTTTTCTTCCTATCTCAAACCACCAATTATTTGTTTTAATTATTTTTTAAAATCTATTTTGTTTTAATTATTTTTATTTTGTACTAATTTTAGATTAACAAAATATTTTTAATAGTGTATAGAGTTCCTGTATGCCCTTTACCCAACTTCCTCTAATGTATTAGTTTTATATAACATTAATACAGTTAATAAAACCAGGAAATTAATCTTGGCACAATACTATTAACAAAATGATAGACATTATTCGAATTTCCCCCATTTTTCTGCTTATTTCCCTTTTCTTTTCAAAGACTCAATCCAGGATCCATGATGCACTATTTAGTGTTATTTCCTTCTCTTTTCTATTCTGCAACTGTTGCTCAGCCTTTTCTGTCCTTCATGACCTTGATACTTTTAAAGAGAATGGATTAGTTATTTTACAAAATGTTCTTCAATTTGAGTTTGTCAAATGTCTTCTCATGGGTGGGATGAGATTATGCATTTTGGGCAAGAATACCACAGAAGTGATAGATATTTTGCCATTTGCAGTACATCATTTCAAAGAGTTCCCAGTATTCATGTATCTTACTACTGGTGATATCATCACTTGCTAAGGTAGTATCTGCTGGGTTTCTTCTTTAAAGTTTATATCTTTTGGTTGTTGTTGTTAGTATTTTTCTCAGCAGAGATACTTGGAGACCAGGCAGTTTCTCCCTGACTAATTAGGTTCTAGATTTAAATTTAATAAACTCAAGCTGGAAAATATATATGATAAATTGTAGGTGAGTTTGTTATAAGACAAACATTTAGGATAACATTCACTGGACCTAGTTTTGAACAAAGTATTTGGCTCCATATTTTAAACATTCAGTCATTGAATGTAGGTTTATATGTTTTAAAACAAAATTAAATATTTATTGTATTTTAATGATGTCATACTTTAATGGGTTCACTGAACAACTTAATACTGGCCTTGATTATGCTTTATATGAAAACATTGTATAAGAAATTTTCTGCATCATTGCTTGATGAAAACTTGAAATCTGTTGAAGACAATTTGAAGAAATATTACATGAGGAAAGAATGTGGCTTTCTATTTATTTATAATAGATCAATTAAAATCTTTTGAGTTGCATATCTTATATCCCTGGAGAAGAGCAATAGCTTCACAGAAATAGTTCAGTTGTTCAGGAAAAAAAATATACTATTTGAGTTCCAAATTTTCCTTTTAATAACCATATGACCTTGGGCAAATCAGGTCACTTGTGTAGGTCCCAGATGCCCTGTCTCATAGGACAAGAACAACTGAAAGAGCACTGGCAAAAGAGGTTTATAACATGAAACAATTAGCACATGCAAGGGATTATTAATACCATATTATCTTTTATTAGTGCTTAAGATCATTCTCATAGGTGTAAGTGTTGGTGACTGTGATACCAATTTTGTTTCTAATGGATAAAGAATTATTACAAATTATATGGCATCTAGTATAATATATTTTGCTTTTGTAACATACAGTATTGCATTTGATTCATTTCTATATTATTTTCCTGGTACAGCTTCCTACCTCACTTTGACAAACAAGGAATGAGCTGCTTATCTAGTAAAGATTTATAGCATAGGGATTCTATAGTCTTGGGAAGATGTCACTGGCAGTGTAAATAGCAAGGTTAACATGGTTGTTTATGAAATAAATACAAACTTCAGTTAGTATTTCATCTTGAAACCTGGCTTAAGCACTCTTTAGATAACCTCTTATAATTGAAATCCTTTTATAAGCTTAGCCTTTATATTGAGTTTTGTCAAATTCAAGGTCAGGCAGAAACTCTAACATTAATCGGTTCAAAATTGTGGCTATTGTCTTCTCATGAAATATACTAGGTGTTGCTTGCCTTTCTATCATCTTCCATTTTCTTCTCATATCTCATATGTGTGGTTTTTTAAAAAAATAATTTCATTAAGTTGAATTAGTCACAGTGGAAAGGAAGTTCTTGCCTTTTGGTTTAGTGAATGCCTTCTGACTTATTATATCCACAGTCAAAAGAAGTTCATTCTGATGTGATAAATGCATTGGAAGCATCTGAAATTGTTTCATCCTTTTTCTTTCTTGCCTTTTCATCTTTTAGAGCAATCAAATGAAATATCCTGTAGCTTTCCTAATCGAAGCTGTCTGCTCTGTCCTGGTGTTAGAAATACGTGTTTCAATAAGTGCTCCTGTGTGATGGTAAGTTCTCTGGTCTTTTAAAAGTATTTTATACTAAAGTTTTAAAACAGGACCCCCAAATCAATTTTTAGCATATCTTTAAGTTGTGCATTTATTATTAAACTTATACACATATGTACTACATATTATGCACATATTAGAGTGATTGAGATAAAGATTTGTTAGTTGCTAAGCAGAATATAGACCACAGTCGATTTTATTCTTGCATTTTTCCATCCATTATTTTAATACTAGTACACATTCAATAGAATTATGATCTAAAATATCACTTAAAGTTTAAGATGGTTCATAGCCTATCGTTAGTAATGTAAAAGCAATAACTTGACAATGCTTGCATTCTAGATCATTTGTTAATAATTAATTTGAAGGATATTCACATTTGGGCTTAAAGTTAACACAGGATTTTTACTTTGTGAAGCTATACTATCTTTAAAATATGGTGTCCTCTTGGCTATTATTACTTTTTCCTTTAAGTTCAGGTAAGAAAGTTTGAATTTACTTTTACAATGGCTTTCCTCTTTTCTCCTAAATATACCCCTCTTTTTTGCATAATATTATGGTAATTTCTTCTGTGATACATTTTTAGTATTGTGCAGTCACTAAAAAGGAGAATTACACATTGCTGAGATATATACAGTAAGACAGCATGGCACTTGGATCCTTGAATGACTTTCTGAGAACATGATGACAGGACATTGATTGAAATCATGCAGGAGTTGTTTCCATACTTGGACAAAAATGAGAAAGTGCAGGTATAAATGTATGGTAGTACTTTGAGAAGATATGCATCTAATATCTGATGAAAAAGTGGTGGATAGCTAGGGAGGAGCTGAAATATTCAGGTAAGCTAGGACTCTGCTACTATAACCTGATGCTAGGATTATATGTTTTCCTGGATGAAAGTCAGATTTTTAATTTGAAATCTCTGTTAAGGAATCATCAGGATAGATGATCCTAGTTTGGATTCATTTAAAGGAATTAATTTCAAAGGAAAGTATTTCCCATATGTATCCCTATTGTACACAAAGAGAACAGATTAGTTATCTAAAAATGATTATGTGAAAGTTTTCTTTTAAATTGTAGGTTGAAGTTAGCTTGCAATAGTTAACACAAGATAAGAACTGTATTTAAAAGATTCTTTAAAATTTGGAGTTATAAAATACTGTTCTGCCATGCTCAACCACTTATTTGAATGTATGATTCAATATGAATAAATTTAAAAACTTTTTAACAGATTCTTGAAATGTAGCATCTATGTATCATTGACTGTAGTAGAAGCTAGGGATAGTGAGATGGATAAGATCTGATTCTTGTCTTCAGGAAATATGGCATATGTGGAGGGTGGGATGAGATGGGATTCTCTTTTCATGCAGAGTAGCAAATGTGATGGGATATCTCCACATGTATAATGTACATCCGTTTTCTATTTAGCATTTTAAAAACTATTGGATAAACAATGAACTCTTTTATTAAGTAAAGCCTATGGTTGCAAAAATGTACCATGGTAAAAATGATCTGTGACAATGATGTTCCAAAAACCCACAAGATGAGGATATTTCCTGTATTTTGAAAGAAAATATTGACTTGGATCATTTACAAAAGGGAGTGAAGACAAATGAGCGTGTTTTCACTAGTTTTATGAGCCCTTTTCAACCCAAGGTTTCAGGATTTTGAAATGTACTTTGAAGGGCTAAGAAAGAAACACTATGGAAGATAACTATCTCCTCATTCATCTGAAATCCTATTATATCTCACTCTCTTGTCCGTGCTTCACACTGCACTGGCATTAGCACAGTGTGATTGGTGACCGTATATAATCCAGCTACATTTTTCTGTTCTACATTTTACTTCCTTTTTGGTCTAGGCAGGATAGCCTAGTTAGAGAACGGGCTCTGGAATCAGACACAAGTTAAAATGATGGATCTACCTCTTGCAGTGTGACCTTGGACTTGGGTTTCTGTTTCATCATCTTCAGAATTAGGGTACTAATACCTACTTCTTAGTGTTTGAGAATGGAATGAGATAGAGTATGTGAAGCACTTATCACGTGGAAAGTACTCTATAGGCACTAGAGTACTTTTTCTCTCTTTAGGAGAATCATTTAAACATTTTAGCTTTGACACATTCCTACTGGTTACCATTTGCATTCAAGTAAACTAAGAGAGAGAAGAGTGTCTATGAATGACTTATTCCTATTTATACTTACTCTGTAGAATGGGTTAATGAGATTTGAAAGTGACATTTTTTTTGCACAGATGATCTTTGTGTGATTGATAACAAACGAACCACATATATTGATACTAAACCATGTGCATTTAGGAAGGGTGGCTAAAAATGAGTTTTTTAAATAGTAAATTAGTGTCAAGTGAGTAAGTGACTCTGTGATCCCTTGTATTATGGACGTGGATTCAACAATGACTTGGTTTCTTATTAGCTGTGTCACCCTGTTAAATTACTTAATTTCTCTTTTTGCATGTGGGGAAACAGCACCATGTCCTTACCCTGTTTAAAACCCTGAAGTGGTTTCTGATTGCACCTAGGATAAAGTTTAGTACCATAATGCTGATGCACAGGGTCCTATGTGATCTGGCTTATTTCCTGATCTCCTGTTACCACTCTGCTCTTGCTATGTAGCCTTCTTTTTAGTTCCATGAACGTAGTTTCTTCCCTTATTAGAATTTTCGAGTATTCTGTCTGTCTGTCTCTCAATCTCCCCCGCCCTTTATTACCTTGCTAATTCTCATCCAATACTCTGGATTTCCACTCAAATACCAGTTCCTCAAGAAATCCCAAACATCTCTGACACAGTAGGGCTTTCTGTTATACATGTGCCCAGTACCCTGACCTTTTCCTTTAGAACACACGTCACGATTGTTATTCAAATAATCATGTATGTCATTATTTGTTTAATGTCTGCTTTCTTCATTAGGCTCTAAACTTTGTGATTATTCAGGCTGCCTATCATATTCACTTTTTCACTCAGAGTTCAATGCAATTTCTCAAATGCCCCATGCACTGCGCAGTATGTATTACATGATTAAACTGAATTACTCAAAGTCATATACTAAAAGCTACAGCTAAGAGGTCTGTATTCCTGATTTAATAATTTTTACATGCCAAACATATACCAAGCATATAAGGCAGTAGGTTGGTAATATTGGCAAAAAGGAGTTTTAAGAATTTATAAATATTTCCCAGTATAAAGGCATAAAGCTTGAATGATATAGTGGGCAATGATTTTTTAAAATCATTTTATGAAACAAAAAAGAACTGAAAATATAACAATACTGTTGATTTCATAGAATAGGAAAATATGTTTATAAGTAATGAAACAGCTTTTTACATAAAGAGCTGCAAACATATAGAGTGTACATATTTATATGGTCTATTGATAATTTTACATTGACTTTTTCACTTGAACACTTGGAAAATTTAAATGCCTTAGTTGTGGATTGAACATTAGGGCAGCTATATGAGTTTTTTTTTTTTTTCAAAACATCCCTCCAATTAAATGTTATAAAAACCTTTGTTTGCTAAAGAAAATATATCAAGGGAAGATTGCCTACCCTAAGTACAACTGTTACAGGTCAGATTGCTTGGAAAGAAGACAATTCTGAGATTAGCATGCAGAAAGTTTACTGGGGACTGTTCCTGAATCGACTCCTGAAGAATAAGGATGGAGCAGAGGGAATATTTGAGTTGTATTATCATCACAGAGACCTCAGGAGCTCGGGAGCTAAAATGTCCCTGGACTAGAACAGTGAGCTTCTACCCTTCCTTGGTTGACCAATCATTGTGTACAAATTGTTCTGTGAAGAGGAGCACGACATTAGGAGAGGTGGCTTTCCTTAGCTGAGGACACTATCTGGAGGGACAATCAGTTGTGAAACTGCCCCTCAGCTGCTGGGAAATGAATGCATCAGGCTTGAAGTGCAGGGGTGACCTGGAAGCACATTGAAATTGTTAGCAAAGCCCACTGTATGTGCTACTCAGACCCATTTGCCCTCTAAAAGTTCTGGAAACAGCTCTGTCAGTGTTTTGGTGGACTTTTATTTCTGGATGAAAACTTTTAAGAGAAAGATTAGTAGGATGAACCACAGTTCCCACTGCTACACTTGGTCTTGAGGCTGGACAGAATCCTGCCCCTAGCACCTACTTGCTGTCCTGTGGCCTCCATACCTACCAGGGCCCAGTAAGTAGCATGACAAGAGCTGCGCATTTTGAAAGTTATCTAATTATCCACTGCCCATGGTGTGCCTTTACTCTAGCATCTGAGGATTCCTCACTGTGAATCTCATATTGAGGCTTGCCATAAACTGCACAGTGTCTTTTCCCACCACAGATGCCTGTGAAGCCATAGGGCCAGTTGTATCCCATGGCCCAAGTGGTAGGACTGCTTGTGTCATGATCTAGACATGCTGCAGAGCCTTTTCCACTCTAAACTGCCCTCACAGTTGGCTGTCTTTCATGTTTCCTGGGACATGGGTGAGAGCAATATTCTCAAGTGTGAAAGAGGCTTTCTCTAGAACTGAAAAAGGCCTGCCAGACATTTACTCTACTGGCAAGGATGAGGTGCATACAAACTATTTGTGGAATAAAAAATGAATAAAATTGATCAAGTACCTACCACATACCTGTAGTAAATCATTCCCTTAACCAAAATGATTGGTAAAGAGCTGAAATTAGATTCAGAAGCCATCTAAATGGAGATATTTGATCTTTAATCCTTACCTGGGTGGAATAAAAACATAGAGAACTGAATCTGGACTAAGGCTCTATGCTTTGTATTGTATTTTTTTCCATTAAGTTTATTGGCACATTTTAGGTATAAAATATAGTTACATTCATCATTGGGATCTTGTACCATTACATGAGTATCTTGATTCTTATTTTTTTCCCATTCCCCTGCCCTCCCTTCACCCCCTCCACCCTTCCCTATTGGCAAAGACTTTGTTTCCATTTTTTTTCTTTTCTCATATTTTTTCTTTTCCCTTTTTCCCTTTCCCCTACCCCTTCCACTTCCCCTGCACCTTTAGACCTTTTCTTCCTGTTACACAATATCAATTATACATTTTCTAAAATTACAATATCAAGATTTAGAGGACATTACCAC
This sequence comes from Heterocephalus glaber, assembly GCF_053883595.1. NCBI lineage: Eukaryota > Metazoa > Chordata > Mammalia > Rodentia > Bathyergidae > Heterocephalus > Heterocephalus glaber. The sequence goes on along the minus strand of NW_028258296.1, from coordinate 23,838,300 downwards.
AGATTTTACAGAATTTAAAAGAATATAGAAAGCATATTACAAAAATCTTTTTTGAAATAAATTTGACAACTTCTATGAAGTACCTTGGAAGACAAATTAATGAAACTGACTCTGAAAGAAATATAAAATTTGAATAGTACCTTTTAAAGAAAGTACATTCCTAGCTTGAAGACCTACCTATATGACAAAAACAGGCTCATATACATTTTAACTGATAGATTATATCAAACATTTAAAGCAGAAAAAAGAAGGAACACTTCTCCCCTCATTTCAGGAACTCAACATTATGCTAATCCTAAAACTGGATAAAGATAATAGAAGAGAAAAGTATGAACATAAATAAAAATTTGTGTAACAAAACAAACTACTAGAAGTCAGATCTGGCAGTATGTAGTAAGTGATTTTATTATAGGGATGGCAGTGTTAGTTCAGCATTGGAAGATCCACCCCCATAAGTCATCATTTTTACAAAGGAAAGGAAAAAGCCATATGATCCTATCAGTAGTTGGAGAAAAAGCATTGGACTAAATTCTACAGCTATTCATGGTAAAAGCTATCAGGAGACTAGAAGTAAAACAGAACCTTCTCAACAAATAAAAGACATGTACTCCATACTTCCAGCAAAAATACCTTATATGAATGGAAAAGATACAATGCTTTCTCCCTAAGGTGGGGAACAAGGGCAGATATGCCTACTCTTCATCTGTCCATTAAACTTTGAAACATAAGCTCAAACCAAAATAGTCTGGCAATAAGAATAAACAAATAACATAGGATTGGCAAGGTATAAGTAAAATCTTTATATGTGGATGAAATGATCATCTATAGAGAAAATACTAGGAAATCTCTAGGAGCCCCTAGAACTTGTATTTGAATTTAGCAGGATTAGAAAACACAAGGTATATATAAAAATTCAGGTCTGTGTACACTTGCTATAAATGAGGAATCGGATATTGAAATTTAAAAGTTATGTAGGAGTACAAAGGACCGAGAAAAGTGAAAAGAAAAAAAAATAACAGTGTTGGAAGACATTCATTACTTAATTTTAAGACTTCCTCTGAAGCTACAGTAATCAAGGCAATGTTGGCATAAGAAAAGACATATAGATCAATGGAATAAAACAGAGAATCTAGAAATAGAACCACACATATATGGTCCACTGATTTTTGAAAGAGCATTTAACATTAACATTTTATAAAACATAAACTCAACTCAAGAGCAGAGGAAAAGATAATGTTTTCAACAAATGGTACTAGAATACCTGGTATCCACATGTAAAAGATTAACCTCAACCCTTTATTTCCATATATAAAAATAACTTGAAAGGATCTATGAACCTAAATATGAAAGACTAAAACTATAAAACTTTAAGAAGAAATTATAAAGGAAAATGTTCATGAATTTAGGGTAGGCAAGAATTTCCTAGGATACAAAAAGCATGTGTATAAAAGAAAAAAATTGATAAATGAGATTCCATCAAAATTTAGAACTTTAAAAGACATCTTTAACAAAATGACAAGTAGTCCTTAAACAGAACATATTTATAATACATATAACTTATGGCCAGAATATATAAAGAACTCTTACACCTCATTAATAGACAACCCAATTAAAAAGTAGACACAAGAAGATGATGAATAGCCAGTACAGCCCAAGGGAAGGTGTGCAACACTAGAATCAGAAAAATACTAATCAGTACAATAACAAGATCATATTATACACTCATTAGGGAGATGAAGTTAAAAGATTTTAAAGAACAGATGTCAGCTTAGGTATGAACCAGTTAGAACTTTCTAATACTGCTAATGTGAATGTAAAATGATAAAACCATTTAGGAAAACAATATAGAAATTTCTTGTATTATTGTTAAGAACCAACAGTTCCGTTGTTAAGTTTTTACTTAAGAAAAATGGAAACACAAGTTCACAATAGATTTGTACATACAGGTTGACTGTCCCTTATCTGAAATTCTTGGGACCAGAAGTCTTTCAGATTTTGGTTTGAAATCCACTTGATCTACAAAGAGGACAGCTACTCCTGTTTTTTTTGGTGTTCTCATCACATGGAGTATTGTTTTCCACTCTTTAACTTTCAGTCTATGAGTTTCTTTTTGAATTAAGTGTGTTTCTTGTATGCAGCATATTGTTGGATCTTGCTCCTTGACCCATGCTGCCAGTTTATTTATTTTGATTGCTGAATTGAGATCATTAATATTGGTGGTTATAACTGATACATATTGACTTATCATTGTCATGACTTTTTCTTTTTGTTGGTTTTTCCCCCTTTGCATTTAATTTCTTGTCGTGCCTGATGGATTCATTCTGCTGGGCTTCCTGGGATGGTGATCCTCCTTGTCTTTTCCCAGGATATTGTCTAAAATTTTTTGGAGTGCTGGTTTGGTATTCATGAATTTCCTAAGGTGCTCTTTGCCATGAAAGTATTTTATTTCTCCATCAATTTTGAAAGATAGTTTTGGAGGGTACATCAATCTGGGTTGGAGGCTGTTTTTCTTTAGGGCTTGAAATATGGCATGCCAAGCTCTTCTTGCCTTGAGTGTTTGCATTGAGAAGTCTGCTGTGATTCTGATGGGCTTTCCTTTGTATGTGATTTGTTTCTTTTCTCTAACTGCTTGTAGAATTTTGTTCTTCTGTTGGGTTTCTGGAATCTTAACTATTATATGCCTATGTGTAGATTTTTTTTTATCATGGCTAGTTGGAGTCCTATATGCCTCACTTATCTGTATGTCAAGTTCTTTTCCCCTGCTTGGGGTGTTTTCTGCCATCACTTCTGTGAACAGTTTTTTTTTTTTTTTTTATGTCATCTGCACTGTCTCCTGTTTCTTCATTGACTCTAGTCAGTCTTATGTTATTCTTCTTTGCATCATCTAGCAGCTGCTGGATTGATTTCTCATGGTCCCTTACTATTTTAAAGAAAGTTTTCTTTTCCTGGCCCCTAATAGAAATCCTATCTTCTATATCTGAAATTCTATCCTCACATTGGCTCATTCTGCTGTGTAAACTTTCAGTGGAGTTTTTAATCTCCTGGAAATCTATTTGCATCTGTTTTATGGATTCCATTTGTTTCCTATGTTGGGATTCCATCATGTTCCTCAGCTCCTCTATTTTTTTATCTGTGTCCTCTCTAGATTTATTAATCATGTCTTGCACTATGGGCACAATCTCTGCTGTTATGTGAGAAATTATTTCTGATTTCATTTTTTCCAGATCCCGTTTTCTTGCCAGTTCAGGGAGTCCAGGTGGTTGAGTATTAGATTGTTCCATCGCATTTCCCTTTGAGGTTGCCTTAGGTGATCTGGAAGTCTGTTTTTGAGGCTTGTTTATTTGTCTTCTCATTTCAACAGACACAGCCTGCTACTTTTTGCCCACTCAGTGGTCTTCAATTCTCAGCAAGCCACAGAGCTGCCTTTTCTCTGCTGCTCACCAGTACACTAATTCCTGGGTTCAGAAAGACGGCCTTTTGGGCCTCTGAGTTGATCTGTTGTCTATGTGGGCTTCTGGCTGAAGGCCGTGCACACTTGGGATGGTATCTAGATTTGCCACTGGGTAGGGCCCCTATGTAGCTGTTGTCTGGGAGGGCCTTTCTGGGGGCTGTGCACCCCAGTTCCTGTTGTGTGATCAAACTTCTGGCTAGGGTCTCACACACTTACTGATGTTATTGGGGTGCACCTCTGGCTGTTGCTTGTGTACCTGTGTAGCTCTTTTCCAGGCAGACCCTTTGCTTGGGCCGGTGTGCCCCAGCCTCTGTGGTCGGGACAGAGCCCTGGCTGGGATCTGCTTGTAGCTGCGCTGTTGTGGTCCACATTGCTGCTCCCCCAACTAAGGTGGTCTGGTGAGCCTTTATTGCAGAGATTTCCTTCACTTTTCTGGTGGGCTTTAATTTTCATCAAGGGGCCTCAGAGAGGCCCTCTTTCTGTTGTTCACTTCTACTCTATCTTCTCAAGCTCAGAACAATGTCCTTTATGACCCCTGCAACTCTGTGGTGTGGATCCAGGTAATGGCTTGGCACAGCCATGGCATGGGGGTGGGGGGAGCGGTGCTGGTGCCTGTGTGCCTCACCTCCTCAGTGCTCTGTGGCAGTGGACTGATTGTATTATTCATAGGCACTGGGAACTTGGGTGAGTCATTTAACTTCTGTGTGCTTTGGTCTTTTAATTTATATATTTGGGATAAAACCTGTCTTATCTTCCTCATGGTATTTATTGGAGAATTAAGCGGAAATTTTAGCTACTAAAATATTGAAAGCTATAGAACATTATACATATGAAAGTTTATTGTTAGTATTATTACTAATAGTAGTAGTTTCCTTGCCAGTCCTTAGAAGAAGCAAGAGTGAGGCAGAGAACACTAAAATAGCTAAAACGGGAAGAGAGAGCAGGAAGCTTGCACAAATCACTATAAACTATGAACTTAAAAAAATTAGCATGAAAATAGATATTCCTAGCAGATATTGGGGGGGGCGCATTTGCATGCCTTAGGCTCTGTACTAGAGAAGAAATTAAAAGAATGGTTAAATTCCTGATTATTTCTTTGAGCATATATTTGTAATATTTATCTTTCTATTAAATTGAAATCTTTTGCAGTATTTCTTTTATATCTTCTTTTCATTCATAACTTCAGTTTCTCTCAGGCATCATATCATAAGCCCACAAGTGTCTTTATCTAATGTTGATTTTTATCAATCTCAGTTATTCAGAGATGAGTGTTCCATGCCTGTGTTATGCTACATTATTTACTTAAACCACATCATTAAGTTTATAAATCTGTGTATCACTGAACATAAAATACCTTCATTGGGAGGAACTAGTTTATATACTTGTACAAAGACCTTATGCTATTCAATAGCAAGTAACAAGAAAATTCATTGTTCCAAAAAATACATTTTTGACCCTGAATGATTTTTCAGTGGTCAGTATTCTAAACGTATTCTTGTTATCTTGTGAGTGTTCAAATCCAGTTCATTTAAACTATTATTTGCATGATGGAGCTATAAAGAAATCTTTGCATGTGATTCATTGCTGTGTTTCTGGACCACCAAAGGAAGATTTCTTGTTGCTTTTTCTGTCCTTGTACATAGTTTTCCCCTTGGTTTGAGATACAGAAATCAGACAAGAGGACAGAGCAGTTCAGTTTGCATTACAAGTTGGCAAGTTCATGTCACCCACCAAAATATATCAGCGACATGTCTACTTTGTCAATTTGTATTCCATCAACCTAAAATGATCCCTGGAGAAGAAATGTATTCGACACAACTCAGGTTCATCACCTACTGTGGACACAGCATCATCGGACACTTAAAAACCAAGCAAGTGTTCTATCCTCAGGACCTCAAAGCCTAGTAAATGATTAACAACTAACTACAAAGGAAGGCAGGGCCATGAGTGCTTCAGGATGGGTATAAGGTAAAAGAAGATACCAATTTCCACTCTGTAGTGATCTGGGAAAAATTCCTGGGGTGGAATTTAAGATAAATTTAGACAGTAATCCTTAACTTTTATTGTGAATTTTTACCTGTTCTTAGAATAATATTTTAAGTATATAAAATAAAAAGTAAAGGATTATAACGGAAACCAATTGTATTGAAATAGTTACTCAGTTACTAAGCTGCAGAAATGAAGTATTACATTAAAAACTCCAGTTGCAAGTCTAATAACTTGTCATTTTTGAATAGTATTGAGTATTAATGATAATTCAAGGATGTGGAAGCTATAAGGTGGTATATCTGTGGTTTTTATTTGTGACAAATGGAGCTATAAGGTGGTATATCTGTGATTTCTATTTGTGACAAAGTCACGTGTACTTCTAGAATTTCTATAGTTTGCTGCCTACATTCATAATAGAAAGAAACACTACATTTCCATTAGAAGTTAGTGAAAAAAAAAAAAGATCCATTTTTCTCCCACTCAAATTTACAAATACCCTTAATTTTATCTCTGAGCCCTTTGGAAATCTGTGAAGTATAGGTTAAGAACCTATAATGGCCTACAAGGATGAACTCCTGACATTGATGAGGAAATGGAGAAAGAGAGAGAAGAGTACCTTCAGGATATCTGAAGTATCTATCTGAGGATACTCTACCTGAGTAAAGAGAGACCTTAAGGAAACGGCAGTAGAAGTGTTGTGAGGAACAGGCATGGCTGTAAGATAGGTGTTTGGAGCATGCACACATGGGATAGTAGTAAAAATGAGGGCTGTGTAGGGAAGGAAAGATGGTGAAGAGCTTGGCATGCTAGAAGAAGATAGTACATCAGTGGGGAGCCATCAGTGATGTCTTAGAGCAGGAAACTGACAAAAACATATTGTTGTTTTAGGAAAGTAATTTGCAACATAATGGGAGCTGAGTTAAAAAGGCTGGAAGCAGGGAGTCTTAGTTGTTTATTACATTGGTCAGGAGAAATATATCAAGAGCTTGAACAAATTCAGTACACTTTGAAAAGAGAAGAGCTAAACAAAAGACAATGCATAGGCAGACTGGAAGGACTTGGCAACTGAATAAATAGGGTAGGTGTTGAAGATGGGGAGCAAAGCTGATTCTAACTGTTTAACCTCTTATACAGTGATGATGATGAAGCAATGAACCAAAACAACACAGCAAGAAGGGTGAATTTGGGGCAGAGGAGTTTTGAGTATATTGAAAGTTGGGGTATTCGTGGGCTATTCATATGGAAACATTCAGCAGGCAGTTAAAGATGGGAGTCTAGAATTTGGACAAAAGTTCAGGGACAGAGATGTAGATTTGGTAATCAAAAGGAAAAGAAATTGCGAAAGAAGAGCAAGGGTGCTGGAGACTGAACCTTGTTTGACTTCTCAGGCTTTGCACAATATGTTCCAAGAAGCACTGCTTAGCAATTTTGCACATTTGTTCCTTGTTTCTTCAGTTCCACAAAGTGAAGAATGTGCCTGCTGTGTTTCAGATATTTTACTTCCTCAAAGATCAATAAGATGTTGGCTTCTTTTCAGAGAACTAATATTTCTAGTAGAGATGCCACTACATGAACAAGTATACACAATTCTGTAATAAGAAGAACAATAACAGAACTGTGTATTCACTGGAGGGTGATATGGAGAAGGGCAGGACTAACGTCAGCTAAGATGAGGGACAAGAAAGTTTCTCAGAGAAGGTGATAGCAGATTTGCATTTTGAAGGATGAGTTGTAGTTTGCCAAATAGGAAAGACATTGTGAGGAGTGGGAATGAGTTGTGCAGAAGCCTGGTGCATTCAAGGAACTGCTTTCTTTCTCTGATTTCTCCTGACCGATCTTCTGCTGGGTCATACAATAGGAGTTGAGTATTTATAAGACCTATAAGAAGACTTTATAAGAAGTCCTACCTCTCAATGATTAGCCCTTCTCCTCATCTTAATCTTTAAAGAAGTCTCCTCAAATTTGGCGATAAAACTCTGTCTTATGCTTCATTCAACTGTCTTTTAAAATTTTAGTTTATTAGTCTATGTTTGTGTAGTACATAACGTTTATGTTCCTTGTGTGGAGCTGGCACATGTACGTAACACATTTTAATTCCTTTTTTCATCCCCTTTCCTTCCTTTTCTCTTCCCTTTATCCATCCCTGTATCCTCCTCCTTTTTTGGTACAAGTTTGCAGTTTATAAACATCTAACTCTTTTCAGGTGACATTTAACTCCACTTTCTCTGGTTTTGTTGTTTTAAAAATGGAGACAATTCAGGAATCATCCTCTGTCAAACAAGAACAAGTTGTTCTACAAAGCATCCAGTGAGTGCAACATTAAAAGTAATCCCAGTAGTGTTTCATGGAACATAATTTATCCAAAGTCTTCTTCATGGCAGCCCTTTTGCCTCCAGATCATATTCATAATAATTTGTACCTTAGTACTGAGTAGGTTGATATTAGAGCCTATGGTCTCAACTGCAGCCGTCATCACTGTGCATGTTATGGACCAGCTGACTGAGGTCAGTTTCACAGTGGAGCCCTTACACAGTATTTGTTAAACAGATGTATGATTTTAAAATACGAAAATCCCAACATTGTAAAAATGGCTTTATTTTTAAGACTTTATGTCTTTATGGTATTGTATCAAGACAGGATTTTCTCTTCTATTTCTCTCTTGGGCCAGAGCTATAACTGAACTTTCTGGAGCCCTGGCCCATAGCTACCAAGGAGGAAGCAGAGATTCCTTGGGAAAATAAAGAAATCAGAAAGACTCCATAAGCATGTCAGAAGAGTTATGCTCTAATATGTGATGAAATGAAGAAAAGATTTATCTTTTACCCATTTAATTCTGAGCTTGGCCGGGACTGATTATTCTCCTTGATCACCTCAGTTACACTGAAATCTCAAAAGCTGAGATAAAACTGAATGGAACCATTTGATTACAAGCCCACAACCAAGGCATGGGATACCGTACAGAGGGGACAGGAATGCATAAAAGGTGAAGATGGGGGTCAGGGGGAGAGAGAGAGAGAGAGAGAGAGAGAGACCAAACTGAAGACTTTAGTATAGACTGACATCATAGGAGAAAAATGATGTTATATAACTTCTAGACTGTGTATAGGTCTATTATTTATTCAAAAAGATATATACATAATACACATTTTCATGTATCAGGCATTTATAAGGTGGGACCAATTCATACAAGTGGTAATAATCCAAGATTAGAAGGTAATTGGGTGTATAATGAGTATATAGGAATCAGTATTCTGTTGTGTTTGTTCTGTCTTGAATACATAAGAGGGCTTGGGAGGAGGAAAGAGCCTTCTCTTAGAGGACCCATCTATAGACACACAGGGACTGCCTAAAAATGCACCTAAGCTCCTTGCTGAACCCCCTCTCCAAAATGCTGAAGAAATGGTCTCACATTGATTAATGTAACTAGAATCTGCTGAAGTCTGATTTATTGTATTACTGTCTTTTGCCTTGAATTAATTGATTAAATAATCAAACTCTTATTGAGCCATGCAGCATCCTCTGTACTCCATGTCACGTGTAAGAACTGGAGAAATAAGTAGGAGGGTAAAAATCCTTTTCTTGAGCTGCTGAGGAGAATTAAACATATACACAATACTCAATACATTTTTGTCCACTGCAGAAAGAAAAAGAAAAGTCTATGAAGCCCTCATTTAAGAGAGGATGCTTTGCTGGTGATTGACTTTTTACTAGTATGATATATGGCCTAAAAAGACCCAGATACAAACAAGCACTCCTGCATGAATTGTTCTGAGGTATACACTGGGCTTATATTTGCTCTTTTGTTCTTAAATTCCATTAAGTAATGTTTTCTTAGTCTGTTGAGTTTCACACAAAATGCTCCTTTCAGTCTATAAGTTTAGGATGGCAGGAGTCAGAACTGTCTGGGAGTTTGTGACAGCTGTATGTTTAGGTTGAATCTTTTATTTTCCCCTCTATGAATCAGTATGGCCCCAAAGTCTTGTATTTACCTAACTCATTGGCAGGGGTAGCAGTGAACATATGTACTGTTTTGACCTTCATGTTCAGGCCCAGAATTAGATCCCGTACAGCCAATTAGTTCTCTCTCTGACCTGTCCACCCTTTGCCATGGTCTTCTTAAAACTCAGAGCTGCTGAGGAGTTCATGGATTCTCCTGTGAGGAAAAACCCATTAGTCCTCATCGTGGCCTCCATGTCCTCTACCACTTATCCCTAATGCATCTTTCCAACATTACCTCCTAGTCCAGTGGCTTCTCTGGGATACTGGATTTTTCCAAATATATTGCATACTTTCATGGTCTTTATGCTCATTCTTTCTTTTTCTTTTTTTTTTTGTATTAAATTCTTTTATTGGTACATTGTAGGTATACAACACAATTACATTTCTCATTGGGAATTGTACCTTTACATAATGCATCTTGGTTCTTATTTTTTCCCCATTCCTAGCCCTCCCTTCATGCCCTCTATCCTTCCCTATTCACAAAGACTTTATTTCCATTTTTTCCATTTCTCGGCATTTTTCCTTTCCCTTCTTTCCTTTCCCCTGCCCCTCCCACTACCCCTACCCCTTTGGACCTTTTCTTCCTATTTTACATTATCGATTATTCATTCTAATCATTGGTACATTTTAGGTATACAACATAATGACATTCATCATTGGAAATTTGCACCTTTACATAGTCTCTCTTGGTTCTTCTTATTTTTCACCCTTGCCCAGCCCTCCCTTCAACCCCTCCAGTCCTCCCTATTTACAAAAATTTTGTTCCTATTTTTCCATTTTCTCATATTAATCCCATTCCCTTCTATCCTTTCCCCTAGCTCTCCCACTTCCTTCCCCTTTGTCCCTTTTCTTCCTATTTCACATTACCTATTATACATTTAGTCCTTATCTACACTTTCAGTTTCTCACACCAGAGAAACTATTCAGTATTTACACGTGTGTGTCCTATTTATTTCACTTAAGAGTATGGCCTCAATGTGCATCCACTTAGGTATAAATGTCTCTAATTTGTCATTTTTTATGGCTGAGTAGTACTCCATTTTATTAAAAAACCACATTTTCTTTATCCAGTCTCCAGTTGATGGGCATTTGGGCTGTTTCCAAGTTTTAGCTATTACAAACTGTGCTGCTATGAACATGGGCGCACATATATCACTGTGGTATGATTCTTTTAATTCTTTGGGGAAGATCCCCAGCAGTGGAATAGCAGGTCAAATGGGACTTCCAGTCCTAGTTCTTTGAGGCATCTCCATACTGATTTCCACAGTGGTTGCACCAGTCTACACTGCCACCAGCAGTGGAGCAGGGTTCCTCTTTCCCCACAGCCCCACCAGCATTTGTTATTGGTGAATTTCATGATAGCAGCCATTCTTTCTGGAGTGAAGTGGAATCTCAGCATTGTTTTCATTTGCATCTCTCCAATGACCGGTGATGTTGAACATTTCTTCATGTATTTATTTGCTATTTCTACTTCTTTGTCAGAGAAATGTCTGTTCATTTCTGATGCCCATTTTTGGATTGGGTCTTTAAATTTGGGAGGTCTGATCTTTTTAAGTTCTTTATAGATTCGAGATAGTAGACCTTTGTCTGAGGAAGAGCAGGTGAAGATTTTTTCCCACATTGTGGGTTGTCTCTTCACACTGCTGGTGGTTTCTTTTGCTGTGCAGAAGCTTTCTAATAGGAAGAGATCTCATTTGTTGATTGTTTGTGCTAGTTCACGGGCAACTGAGGTTTTGTTCATAAAATCTTTTCCTACACTGATGTCTTTAACGGTTCTACCTAACCTCTGTTCCAACTGGTTCAGAGTTTCTATTTTAATATTTAGATCTTTAATCCATTTTGATTTTAGTTTAGTGCATGGTGAGAGATACAGGTCTAGTTTTAATCTTTGGCAAGTTGAAGCCCAATTTTGCCAACACCATTTATTAAAGAGGCTATCTTTCCTCCAGTGAGGGTGTTTGGTTCCTTTATCGAAGATGAGATGGCTGAGTGTGTCTGGCATTGTTTCTGCATCTTCTAATCTTTTCCACTGGTCCTCAAGTCTGTTTCTTTGCCAGTACCATGCTGTTTTTATCACAGTAGCTTTGTAGTAGAGTTGCAAGTTGGGGATTGTGATACCCCCTGCTGTATCTCTGTTACCTAGAATTGCTTTTGCTATTCTGGGTGTCTTCTTGTTCCAAATGACCTTTTAGATTGTTTTCTCAAGGTCCGTGAAGTATGGTGCTGGGATTTCAATTGGGGTTGCATTGAATCTACATAGTAGTTTTGGAAGTATAGCCATTTTCACTATGTTGATCCTTCCTACCCAGGAGCAGGGGATGTCTGTCTATTTTCTGATATCATCTTCAATCTCTCTTTTCAGAGTTCCATAGTTTTCAGAGAAGAGGTCTTTGATTTCTTTCATTAGGATGATTCCTAGGTATTTCAGTTTTTTGGATGCTATTGTGAAAGGAATTATTTGCCCTATTTCTCTCCCAGTGAGCCTGTTGTTTGTGTAGAGGAAAGCTATTGATTTTTGTGTGTTGACCTTGTAACCAGCTACTTGACTGAATTTGGTTATTAAGTCTAGAAGACTTTTGGTGGAGTTCTTGGGGTCTTCTATGTAGAGTATCATGTCATCTGCAAACAATGACAATTTGACTTCTTCATTTCCTATCTTTATTCCTTTTATTTCTTTCTCTTGTCTAATTGCCGTGGCTAATGTTTGCAGAACTATATTGAACAAGAGTGGTGATAGTGGATATCCTTGTCTTATTCCTGATTTTAGTGTGAAGGATTTCAGTTTTTGACCATTTAGTATGATATTGGCTGTTGGTTTTTCATAGATGGCTTCTATCAGTTTGAGGTAGAGACCATCTATTCCAATTTTTTGTAGGGTTTTTATCATAAATGCATGTTGGATTTTGTCAAATGCTTTTTCTGCATCTATGGAGATAATCATATGGTTTTTGTCCTAGTCTCTATTGATATAGTGTATTACATTGATTGATTTGTGTATATTGAACCATCCCTGCATCCCTGAGATGAATCCCACTTGATCAGGGTGTATGATCTTCTTGATGATCTTCTGCATTCTGTTTGCCATTATCTTATTAAGGATTTTTGCATCTATGTTCATTAGTAAGATTGGCCTATAGTTTTCTTTTTTGGTTGGGTCTTTCTCTGCTTTGGGGATCAAGGTGGTGCTTGCTTCCAGGAATGAATTTGGGAGTATTGCTTCCCTTTCAATTTCATTGAAGAGTTTAAACAGTAGTGGCAGCAGTTCCTCTCTGAATGTCTTGTAGAATTCAGCAGTGAAGCCATCAGGGCCCAGGCTTTTCTTAGTTGCTAAGTTTTTAATTACATTTTCAATTTCATTGGTTGATATTGGGTTGTTCAGAAGTCTTAGGTCTTCTTTGTTCAACTTTGGTAATTCATATGTATCTAGGAATCTGTCCATTTCTTCTGTGTTGTCCATCTTATTGGCATATAGGTTCTGGAAGTAGGTATTGATGATCCTCTGGATTTCTGCTGGGTCTGTTGTCATTTCACCCTTTTCATTCCTAATTGCATGGATTTGGGCCTTTTCATTCCTTTTTCTGACAAGTTTGGCTAAAGGTTTGTCAATTTTGTTGATTCTTTCGAAGAACCAACTCTTGGCCTCATTGATTTTTGGTATCGTTCTCTTAGTCTCCATTAAATTGATTTCTCCTCTGATCTTCATAATTTCCTCCCTTGTATGAGCTTTGGGGTTGTCCTGCTCTTCTTTTTCTAGAAGCTTGAGGTTCAGCATCAGGTTGTTTAATTGGGCTCATTCTGTTTTCCTAATATGAGTATTCACTGCTATGAATTTCCCTCATAAGACTGCTTTCATTGTGTCCCATAGATTCCGATATGTTGTATTGTCATTGTCATTTAATTGAAGGAACTGTCTGATTTCTTCTTTAATTTCCTCTGTGACCCATTGGTTATTCAGAAGTGTGTTATTCAATTTCCATGTGTTTATGAAATATTTTGAGTTTCTTTTGCTATGGATCTTCAATTTCATCACACTATGGTCTGATAGTATACAGGGGATAACTTCAATTCCTTTGCACTTACTTAAACATGTTCTGTGTGTGAGTATGTGGTCTATTTTGGAGAATGACCCATGTGCCTCTGAGAAGAATGTGTATTCTGATTTTGTGGGGTGGAAGACTCTGTAAACATCTGTTAAGTTCCTTTGTTCAAGAGTTCAATTGAGTTCTAGTATTTCATTACTTATTTTTAGTCTAGTTGATCTATCTATTTGTGACAGTGGGGTGTTGAGGTCCCCCACTACAATTGTATTAGTACATATATGACTGTTGATGTCCGTTAGTATTTGTTTTATATAGTTGGGTGCACTAGTGTTTGATGCATAGATATTTATGATTGTCATCTCTTCCTCTTGGATTCTTCCCTTTACAAGGATGTAGTGTCCTTCTTTGTCTCTCTTAATCAGTGTTGGTTTGAAATCTACTTGATCTGCCAGGAGGATAGCTACTCCTGCTTTTTGTCGGGTTCCTGTCACATGGAGTATTGTTTTCCACCCTTTCACTTTCAGTCTGTGAGTTTCCTTTTGAATTAAGTGTGTTTCTTGTATGCAGCATATTGTTGGATTTTGCTTCTTGACCCATTCTGCTGGTCTATTTCTTTTGATTGGTGAAATGAGACCATTAACATTGATGGTTATAACTGAAACGTATTGACTTGTCGTTACCATGACTTTTTCTTTTTGTTGGGTTCTCCCCCTTTCCATTTAATTTCTTGTCATGCCAGATGGGTTCATTCTGGTTTGCTTCCTGGGGTTGTGATCCTCAATGTCTGTTCCCAGGATATTGTGTAAAATTCTTTGGAGTGCTGGTTTGGTATTCACGAAGTTTCTAAGGTGCTCTTTGTCGTGAAAGTATCTTATTTCTCCATCCATTTTGAAAGATAGTTTTGCAGGTTACATCAAGCTGGGTTGGAAGCTGTTTTCTTTTAGGGCTTGGAATATGCCACTCCAAGCTCTTGTTTCCTTGATGCTTTGTGTTGAGAAGTCTGCTGTGATTCTGATGGGCTTTCCTTTGTATGTGATTTGTTTCTTTTCTCTAACTGCTTGTAGAACTTTGTTCTTCTGTTGTGTTTCTGGAATCTTCACAATTATATGCCTATGTGTAGATTTTTTTGATCAAGGCTATTTGGAGTCCTATATGCCTCCGTTATCTGTATGTCATGCTCTTTCCCCCTGTTTGGGAAGTTTTCTGCCATTATTTCTGTGAATAGATTTTTTTATGTCATCTCCACTCTCTCCTGTTTCTTCATTGAGCCCAATCTGTCTTATGTTATTCTTCTTTGCATCATCTAGCAGCTGCTGGATTGATTTCTCATGTTCCCTTATAATTTTGAAACAATTTTTCTTTTCCTGGTCACTAATTGCAATCTTATCTTCTATATCTGAAATTCTGTCCTCACATTTTCTCATTCTGCTGTGTAGACTTTCAGTGGAGTTTTTCATGTCCTGGAAATTTATTTGCATCTGTTTTATG